>NC_045428.1:516636159-516950993 GCF_902635505.1 Sarcophilus harrisii
ATGCTTGGAAAAGGAATGGCTTTGCCTACTCTGTGCAAGTTTGATTTGTTGCAAAAGAGATTGGATGGAGGATTTAGGGGGTAGAGTGAGAGAGCCAGAGTCACTCCTGGTGGATTCATATCTCAATTGCTCTCACTTTGAATCGCCATTCCATTCATGTCCACAAAGAATAAAGAACAAGGACTTTTGCTGATCCTGACCCTGGCTGATTCTAAAGTATCCAGGGTGCTAACGTGGTCATCACAAAAACCAAGACTAGGAAAAGTGAAATTACTTACTTAGAATTGATTAGATAATAGCTGTAGAAAGATTTGAACTCATGCCTCTTCAGCTGCATTTTTCTATCTACCATGTAATGACTGCTTATCAGTAAAACTAATTGACACCATGATTATGGTGCTTAGCAAAACCATGTATACTTTATGGCTCAATAAAAGGGATATGGTGAAGGTGATAATAAATAGCTATAGAATAACTAACCATGTCTTTGTGCACCTCTAATTCAATTGCTGGACTTTAGGTTCATTCCCAACATTGCTACAGATAAATAAATAAAAATATATACCAAAAAAAAAAAAAACACAAGGTAACTTTGGAAGAAAGGACATTAATAATTGGGGGAATTAACATGAAATGGATCTTGAGTTGAACCTAGAAGGAAATGAAGGATTCTAAGATGCAGAGTTGAGAAAGAAATTCATTTGAGATAGAATGCTAGCATTTGAAAATGAACAAAAGTAATTAAAATGTTATACATGAAGAAAAGCATAGGATAGTTAGTCTGAAATGAAGAATTTATGAAGAATAATAACTAGGACAGGTGGATTGGAGATAGCTGCAGTTCAGAGCATTAAATGTAAAGCAAAGGATGCTCCCAAGCTTCTTAGAGGGGAAGTCATTTTGTGTGATTTCTGCTTTAGAAATAGCAGTTTAGCACTTGTGTGGATAATTGATAGGAAGGGAAAGGCTAAATCCAGGGAGAGTAACTGGAAGACTATCAAAACCTTCTAGATCAGATGTTGGTCATGCGTGTCTAAGTTAGTGTAGTGGCCATGTAGCAAAGTGGGAAGAATGCTGGGCCTGTATTCAGGAAGACTCCTGCTCCTTATTTCAAATAAACCTCAGATTTTACTAGCTGTGTGACCCTGAGGAAGTCACTTAACCCTATTTGCCTCAGTTCCTCTTCTGTAAAATGAGATGAAAAGGGAAATCACTCATCACTTTAATGTCTTTGCTAAGAAAACCCCAAATAAGATTACAAAGATTTGGACATCACTGAAAACAACAACAATTAAAAATATATATATGAATATAGAAAACAGGATTAATGTGAGAGATGTCATGGAGATAAACATAAAGTAGCAGAATATTCAATATAAAAGCAAAATATGATTCATATTTCATAAATTCCTTTTTCGTAACTCATGATTCAGGAAACCATTATAGGCACATGTTTAATACATAATTGGTATTATGTTAATTTGAGTTGAATCAAAAATCTTTTTTTACCTGTTTTATGATTTTGAGCCTAAACTGGCTTATAGTTACTTCCTACTTTTAAACCTAAGCAAAGACATTAGAGGTCATCTACTGAGTTTATTCTATAGTTGAAAAAAATTGAGCTCACAAGGTCCTTGATCTCAATTACACAAGTATTAAAGAGTGTAACATGAATTCAAGTTCTATGCTACCAAATCAAGAATATTTTTGCTTATAATGTAGTCCATCTTTTTTAGATTGTTAGCTCCTCTAAGATAAAGATCTAATGTACTTCTGTAAATCTCCCACAAAGTGTAGCACATTGCCTTGTACATAGTGATTACTCAAATAATGTTTGTAAATGCATGAGTGGATTTATTTCATGTAGGTACCCACTTTTGGTACACAGCAATCATGGAAGGAAGTATTTCTTTCCTACTTCTCATACTATTTATTCTGTATTTACAAAGTTCATTATAATAAAACATTTTCTCTCCAATATAACAAGGATGAGGTATGACCATATATTACCTAATTTCTGCACATATTTTTGTGATCTTGGGCATCTTTGTATCAATGGATTAGTATATTATGTAGAATTACAAGAGTTATATCTAAAACATTCCTATGAAATCATATAGTTTAATCTCATTTTATGGAAGAGAAAACTGATGCCATAAGCTATGAAATAATGTCACCAATATAACACAGACAGGCAGTAAGTAACCAAACTGGGATTTGTGGGTATTCTGTAAAATGTTATGTGAGATGGTAATGTCAAATTTTAAGACAGTAAGAGTGATGTAGACAATTGGAATTCAAAGAAAAGAAAAATCACTCCTGACAAGAATAAACTAGGAAGGTTTCATGGAAGGGACACTGCTTTAGGTGAGCAATGAAGGATAGATAAGATTTTAATAGGTGAAGATGAAGGAAAAGATTTGCCAAGCAGAATGAATAGGTTGGATATCATACTACAAATCCACAAAAAAAGAACAAAAACAAACAATCAAACAAACAAACAAACAAAAAAACCTTAAATGGCAAGATGGTGATGTGATAAATTGTCTAAAGGGAAATTTGGACTCAAGGTCATCTTTCCTTATAAAATACATCTCAAAAGCTCTCTGGATGATGCCAGTACTTGTATTGCCTGAATTTTTCCAGGGTGTCTAATGCCACATAAGACTTTGAAACTAGAAACAGAGAAAGCACCTGGACTCAAAAACAAAACCCTCAAACTATCTGAAAATATGCATCATGTAGTACGAATGATTCCATACTCTCTTGCTCCGCTCTCTTTCCCTCTTTTCTCAGATATTATAATCTCCCATTGCATAACTACTGTGATAGTAAGATGCTTATAGTTACAAAGTTTATAATTTACCTAAGGAAATAAGACATTGATATATGAAAATCAAGACAATACAGTGAGCAGTACTAAAGGTATATAATTCTACAAAAGGATAATTCAAGAGATATCACAAAGCAATATATATTGATTTCAGACAATAAATCTTCTGAAGTGTGCCTTTGAACACTTTCTATTTCATTAAAGCTAAAGCCAAATCACTAGTAGTTTCAACATGTCTTCCTTGACCCCACAACTTTGTGATGGATTTCATTTCCTTATGACTCAAATTAAATGCCAAAGTTACTGGGCACCAGAGGCAGTGACAGACCTATTTGAATTTCAGAGATACTTAGTGAATAATTCACTGCTTGATTGGTTCCTAATTTGTTTCTTGTGCCTTTCCCATGGTAATCCCCAAGTAAAACTCTCAAAAGTGTTTATCTGCATTATCAGTCTTGAGATAACTATTCACAAAACAAAAAGAAATGAACATAATTTATATTAAGAATTAAGAAAATTTTAAAGTATTTTTCACTCCCCACAACCAATCTGTTGTCCATCTGTTGTCACTTTAACCTTTGTAATGCATCCTCTTCTCTCTTCTGACACTGCCATAATTCTGGTATAGGCATTTATCCCCTCATGCCTATTCTTTTGCAATAACTTGCTGGTAGGTCTGCCTACAACATCTCTCTCTCCACTTTACTCCATTCTTTATTCAGACACAGAGGATGTTTTCATAGAGCACAAATTTGATTATGCAACCCCTCTACTCTCACCACACACTCAATAAATTCCAGTGGCTCCCTATCACCTCCAGCATCAAATATACAATTATCTATGTGGCATTCAAAGCTCTTCATAGTCTTATTCTCTCCTAACTTTCTAGATTTTCGGTATCTTATTTCTTATCAAGTACTTTCTATTCTATTGACACTGGCTTCCTTGCTTTTCTATGAATAAAGCATTTTATTTCTTAACTTTGGTCATTTTTATCTGGTTCTTCCCCATGCTAAGAATGTTATTTCTTCTCATATTTGCCTTCTGACTACTGGCTTCTTTGGAAATCATTTAAAGAACTAAAGCCAATTCATACTGGAGTTAATAGAGGAAGATAAAACTGACATCAAGGGAAAAGAGAGAAGGATTCTTGTACTGTGATACATTTGAATCTAACTTTTGAACCCCTTTACTAGTTCGTAGAAAACCACATATACTTATTTATATATAAACACAAAATTGTTATTGGAAGATCTCATAGGAACATTTGTAACTAAACAGGCATATGTGTATTTATGTGTATTCATGTGTATGTAACAACATATAGGTATATATGCATTGTATATATGTATGATATCTATACCTTGGATATTTATGTTAGAGTAATTTAATGGTATTATTTTCCTTGTTAAAACTGGACTTGCTACTACAGTGATGACAAATTGATTTCCCAAAAAGAAATAACTCCTTACCCAAATTCACTGGTGTGAACATTCTTAAGAAAGGTCTCTATCATTTGGTTCAGAAACATAAAGCCTTAATTTAATTAAGTGACCCCAGAAGCATCTCTAAATAGCTCTCCCATTTCTGCTGTCTGCAAAATGGGAAGAAAAGTTTTAAAAATTTAGTTAGAGAAATAAGGAAAGAACAAGAAAATTTCAAGCATACACAGAGCATACACAAGAGCATACACAGAGCATATTTCAAGCATACACAAAATTACTAGAAGCCAATGGAGTGCTATGAAGGAATACCTGAATAATAAGTGATTTTAAAGTGATTGCTAAAGCACTTCATCTGTATTTGATGTTATCCCTTTAAAACTGATTATTTTGGTGCAATAATTATTATCATCTCAATTTTATGTATGAGGAAGCTGAGATTCAATAAATTGAAGTGACTTGCCCACAGTAAGTGATGGAAGCAAGATTTAAACCTTAAAGTCCTGTCCTTTTCCAACTACTTCAAGTTTGCTGCCACAAAATTATCTATTTATAGACTCCTGTATTTTGCATCTTCTGTGGGATGATATAGATGTTGTAACTCATTAATATTTCTCTAAGGTGTTGTGTGTGTTGAAAGAAGAATATCTCAGCTATGAGGGTCAGTGAGCCCTTTTCAGGGCTACTTTCCACCAATGTTCATCTGACACACATGGCATGCACAGTGGTTATTCCCCAGTGAACCATTTCATTCAATAGGTTAAACCAGGTTGAAGGTAACCTCAGGGTTTTAAACCTGTTGATGAGTTAGGGGAATGTATGACCCAAGCGTGTGAAGATTTCCCTGGTAGAATGGGCAGATGGAAAACAACTTATTCAACAGTCATGAAGGCAGTTGTGATCAGACACTGTGAAACATATAGAGCTTGGTTACATATCAAAGACAACATCTCAAGCCATCATCAGACACCTGACTATCCTGCCAATAGACAGTGATAACTGTGAAGACAATGTAAGGCTTTGTGCCTAAATTAAATCCATTTTATGCATCAATCAAAGACATTACCCATACCATTTAGTCATTTTTACCTTGATAGAGCAGCATGTGTGGTAGTTGTAGGCACAACCCCACATACATGTCATAAGGTCAGTGAGATTCAGCAGATTTTTAAAGGTTTATACTGCTCACCCCTCAGTGTGAGGAAAGAGCTAGAAAAAATATGCCCTAAAATTGTCTTTTTTTACCCAACCCTGGCCTGGTAATCATGACAGGTAGGGATACATCTCACAGTGCAAATACACACACACACACACACACACACACACACACACACACATATCCTCTTCTGCAAAAATGATTTCACTCACCATTGGCACATGGTATGTGTACATATATATTGATCACAAAAAGAAAAAAAAGAACAATAGACATGAAAGATGAACAACTCTTGTTGAGAGAACTTAGCAAGTATCACATCCAAATAGCAGACCTGACTGCACCAAGGCTGGCATATGAAGGTCAGCTTATTGACCTTTGAGCCAGATAAACATCTTTCTTGGAGCAGCCTCAGTAAAGGGGAGTGCTGTGAAACTAATCTAGTTAAAAGGCTTGTATGTTTACCAAAATGTGTGAACATCAAGTCCATTGTCACTTGCAAATAAACAATAATAACAATTTGCCATCATTATCAATGCTTATGCTTTCACAATGATGAAGCTTGATGAGATCAAGGAAAAATTTTATGAAGACTTAGAGATCCATATCATCAATGTTCCCAAAGAAATGTTAGAGTAGGCCTAGACTACTAAACATGGCAGGGAGTCTTGGGCAAAATGAAGTTGGAAATAGCAACAGTGATAATCATTTGTTATAAAGGAGCTGAACTTCTCATGACTTTCTCATCATTAATATTATTTTATGTTAAACAACACAATAAAAGCTTCATAAATGCACTTGGCAGATAAGAGCAGACATTGAGATCCCTGCTCAACTAAATTGCCAAGCATTGAAACACTACTCCAGGGAGCATAACTGTTGAACTGGTCATCTTGTTTGAGTTCCAAACATACACTTGCCCAAAAGACTATTTTTATGGAGAACTCACATTGGGTAAGCATTCATCTCAGAAAAAGTGATGCAAATACTCTCAAAGATTCTCTTAAGAACTGTATAATTGATTGTATGACATGGGAGATAACAGCTAAGAACTGCCCAGCTTGGGTGACTGCATCAGAAAAAGTGCTATGCTCTATGAGTAAAGCAGAATTGAAATATCTCAAACAAGAAATGTGAGATGTGCAAATATAGAGAATCCACCTCAAATATTCAGAGGGACTATTTGTGCCCCACCTGTAATAGAGCATTGTGAGCTCCTGTTAGTCTAATCAGTCAGTCACAAATACTGTAAATTGATTCTAAGAGATATAATTTTGTTTCTCTTCAAGAATGAAAGACAGCAACCAACAATTGTGTGCAACTTTATCCATGTCTTTTTTCTAAGTTAATCAAGCGCAGAATTTCAATAGTGCAATAGTAATCTATCACAATCATATAGCACAACTTGTTCAATCATTCCCAAATGTTGGACACACCCACAATCTCCATTTCTTTGCCACCACTAAGAAAGCTACCATAAATATTTTAGAACATAGAGGTTCTTTTCCTTTTTTAGATCCTTAGATGATTCATCTAATCATCCTTGGAAATAGACCTAATAGTGATATTGCTAGATCAAAATATACAAGCTATTTAAAAAATCTTTGAGCATAATTCCAGATTGTCCTCCAAAATGGTAGGATCAATTCAAAATCTAAATAACAGTATATTAGTGTCCAAATTTTTACATATGCCAACTAACATTTGGCACTTTACCTTTCAATCATTTCAGCCAATCTGATAGGTGTAAAAGGAAATCTCATGGTTATTTTAATTTGAATTTGTGCATCAATAATGATTTAGAACATTTTAAATGACTATAAATTGCTTTTATTTCTTCTTTGGAAAACTTCATATTTTGGCCATTTATCGATTGATGAAGAATGACTCATTTTTATAGATTTAAAAAGTTCTTTTATATGATATGAAATATGATATATTTATCTGCAAAAGTGTCTTTAATTTTTCTCCATTGTTTTTGCTTTCCTTCTGATCTTGGTTGCATTTATTTTATTTGTACACAGTTTTCAAAATTTATTTTATATCTCACTCTGCTCTCTAGCCTGTGTTTATTCAGATCATTCTTTTTCCAAGATTTTATTATACCTGAATTTAATTGTTCTAAATACTAAAATCATGGTTCTGTGTTGAATACAATCTTAAGCAGTTGAAAACTTTCATCATAATTGGTCTGCTATCCCAGAGTACCACCTTCTTAGCTTAGAGAGCTTCCAGTCTCTATGAACCAAATAGACCAAAGGTATTCATTTTTTTTTATTTTATAATCTCACTCTGCTCTCTAGCCTATGTTTATTCAGATCATTCTTTTTCCAAGATTTTATTATACCTGAACTTAATTGTTCTAAATACTAAGATCATGGTTCTGTGTTGAATACATTCTTAGGGGTCCTCAAACTATGGCCCACGGGCCAGATGAGGCAACTGAGGACGATTATCCCCCTCACCCAAGGCTATGAAGTTTCTTTATTTAAAGGCCCACAAAACAAAGTTTTTGTTTTTACTATAGTCCAGCCCTCCAACAGTCTAAGGGACAGTGAACTGGCCCCCTATTTAAAAAGTTTGAGGACCCCATATATGTAATAAGCATATTGAAAACTTTCATCAGAATTGATCTGCTATCCCAGAATAACTTCTTCTTAGCTTGAAGTCTCTATGATCCAATAGACCAAAGGTATTAACATTCAATTCTACTACACAACTGATCAACACAATTGTAAAGATGAGATTTTCAGCTCTGTATTTTTTTTAATAGTACTTCAATTATTTTTGAAAAGATTTTGGAAGAATAAATCTAATACTCTGGCTTACACACCAGAAAATTATGGATGGATTTTGCTGCCTAATTTGGGGACCTAACATGGTTTCTAATGAATGAGCTAATCTACCCCTAGAGCAATCCTTCGTTATAGCAGACTACCTAAATAATCAGGGTTGGCTGTCCTCCCAAATAATCAAATTAGCCTTACACTACTAATAGAAGAATAGAATTCAACCAAGGAAGATTAATTTCTTTCTTCAAGATGTGCTTCTTGGACCACAAATCTATAGGCTGTTGGCAGGAGAAATGGAAAGTTGAAAACCAAATTTAATGAGAAGAAAATTTAGGAACTCATATTGAATTGACACAAACTTCCATCCTCTGAATCTAAGGCAATATTAAGTAATAAAATTTACTAAAACTTTGAGGTTTCCCTCTCTTTCTTCACCCATCACGATCCTGGGAACTGTCAGTCAACAGAGTAACTAAATTATTAACTGTGTTATCAGTGGGATAAGACTGGATATCCATAGATCTATTTTACAAAAAATAAAATGTTTCTTATTAAGCATAGGGGAATAGAGAATTAAATATCAGAATGAAAAGCTATTGTCAGATCTAAATCCTATCCATCCAACTGCCCATCTCCTCCATTTTCCTTTATTTTATTATATATATATTCATACTTCTGCACAATTTGTAAAGTACTTTACAAGTTGTTTAGATTAATTTGTTTCTCACAGCCCTATGTTGTATATGCAATTAGCATCTCTCTCTCTCTCTCTCTCTCTCTCTCTCTCTCTCTCACACACACACACACACACACACACACACACACACCACATACACACACACTTACACACTCCATTTTATGAATAAAGAAAAAAGACTTAGAGTGACTTCTCTAGGGTCATTCAGTTAGGAAGTATCTTAGGTATTATTCAAACCTCTTTAGATTTGGTTTTGAGGTTAGAATTCTCTATACTCTATTGGTTCTACTCATACTATTTTATCCAATATTGATGACTATTCTCTATGACCCCTTAAATTGACTAGATCTTAAATTATCCTGATTTTATTCATGAAAAATTGAAACTTAAAAAGTTTGACTGATTTATCCAATAGCATACAACAAATTAGAATCAAAATCAAAATGAGAGTATAGATTTTCTGCTTCTTGGTATTTTGTTCTATCTATCTGTGTAGTCTTTTTATGTCATGGAGCTTTTTGGCATTATGAAGAAATTAATTTTTCTCTTATCTCATATTTTAAAATTTCAAAATGAAAATTATAAACAAAACAAATTTTATTGAAAAGTAGTTTTAATTTTTTTAAGTTCATAAACACTAGGTTAAGAATCCCTGATCTAAAGAAAAGGTGGTGGCTTATACATGGTCAGCTGTTATTCCCATTATTTCCAAATCTTCATGATCCCATTTTCTTGGCAAAAATACTGAAGTAGTTTACCACAGGGTTAGGTGACTTGACCAAGGTAACACAAATATAAAATATCTAAAGACATATTTGAAATCAGAAAGATAAGTCTTCCTCCCTCTAAGACCTGCACTCTAATCATTGGGACACCTATATTCCTCCATAATATACTCCACAGTAACATACTATTGTTTCTTTGCCAATGAATAATCTAGACAGCCCATTGAGAATCCAGATTTCAGGTCAAGATCAAAATTTAGTTATCTTTCCCTTCACTAACTCTCAATCAAAAGGCTGCTGAGTATTATATTGAATATCATTTAAGTCTATGTTTCCTCTAGACTTTAAGGACTACATAGCACTGACACTACGGTGTCAGTATTGGAGCTCAAATCCTGTTTCTGACATTACCAGTGTAACTGTCAATAACTGTCTGAGGTTCAATTTTTTACTGTATTTCCTTATGTAAATCATTAAATTTCCCTGGACTTATGTAAAATTTGTGTGCAATATAAATAGAATATGAGATCTCTTCCAGCTTGAGAGCTATTATCTTATGATTCATGGATAGTTCATCTTAATTTATTTCAAAAATATTTAAATTGCTGTTAAATTTCAAGTCTTGTGTTAATAATCACTTATAGATAGAAATATATCCAGAGCCAAGAGCACTCTTGCTTCTAAGAAGATTATATTCAACTTGGGTGGAGAGGTATTAAATTTGGACACAAACAAATTTATATACACATATATTAGTGTTTGTGTGCATATATATATATGTATGTATATTGTGTATAGATATACATATACCTATATAGATATTGATATATGTTATACAAAGAGATACAGATATTTGTTATACAAAGTAATTTTGAACTGCTACTAATTAGGGAATAAGGAAAGGGTTTTTAAAGAAGGTACCTCTGTGTTTATCCAGGACACAGGGATACAGACACAATTACTCCCTCTACTTCTATACATGAGCACTTAAAATCTAGATCAACTCCTTACCACACGTATCAGTCAACTTACCCCATTATGCTCCTGAATATATTCTGAGTAATTTTAAATGCCAGCTTCCCTTTCTAGATGTTTTCATAATAATAGGTAGTATGAAAAGGTTTTTCACACAAATGGCAGTGCCTGTCTATCTCCTCTCTCACTCTTGTATCTTCCTCATCTAATGATGCAGTCATCCAATCATCATAGACTTTCAAACTACTCTTAGTCAAGGATCAGTTCTTTGCAATGTAATAAGCAGATTGCCTTTAATAGAGAGTCAATGCCTCAGTCATACAAATTCAACTTTTCAAAAAATAAAAGATTTTTAAATAAACAAAAATGAACTCTACACTTCAAACCTCTGTTGGATCTTTAATTTGACTCACTATATTTCATTGCACTGGTTGTTGCTACTCACTAGAATATTAAAGAAATAATAACTCATGGGCTGAAATGAAAGATGTGAGATGATACACTGTGATTAATTATTAGGAAAAAAATTTTTTAAAAAGCCAAAACAAAACAGAAAAAGCGACACTTTAAAATGTCACATTAAAGTGGAATATCTGTGAAATTGAATGCCATCATATTTAAATGATTGAATATGAAATTGTTCTGTTCTTTGAGCTCTTGATTTTAAAAATAGGAAATATATCTAATATCAAGTATATTTAAAGGCCAATTAGATACCAAAAAAAAAACCTGCTGTGGTAGAAAAGTTCACAATCTTTCTTTAGAAGCAATGTGATGACCAAAAATACTCACAAACAAATAAAAAGCACTGAACATAGAATGAGAGAAACATGTTCAGATGCAAACTCTGAAACTTAAAAGAAGTGTAACTACTGGAAATCAATTCACCTTTATGAATCTCAAGACCATTTTCCATAAAAACCTTATGCTATTGAAGATATTGCAAGAAAAAAATCATACTTATCAATAAATTGGTAAATGCAATTTTGTAGCAAAAACAAGCAAAACACAATCTTCTACATTTACACAATAATTACAACCTTTGAATGAAGATAATAACAAAAGACATGTGATTCCACATAAAATGAAATAATTAATGTTGGTTCCAGAGGAGTGATATTGGAAAACAATTCCTCTTCTTAAAATTTAACATTATATAGATCTTGAATAGAATCACTCCATCTATCTCAATTGCTACATAAGACAATTTCACTCAATTCAATATTTCTTTAATTGAGAAGAATACCATAGAGGAGTGGGTTTTGGGGGAAAAATGCCATTTTGAGATTGATTTTTTTAAAAAAACAAATGTCCATGTCCTCTGACTCTTGACTCTCTTATCCTTAGAAAATAAAATAAAATAAATTCCTTGAAACAAAGATGCATACACAAATTAGATGTTCTCAAAAATATGCCTCATTCTGCACCTTGAATTTTTCACATTTAAATAATTCATGTCATTTCAAGGATCAATTTTCAAAGTTCTTTTTCTTTACATTATTGTTATTTTATAAAGTGTTCTCCTGATTCAACTTATTTCATTCTTGGTCAATTTATAAAAGTTCCATGGATTGTTTTAATATTAATAGTATAGTGTGTTTTTTTCTCCTTACTAGTTCTCCTTACTAAATTCTGCATCACTACATACAAGTTTGTCCACATCTCTGAAATTATATTTCTTCATTTCTTGCAGCACAATAGTATCCTATCACATTTTTAAACTCCAATTTGTTTAACCAGTACTGAGGTTAAAAAAAGCTGAATGTGTATGTGTGTGTGTGAGAGAGAGAGACAGGCAGACAGAAAGGCAGACAGGCAGACAGAATAAGAAAGAGACACACATAAACAGAGATACAGGGAGAGACACATAGAACCAGAGAGGCAGAGATAGAGAAAGTACTTTACCATTCTTTCATTTCTTTGTTGAGGAGTATTGAACTAGCATTAGTATAACAAAGGACATGCATTGTTAATTAATCTATTGTCTCTAATTCAAAATTGTTTTTTCAAAATAGTTGCACTCATCCACAAGTCCAACAACAGGACATTAATGTGACAGTTTTCTGTTGATGTCTTCAGCATTTGCTATTTTCCTTTTTTGTCATCTTTGTGAATCAAATGGCTATGCAGTAGAACCTCAGAATTGCTTTAATTTGCATTTATGTAATTAGTAACAATTTGGAGAATTTATTCACATAGTTATACATAGCCCAGATTGTTTTCTTGTTTGAACTGCTTATTCATACCCTTAAACCATTTCTGATGAAAGGCTCTTGTTCTTATAAATTTACAAGGATTCCTCATATATCCTAAATGAGAAGGGTTATCAGAGAAACTTCTTGTAAATCTTTTTTAATTTTAATTTTCCTTTTTAACTACATACCTAATTCATCCATCTTTTCTTTTTCTAGTTTATATATTTAAGCATCTAGAGATACTAAATATTTCTAAGAACTGTTTTTGGCTATATACAATAAATTTTGGTATGTTATTTAATTATTGGCATTCTTTTGGATAAAAATTATCAATTGGGTCTATGATTTGTTGTTTCACCCACTCATTCTTTAGGATTAGATTATTTAGTTTCCAATTAATTTTGGTCTATTTTTTCCTGGCCCTTTATTACATGTAATTTTTATTGCATGCAATTTCTATTTACTATTTGTATCTTTCTGCATTTATATTGATTTTTATGCTCTAATACATGGTCAATTTTTGTGTAGGTTTGATTTTGTGTAGGTTCAAATCCAAGGAAAAAATTATATTCCTTTCTTATCCCTTTTGTCTTCTACTTCTGTTTTGCCTTCTATTAGCCTTCCCATTTCCTTTCCCTTTTCCCCTTCTACTTCTCGACAGCATGAGACAAGTTTCTCTATCAAATTAAATGTTTGATATCCTCTCTTTGATCCAAATCCAATGATAAGTATTCACATAATGCTCATCCCCTGTTTGTTTCCCTTAATTATAATAGGTCCTTTTTGCCTTTCAAGTGACACAATGCACTCCATTTTATCTCCTCTTTCCTCTTCTTCAAGTTCAATCCCTTTGTCACTCCAGTCTCTTTTTTTCATATCATCACATTAAAATCAAATTATACTTATACCCTCTAAGTGTACTCCTAACAAAGATACAGTTCTCAAAAGTTAAATGCATCTTCCCAAATAGGAATGTACAATTCTTAAACTTTAAGAAACATATTTTTCTTTCTTTCTTTTTTTTACCTTTTTATGCTTTCTTTGAGATCTTTATTAGAAAATCACATTTTCTGTTTAGTTCTAGACTTTTCATCAAAATTAATTGAAATTACTCTATTTCATTGATGTACATTTTTCCTTCAAAGATAACACTTAAATCTGCTGGATTGTTGATTCTTTGCTGCAGCCCAAATTCCTTTGCCTTCCAGAACATCATATTCTAAACCCTTTAATTCTTTAAAGTAGAAGCTATTAGATTCTGGGTAATCCTGATTGTGGTTCATTGATATCCGAGTTGTTTCTTTCTGGCTGATTGCAGTATTTTAAACTTAATCTTATAATTCTGAAATTTAGCTATAATTTCCTTCAATTTTTCATTTTGGGGAGTCTTTTCTGGAGGTGATGAGTGGATTCTTTCAAAGGATATTTTACCCTCTGGTCCTAGGACATCAGGGCAGTTTTCCTTGATGATTTCTTGAACGATGTTATCTAGGCTCTTTTTTAAGGATGGTTTCAGGTAGTCTAATAATTCTTAGATTGTCTCTCTGAAATCTATTTTCTAGGTCAGTTGTATTTCCAATGAGATATTTGACATTCTTTTCTATTTTTTTCTTTTTGGGGGTTTTGATTGACTCATTCTTGATGTCCCATTGAGTCATTTACTTTCATTTGTTCAATTCTAATTTTTAATTAGACAATTAAGTTTTATTCAGTTAGCTTTCTTTTTAACCTCCTTTTGCATTTGTCCAATTGAACTTTTAAATGAGCCATTTTGTTCATTGGGCATTTTTTCCCATTTCACAAATTCTTTTTTTCAAGAAATTGTTTGCTTTTTCTATTTTGCCAAATCTATTTTAAGGAGTTTTCTTCAGATAATTTCTCTAATTACTTTTCTAAACTCTCCTGCAAAACTCTCATTTCCTTTCTTTGTTTTTCTTCTAATTTTCTTTTAATAATTCTTTTGAATTCTTCCAAGAGATCCATTTGAGTTGAAGACCAAGTCATATCACCTTTGAACTTTCCTCTGGAGACATTTTGGCTGTAGTATCCTCAGGGTTTGAAGTCTGCTCTTCCCTTCCTCCATAATAGCTATTGATGAACAGAGCTCTTTTGCATTATTAAAAGTTTGAAAACTTTGTACTTAGGGCAAAGGGGAGATTGTCCCAAGCTTCCTCTATTGACAATAGCAGCTTCACACTGCCTGGAATTTGAAGAAAGTGCTGCCAGCTTCCTTCCTGTGCTAGGTGGGCATAGCCAAGTCCCACTTATTACTTATTATGATGGGGTTCAGGGACCCACTGTTTGCCTTCTGTAGTAGCACTAAAGGTCCTACAGCTAGTCTGATGATGGAATATTTACTGAGCCAGGGAAGAGTAGCCAATGTTGCTCTATGTTTTTAAGAGCCTTCCAGTAGATTCCTCCTTCATGTGGAGGCCTTTCTTTGCTAATTCCCTGAACTGCTTCTGCCTTCTACCCTGCCTGATTGAGGCAGACTTTTCATGAAATTCTTCCAAAATATATTTTGATTAATTGAAAAGTTTTTGTACAAATAAAACTAATGCAGACAAGATTAGAAGGAAACAATAAACTGGGAAAACATTTTTACAATCAAAGATTCTGATAAAGTCCTCATTTCCAAAATATATAGAGAACTGACTCTAATTCATAAGAAATCACGCCATTCTCCAATTGATAAATGGTCAAAGAATATGAACAGACAATTCTCAGATGAAGAAATTGAAACTATTTCTAGCCATATGAAAAGATGCTCCAAGTCATTATTAATCATAAAAATGCAAATTAAGACAATTCTGAGATACCACTACACACCTGTCAGATTGGCTAGAATGACAAGGAAAGATAATGTGCAAAGTTGGAGGGGATGTGGGAAAACAGGGACACTGATACATTGTTGGTGGAATTGTGAATACATCCAGCCATTCTGGAGAGCAATTTGGTACTATGCTCAAAAAGTTATCAAACTGTGCATACCCTTTGATCCAATAGTGTTACTACTGGGCTTATATCCCAAAGAGATTTTAAAGAAGGTAAAGAGACCTGTATGTGCAAGAAAGTTTGTGGCAGCCCTCTTTGTAGTGTCCAGAAACTGGAAACTGTGTGGATGCCCATCAATTGGAGAATGGCTGGAATAAATTGTGGTATATGAATATTATGGAATATTATTATTCTCTAAGAAATGACCAACAGGATGATTTCAGAAAGGCCTGGAGAGACTTAGATGAACTGATGCTAAGTGAAATGAGCAGGACCAGGAGATCATTATATACTTCAACAACAATACTATATGATGATCAATTCTGATGGACCTCGCCCTTTTCAACATTGAGATGAACCAAATCAGCTCCAATAGAGCAGTAATGAATTGAACCAGCTACACCCAATGAAAGAACTCTGGGAGATGATTATGAACCACTACATAGAATTCCCAATACCTCTACCTTTGTCTGCCTGCATTTTTGATTTCCTTCACAGGCTAATGGTACACTACTTCAAAGTTCGATTCTTTTTGAACAGCAAAATAACTGTTTGGATGTGTATACTAATATTATATTTAATTTATACTTTAACATATTTAACAAGTATTGGTCAACCTGACATTTGGGGGAGGGGGTGGGGGAAAGGAGGGGGGAAATTGGAACAAAAGGTTTGGCAATTGTCAATGCTGTAAAATTACCAATGCATATAACTTGTAAATAAAAAGATATAAAAAAATACCTTTTGATGGAAGTTTGTTACATTCCATATATTTGTGATTTCTCTGCCATCCTGGCCGTGCCCATCCCAATTATTTTCCTTTTGTTTTATTACATTTGCTTGTGCAAAGTCTTTTCAATCACACACACACACACACACACACACACACACACACATATATATATATTCAAAATGATCTATTCTCTATGCTTTGAACTTTTCTTCTATTTGGAGATATGATACATATTTTCCCCAGTTTCTCCCATTTGTTTATCATATTTTATTTTATACCTAGTTCACATTTCCCTTTGAAGATTATCTTCACATAAATTACAAAATGTTGGTGTATGTTTAATTTCTGCCCCATTGCTGCCAAATTTTCCTAGTAATTATTATCAAATAGCGACTACTTATCCTGAAAACAAGGTTCTTTCTCTGTTATAATCACTAAATCACTTGCCTTATTTGATTCTGCATGTTGGTGGGCCAATGTTCAATTTTTGTTTCTCAAATAGAAACATAGGCCACTAAATCATACATAAAGATGCCTCTGGGTGACACATTGTCTTAGAATATTAGTGTTCTGTATGCTTTATTTTATTTTATTTAATTTGTTAAATACTTCCCAATTGCATTTTAATGGTAATTAAACTGCATTTGTGAATATTGTAGGCCCCCAGGTTTGATACCTATGTTACAGATAATCAGTGGCAGTGATCAACCTCTCTTTTAAAATAGTACAAAATAGTTTTGTTAATTACTATCTTGTACCACAATTTGAGATCTGGTATTTGTGAATTCTATTTCTCTACACCCTTATTTTTATTATTACCCTTGAGGTTATTTACCCTTTGTAACTTTAGATAATTTTTTCTAATTCTATACAGTAATTCCTGGGTAGTTATGGTGCTGACTAAGTAAACTGACTTAATAAAATCATTTTTATTATGGTGTCTTTGTTTGCTCTTGAGTAATTTATGCTTCTCAGATTCTTATGAAGATATTGTTACACAAAAGGCAATATTAAGTTTAAATGAGAATAATACCTTTCTCAGAAAATTGGAATAAAGCATAAAAATAATTGTTAAAGCAACATATATATATATGTGTGTGTGTTTTTATGTATGTGTGTGTATAACAATAGTATTCCATCAAATTCAATTTGTTCAACCATTTCTCAATTGATAAGCATCTCCTTCAGTTTCAGGGTTTTTTGACCACTACAAATATATATACACTGATGTCTTGAAATAATTAAATCTCAACTAGCCATTATTTTCTTTCTCCCCTTGCAACTTAAATCAATGTAAGCAAGACATCAGATATCATTTATTATCTGTATGTCTCTGAGCACACTTTACCCTATTTGCCTCAGTTTCATCATTTTTAAAATGAATTAGAAATAGAAATAACAAACCACTTCAGGATCTTTGTGCAGAAACTGAAAATGGTGTCATAAAGAGCTGAACATTAATGATTCTGGGAAGATGGAAGAGGAGGTTGGTAAATTTCAATATCACCAGATTTCCTTCATGAATAGATCAGGGAGAATATTTTCTAATGAAAAATCAAAAAGACTTGGGGCACGACAAGGGTCCTCCAGATACAAACTGAGAAGAACTAAATAAAGACCAGGAGTCAGGAATTACCCTATGTGAAGTGTAAACACTTCTGGCCAAGCTCCACAGAAACACCAAGTGGGGAGCCCTGGGGCTAGCATAAATTACTCAAGAGCAAACAAAGACACCATAATAAAAATGATTTTATTAAGTCAGTTTACTTAGTCAGCACCATAACTACCCAGGAATTACTGTATAGAATTAGAAAAAATTATCTAAAGTTACAAAGGGTAAATAACCTCAAGGGTAATAATAAAAATAAGGGTGTAGAGAAATAGAATTCACAAATACCAGATCTCAAATTGTGGTACAAGATAGTAATTAACAAAACTATTTTGGACTGTTTGAGGAGTTAGGGTGTGAGTCTAGGAAGACAGAATGAATCTGGGCTATTTAAGAACAAGGTCCAAAAAAAAAAATAAGGTCCAGATGTGCTGCAGGGAAATGGCCCTGGGAGAGAAGAAACTCATGCTGCTAGCTGTGGACACTTGCTGATGGGGAGAGCTCTTGGTCTGGCATTCTTGGTCAAAGGGAAGAGCTAAGGTGAAGCCAGAGGCACCATCCTCCCAAATGAGGATTAGTGGTGCTTACATTAATATCTCCTTTTATTAAAAAAAAAAAGAATCAGGGGCATCCAGGGGGCACATTGAATAGAGCACCAGTCCTGAAATCAGGACAATTTGAATTCAAATCTGGTCTCAGACACTTAATACTTACTAACTGTGTGATCCTGGGCAAGTCACTTAACCCTAAATGCCTCAGGGGAAAAAAAAAAGAGGAACAAAAATGAACCATCAAAGAAGAAAGAACCCTACCATAAAAACATATTATATGAATAGGTAAGACCGAGGGGAAGAGCATCCTGAAGTTAAAAAAAAAAAAGCTTCTACCCCAAAGACTAACATGAAATGATTTCCTGCCCAGAGATAATTCTTCTTCTTCTTTTTTTTTTTATTTAATAGCCTTTTATTTACAGGTTATATGTATGGGTAACTTTACAGCATTGACAATTGCCAAACCTCTTTTTCCAATTTTTCACCTCTTACCCCCCACTCTCTCCCCCAGATGGCAGGATGACCAGTAGATGTTAAGTACATTAAAATATAAATTAGATACACAATAAGTATACATGACCAAAATGTTATTTTGCTGTACAAATAGAATCAGACTCTGAAATATTGTACAATTAGCTTGTGAAGGAAATCAAAAATGCAGGCAGACAAAGGTAGAGGTATTGGGAATTCTATGTAGTGGTTCATAATCATCTCCCAGAGTTCTTTCATTGGGTGTAGCTAGTTCAATTCATTACTGCTCTATTGGAGCTGATTTGGTTCATCTCAATGTTGAAAAGGGCGAGGTCCATCAGAATTGATCATCATATAGTATTGTTGTTGAAGTATATAATGATCTCCTGGTCCTGCTCATTTCACTCAGCATCAGTTCATCTAAGTCTCTCCAGGCCTTTCTGAAATCATCCTGTTGGTCATTTCTTAGAGAATAATAATATTCCATAATATTCATATACCACAATTTATTCCAGCCATTCTCCAATTGATGGACATCCAATTTCTGGACACTACAAAGAGGGCTGCCACAAACATTCTTGCACATACAGGTCTCTTTACCTTCTTTAAAATCTCTTTGGGATATAAGCCCAGTAGTAACACTATTGGATCAAAGGGTATGCACAGTTTGATAACTTTTTGAGCATAGTACCAAATTGCTCTCCAGAATGGCTGGATGTATTCACAATTCCACCAACAATGTATCAGTGTCCCTGTTTTCCCACATCCCCTCCAACTTTGCACATTATCTTTCCCTGTCATTCTAGCCAATCTGACAGGTGTGTAGTGGTATCTCAGAGTTGTCTTAATTTGCATTTCTCTAATTAATAATGACTTCTGCCCAGAGATAATTCATAGAACTTAAAAAGGATTTAAAAATCAAATAAGAGACATTGAGAAAAACTTAAATAACTACCTAAATAAAAATCATCCAAGAAAAACAAAAAGATTGTTAAAAAAAAAAAAGATAACCAATTAGAAAATGAGATACAGAATCTCAAAGATGAAAATAACTCTTCAAAAATTAGAATTGGACAAGGGGAAGTCAGTGAAGCTATGAGAGACCAAGAAATAACAAGACAAATAATAAAGAATGAAAAAAATAGACAAATATGAAACATAAGAAAAACAACAGATACGAAGAAGAATGTAACAAGAGAAAATATAAGAATAATTGGATTGCCTGAAAGTTGTGACCAAAAACAACCCTTGACATAATAATGAAAGAAATGATCCAAGAAAATTGTCCTAGAGTGGTAGAACATGAGAGGAAAGTAAAATCCACTGATTACCACCTCAACGAGATACTATGTGGAAAACACATAAGTACATTATTTCTAAATTTTGAAACCCCCAGATTAAAGAGAAAAATTGGAAAGAAGCAAAAAAAAAATAATTCAAATATTCTGGATCTACAATTAGAATTTTGTGGGACTTATCAGCAGCCACAATTAAAGCCAGCAGGTACTGGAATTATATCTACTGAAAATCAAAAGAACTAGACCTACAGCCAAAAATACCATATTCAGCAAAATTATCTATAATACTGAATGAGAAAAAATGGAAATTCAATAAACTTGCAGATTTTCAGGACTTTCTATCAATCAAACCTGAACTTAATTGAACTTAAAAGCGAATATCAAAGATCATTTTCAAGAACTAAGCATGGAAAATTTGTTTGTTTTTTTACATGGGAAATTTATGACATATGTTTAATATTGACATCAACAATACAACAGTTCAAAAGAAAGCTTGGGAAAGAGTTTTGGGTAAAAATAATAATTATGGCATACAAATGAGATGCAGAAAAAGAATGGACACAGAGGCAGGAGAGGGGGTAGGAAATCTTGTAGTTCTGAAAACCTACCCACATCAGAAATAGATTAAATGGGCAACACTACATATATACCATAAAGGGTATGGCATCCTCCAAGAAATAAGGGGGAGAGATGGGCATACTGAGAAACAAAGATGTAGGAAGAAAACAAGGGAGGGATCCATGAGTGTGGGAAGATTAAATATTAGCAAAGCAAGTTAGGAACAGATTTAGAGCAAAGAGTCAGCAGGAATAGGAAAGATGTGTATATGTAAATGTGGGGATGTGTGCATGTATATATCTACATATATTAAATTATATCCTTTTTTAACTGTAACTTGGTTGGAGGTGGAGAGGATGAAAGGGGAAAAAAGAATAAAGTAAAAACGTGAGCAGCAGAGAACAAAGAACAATTTACAAGGAAGTAAAGAAAAGACTGACACTGATGAATATAATTTCTTCTATTAATACACAAACTCGTGTGTGTATACATATATATGCTTTCTTTATCTGGCAATTTATTGTTACATATTTTCAATCCTCCCTGATGATCTTCTGGGTACATGACAATATTCTCTTTTGTTTTATTTTGTTTTATATTCCCTTTCTCATTTTGTTTTTTTCTTCTTCTGTTTTTTAAATAAAATAAATTATAAAAAAGGTGTACACCATCAAAAAATAACTGAACAAAAATTTATCATTATTGCTGTTGTTACTTAAAAAAATCATATAAAAGAAGTATATTTAAATAATGTCAGCAGAGCAAGATGTGACTGGAATAGAGGCCATTCTAGTCATAAAACAATGTAAGCAAACCAGAGACTCCATCATGCAGTGTAAAAAGATCTAGAAAGAACTCCAGCGTGTTGGGTTTATTTAAGTACCTGGAAAAGAGAAAGTTTGGATGGATTTCAATTGGCATAACTAAAAAGAACAGTTAATTTGATGAAATTATAGATTAAGTTTGGAAGTATAAGTAATTTTCTTCCAATTATTTTTGGGACTTTAGGGCAGTACAGTGGGGAAAATTACTTTTGATGATATCCCAATAAGGCCATAGATAATTTTAAATAATTCATGTCAGAAATCAGAGTGCAGTCTAAATTGTGTGGTTGGCATCAATACCCTTAGAAAGAAGTCCATACATCATCCAGTGAATCTCAGTGAATATTAGCAATCTATCAGTCTGTAAAACAGGTGTAGTCTGAAAGAATTGAAAAAAAAGTTTATAGCAACAACTTATAAACCAGGACAATCTGCATCTAGAAGAAATTGCCACCATAAGGAAAATTCTAAGACAAGGCACCAGAGCATAAAAAGCATTAAATGAGGAGGGGATAAAACAAGGCTTTATTTCTGACTCACTCTTCCATTTTGCACATCAATCAGGCATAATTTTCTTATTTGCAATATAGGAATAGTAGTTTCTACCTAACTTGCAGAGAGGTGACAAGAACCAAAGGTGCTAATGTATATGAAAGCACTTTGAAAATGTATAAATACTTATGGACATGTAAAGTGTTTTATGGATTTAAGGAGAGACTGAGATTCTTTTCTTCAGTCAAGAATACCCTTCATTGCCTGTCAATTTCAAGATTTCATAGCTTCTGTTGAATTTTGATGGGCACTGTTGTAGGATTCTTTCGGGAATATTTCTAGACTTTATGAATTTTGAAAAGCAATAATGACTTCAGACATGCTTGCTAATTCCTCTAAAATTCTAGGACTATTGATGTGAGTTTTCAGGTTACAAAAAAGAATTCTTAGCTATGTAAATAAAATACCAATATAGCATATTCACTGTTTTTTTTTTCAGCAAGCAACATTAAATTCATAAGCTTCTGTCCTCTCTTAATCTTTCCCAGTGAAGTCACACAAATTTCTAGCTTCATTAGTAATTAAATTCCTCCAGTCCCCAAGGGACTGGAAATTAAGCCAACATGACACATGGCTATGTCTTACTTAGCTTTTCTGTTCCTCAGGCTTAGCAATGACAGCCTCTTGGGAGATCGTTCTTTCTTCTTGAAAATAATTCCCGAAATTTCACAAATTATCTTACCTGAAAGTCTCCATATTGTTTCCTTAACAATACTTTTAAAAAAATCTAGACAAGGGCCTTAGTAACTGGCAGACTAACAGTATCATACATATGTGGGGATTATATAAACAACAAACAAACTTTTCTCAGTAAAGATTTTCATAAAAAGATCATTATGGTACAATTCACAGAAATCAATACTGATAACCCTCAGACTAAGAAAGCTGTACAATGTTCCTCTTACCCAGTTTCTAGAGATAAGATAGATATTGCTGAACAGAGAGTTAAATAATAATAAATAGCTATTTGAATTCTAATCTTGTGCCTTTGTTGGATTTCTCATATGGTTCAGCTTTTCTCTTAAGAACTTTATGACATTGAACAGATCATTTTATTTCTGAAAGCCTTGACTTTCTTTATATATAAAATGGATATAATAAAACTTGACCTACTTAGCTTATAGGAGTATCATGAGATTAATTTAATATATTTGAGATGCTTTGTAGTTGTGAAATATTACATTAAATTATATGCTTTGTAAATTTGTGATTTTATTGAATATCATTCTAGTTTAGGGCCATCAACTATATGGCATATCGATTAAGTTTGGAAGTATAAGTAATTTTCTTCCAGTTATTTACGGGATTTGGGGGCAGTATAGAGAAAAAAATTACTATACAATATTTACAATACACCATCAACATTCTCATTCAATTCAATTTGAGAAGCATTTATTAGACACCTCTTATGTACCACAGATTACACTAGCTTTAGATATAGAAAGATAAAATTGCCCTTTTGCTTAAAAATATAATATCTATTGGAAGTAACCAATATGTACACATATAAATTCATGCAAAATATGTATAATTTCTAAGTGGAAGACTTAAGTATAATACTAAGGAGAGTTTGTTAATGATCAAATAGAAATGTGTAGGGATATAACATAAGGGTAGTAAGAGTGGAATAGAGTTACTAGAAAGATTAGATTGATATGGATGGTATTAAATAAATCAAAAAGCTCTGAATTAAGATTCCAAATACTGTGACCTTTTAATAAATCTCTCATACTTTCTGTTATTTTTTTATCTTTATCTTCCCATAGAGAAATCAAGAAGTCATTGATACTCCTTGTCTATAAAAGGGACTAAGTTTCTTACTAGAGAGGTGACTATGGTATTGGAAATAAAAGGGAAAAAATAAGTCTCTGTAGAAGTAAATTCATGAATATCTGTCAATAGATTGCCTATTGAAGAGTGGTAGAGTGAAGAGTTGTGAATTACTAAGAGAGAGAATCTACTTAATTGGAAGGGTTTTGCTTTGTTTTGCTGATACAGGAAAGTTAAGAAGAGCACTGCATTTTAAGAGGAAAAAGACTTATGTTTTACGTGAGTTGAGTTTGACATGCCTATGGAACATGCAAATGGAGAGGTCCTAGAGGCACATGATGATACTTTAAGTTCAAAAAAGAGATAAAGGATAAGATGACTTGGACAAGATGAAGATCACATAGGTAGTAAATGGAATAGCAAACATTTAAATCTGAAGCCTCTGATTCTGAATACTTTGAAATTTCTATGTATCTCTCTACCTTCCATGATTCTATAAAGATGTATTTATTCTAACACCATGTTTTTGTTTTTGTTATGTAAACAGAGTTTGTGATGCTTAAATATGGCCAAATAAGCAGCCACATTTATCTATATCAAGAAAAAATCAGATAAGATAGGTCACATCTAAAAAGCAAACATTTGAATAAAAATTTTACATTATTTCAAACATATTTTCATATATTCAGATGCTTGTCATTGTATAGAGACCTAGTGGGTCCTATAAGGTGACTTCTCACAATGTTAAGGAAGATTCATGGACATGTTACAGATCATCCATCAGCTATTATCTGTCATCCAGCATGATGGCCAGAAAAAAAAAGTCAGTCAGTCAGTCATATGATGTGCCCCAGATTGCTTTCTTATCTGGTTCATCTTCCCTTGGATTATACTGACATTCCACAAAATCTAATTTTTTAATTTGTATTGAAGCTATGTGAACAATGTTAATTTCCTTTTATCCCAGCTAATTGCTTGCTGACTTCTTGATATAGAAAATTGTTTTATGAATGCCTTTGAAAACCTAAGTTTCTTGACTGATATCTTTCTCCTATAATGCAATTCTTTTTCCTTCCAAGTTCTGTTCCAGTCTGTGGTGATCTGGAGAGCCCAGTACTCACTCCTCCCCATGGACTGACATGTCTGACTCTTAAAGCTCAAAACTTTTTCTAAATGCTTGCCTTTTCACATACAAGGCTACTCATATATGTCTTAGCATATAAAAAGAGCAAAATTAAGATGAGAACGGGATTTCATAAAGACATTCTTCTTTAATATTTAAAATCTGAAAAATCAATCAAAAGGTATTTATCAAGTGTCTTCTATGTTCCAGGCATGATAATGATCTAGGTGTTGGAAATACAAAGGCAAAAACATGAAGAGGCTCTGCCTTCAAAGAACTTACATTCTAATATGGGAAAATAACACACAGGAGAGAGTGGTAATCAAGGAAAAAATGATAGAACAGGAAAGATAGAAGGAAGAATAATGGAAGTCATAAGATGATTGATTCCTCCTTATCAGGAATGTCAGTAGCAATTTGTTTGCTCTTCTCAGAGTTAGACTTGGAAAGAATAGCATAGAAGTGAAAAAAATATATGTAATGAGCACAAAGGTATTTTATAGAGGAGACATCAGTGGGGAAGCAGTAAAGACCTTATATAAAAGGCAATATCTAAGTGTGATTTTTAAGTAAACTAAGTATTTTAAGAGATTATGGTGAGGAAGAAGTACTTTTAGGTATGGGAAAAATGGGAAAACATCCTGAACAAAAAGACAACTGGCCCCTCTCAAAATCACTTGGGGTATAACCCCCCAAATTTATATCACTTAGTGTTTACAAAATGTTTAGACAAAATGCTTTGGAATTAACTATATTTGTTGCAATTTTTTTCTAAAAAACACTTTCTGATCAAAAGCATGATTAATTTATCTATTTTACAAATGGGAACAGGGATAAAAAGTCCTTGGACAACTCCTTTGTGTATTGTAAGAATAAGTTATTTTCAGGTATTTATGTGTTATAAGCTAAAAGATTTAAATTTAATTTTCTTGAAAAATAATAGCTAGCATTTTAATAACAATTTAAGTTCTTAAAAAATACTTTCTATGTCATCTCTTTAGTTCCCCACAACAACTGTGGAAAGTCAATTGTATTATTATGCTTATTTTACAAATGAGTAAACTGCATTTTAGAAAGCTTCAACAGCCTATATCAACTCCCACAACTAGTAACTCAGGCAAAATGTGAACTGATGATTTCCTGAATGCTAGTTCAACAACATATTCATGGATCCTTAAAAACTCTTGTTTCCCTGGTCTTCTCTAAGCCAAGTGAGTACAGAAGCATTGATATTAAAAATGAAAGGATCTACAAGATCTATTCTTAGACTGATACCATTAGCTCTTTTTTTGACATAAATCTTTAAGCAAATTTTTCTTGTCATAATTACAAGTTATACAGAGAGGGAAGTATTTGATTAAAATGTGCTGCACATTTTGAGAAGTGATTAATAAAATCATTGTATTTGGTCATTCCATGTTATATTTTCCAAGCATTGATTTAGTTTTGATTCAGGGTTTTCTTCTAAGTTACAGACAACAATAATCATTTCATCAAGGATTGTGGTTAATTTATGCATCTGCTGAAATTCTTATAGTCTTCTGACTGTTTCTAATAAAAATAATATATTATACTTTAATGTTTTTATAATTGGCATGTGTTTTCAATGGCTATTTTCTTGTTTAGTCATGTCTGACTCTTTGTGACTTCATTTAGGGTTTTCTTGACAAAGATACTGAGGTGGTTTGACTTTTCCTTTTACAAATAAGAAAATAGAAGCAAATAGGATTGAGTAACTTACCTAGAGTAACAGTTCTGATATGTTTCTGAAACCAAATTTCAACTCATGAAGATGAGTCTTCCTGATTTCAAGCTCAGTATTCTATCCACAATACCATCTAGCTGCCCAGATGGAGGGGTGGAGCCAAGATAGTGAATTAAAGACAGAAAGCTGCTATTCCAGTTACCCTCGAAAACGACAAGAAACCAAGCCTCTGACAGCCTGAAAGCACTAGCCAGCTCAAGATAGAGTGGAAAAATGTCAAGAAAGATCATTCTCACCAGGGTGGAAAAGATGTTCATTCCAGTTTTGACAGACCCTGGGAAACCAGTGAGTCTTAATCACAACAAATGAAAGAAGGGAGGAAAATGAGCATTGTCTGAAGCTTTATCTCATTAGTTTTGGTTTTAAGAGGGAATAATTTAATCATTCATTTGAATATAAAATTTCTCTAACCCTATAAAGAAGTAGGAGGAGAAAGGAGAAAGAAAAGAGAGGGACAAGATAGAGACAGGGCAGAAAACACTAGCAGAAAAGGTAAGAGAAGGGTGAAAAGAATGATAGAAGATAAGGTAGTGGATTGAATAGATTTAAAAAAGACTACTAAGAAAAGGGGGAGGGGTGATAAGAAATAAGGTAGTGGATAGAATGGGTAAAAGAAACACAACCAAGGACAGGATGGAATGAAAGAATAAAAGTATGTGCAGGGGAGAAAATACAGGGAGGAAATACAGAGCTGGTAATCATAACTATGAATGCAAATGGGATGAACCCTCCCATAAAATGGAAGAGAATCACAGAGTGGATTAAAAAACAGAATCCTGCAATATGTTATTTACAAGCAACACATTTGACACAGAGAGATACATACTGAATAAAGATTAAAGGCTGGAACAAAATTTATTATGCTTCAGTTGAAGTAAAAAAAAAAAAAAGCAGTAGTAGCAATTCAGATCTCGGACAAAGTAAAAATAAAAATAGACATATAAAAAGAGATAAGGAAAGAAATTACATCTTGATAAAGGATACTATAAACAATGAAATAGTAACAATAATAAATGTGTATTCACCAAGTAATAGAGCAGCCAGGTTCCTATAGAAGATATTAAGCTAATTAAAGGAAGAATTAGACAACAAACTATATTACCAGAGGACCTCCCTCTTCTCTTCTCAGAATCAGACAAATATAACCACAAAATAAACAAGAAAGAAATTAGGAAGGTTAACAGAATCATAGAAAATCTAATTAAGATAGACCTCTGGAGAAAAGTGAGTAGGGCTATACAGGAATACCTTTTGCTTGGTAGTACATGGCAGTACACAAAAACTGACCATGTTTTAGGGTTAGTGGTTCAGTGATTCAAAGCAATCCCGATAGACTTTGGACAGAAAATGCCATCTGCATCTAGGAAAAGAACTAAGGAGACAGAATGTAAGTCAAAACATGCTACGTTAATTTTTTCTAGTTCTTTATCATTCCCAGTTTTTTTTTCCTTTTTATCTGATTTTTCTCTTCCAACATGATTCATAAAGCAATGTGTTAAAAAAAATTAAAAAGAAAGAGAAAAGAAAAAAAAGAGAAAATACTATTTTAAAATAAATATAAGGAAAGTTTGGGGAGGTTAAGTAGTACAAAGTTTCATAGGTAGAAACATCAAAGAGGATTAGAAGGTAGGTCCTCTGACTCCAGCATCATCTATGCTCTAAAGATTATATAATCATGTCATTATAGTTGGAGAGGGCATTAGAGATCTATACATTTGGAGCCTGATGACTTAAGTTTAAATTCCTTCTCTTACACCACTGACTGGTATTTCATTCCTCTGGGTTTTAGTTTTTCTATTTGTATAATAATTGGGTTAAACTAAACATATCTTCTCTATTTCAATATCTGCAATCTATGACCCAATCATCTCATTAGAAGCAACATGTTAAGAAAGGTTGTTATTTCATATAGTCAAATAATGGCAGTACATACACAAAAATCCAGAGCTCCAACCTTTCTTTCCTGGGACTATAGAGTTCTGTGGTTGTTGGTGGTTGTTATATGTCTTTTATTCTCAAAGAGGAACAATGACATCAAGAGGACAATATTTTGTTTTATGTGAGGGCAAACTACAAAAAGTCATTTTCCTCACATTCTGCTCCAGAGTCATCAGAGTCCAGTGGCAACACAAAAGTCAAGACAACTGGAAATAACCCAGGAGGTGGTGTGTGACCTTGTCCATTCTAAATTAATGTCTTTCCTAGGTTATAGCAACATAAAACACAGAACCTAAGGACTGAAACAAACCCCAAAGGTCATCCAGTTTAAGCCATCCTGAACAGGAATTCCCTACACAAATAAATTATCTTTAAACTTGTACTTGAATCAGTGTGTCAATCATTGTGGTGGGGAAACAAAAAGAGACAAACCAAACAAACAAAAAAAGAACCCAACAAAAACAAAAACAAAAACAATTTTGACCCCTAATCATGACGAATGCAGTATCTCTTGAGGCAACCCACTCTCCGAATGGATAGTTATGGTAAGGAATTCATTTTCTGTTGAGATAGGACAGATTCCCTATAGAATCTAGTTCTTTGGTTTTTACTAAATCTTCTAGTGATAGCTAACATCCAGATATTCAAAGACAGCCCCAATATCTTAAATATTCTTTTATTTAAACTATATCTATCTAACTTCCTTAACTTATTATAGAATGAGATGATTTTAAATGTTTTCACCATCCTAGTGTACTCTTTTAAAATTTGCCATTTTGTTTTATATTCTTCATTTGATAAAATAAAAAGAATATAAAATAATAGTGATATGCTCCAGAATTGAACATAATACTGCAAATTTGTTGTTTTGAGGAAAGATTATTATTTGGACTATAACTTTTCTTGTTGATGATCTAGGCATTATGTATCTGTTAAGACATCCTAATATTATGTTACATTTTTAGCTACCATGAGATTGCTAAATAATATAGATCCTACAACCCACAAAAACAACAAAGTTTTTTTCCCCCCATGTATGCTAATATTGAGCCAAATTTCCCTTTTCCTATTCTTCATGAAGTAATTTTAAAATAGTTTGCATTTTCCACATTCTATTTTAATTTATTGGATTGTATCCATAATTCCCAATCCCAAACCCAAATTCATTTTAGATTCTGATATAGCCATACAAAATATTGGCTATTATTTTTATATTTGCATCATCTAGAACTTTGATAAGATTGTCCTCTCTGCATTCATCCAACTCATAGTATTTAAAAAGATAAATATAAATATTGATAGAAAAAGTTATTGTTGTAAATATGAAACAGAATGGATTAAGTATAGAACCCCCCACAAAATCCACTAACCAATCACTTTACACTTGTTAACCACCTACTATGAGCCTCCACATTGTCATTGACCCATCAATCACTACTATTTCAGTCCAGTCAATGAACCAATTCTCAACCTACTTATCTCTCCTATTACCTATTCCACATCTTTCCATCTTGGCCAGGATACCATGATAAAAGGTATTAAGGGCCAGAACTTGAAACAAGGTGTTAAGTCATTAGAGTTGATGGAAACAATGCTTGTGTGCTTAGGATTTACACCTTTGGGGGAACTCACACATTAGAGCTCACACCTTTGAGAGTTCACACATTAGCTCACACATTGGAGCCCACAAGTTCTGGAGATTCACAAGTCAGAAACCCACAATCCCACTCTCTCAGAGGAGGAGTCAACCTTTGGGTTCACACCTTAAAAAGATCATATATAAGAAGCTCTTAGAGTTTCAGTCAGTCAGTCAGTCAGTTCGGAAGATTGTCAGGTGTCAGAGTTGAGCTAGAGGCAGAAGCTGGCAGAAGCAAAAGACTAGCAACAAGAGCTCTCGGAACCAAATAAAGCTAACTGGGCTATTTTGGAAGAGACAATATAAAAGATTGGATTTTAACTCCTGGCTGTATTTGAAGTGATTATTACTTGGAACTGAAACTAAGGCTGCCTCCAGAAAACCTCCCCAAGAAACCTGCTCCCAGAAAACCATCATATATTATATAAAAGAAGAGAACACTACAAAAAGGCTTTATCAGACCCTGCTAGAAATTAAGGTGTAATATGTCTAAATGATCTATAAGTTCCTCTCCCAGTTCTAAATCTTTTGAAGCATTATATCTTTACCATTTCTCATGAACGCTTGCATAACCTTCCTTGTAACTGTCTCTTAGAAGATCTAGGAATATATCTATTTGACCTGAAGTAGACCAGAGCATCACCATGTATCTCTGGTGCTTGGGAATGAAAAGTCTCCAAATTTCACATTGTTTTAATTTCTGAATGAGTCCTTGAGCTGCTGATGATTACACTGCAATCCAGTAAGATTAAAGGCTCTTAATGCATATATTATTTGCTTGATTCTCAAAAATATAGTAATTTATAGTTTACTATTCAGTAATTAATACTATGTGAATTCAATTCATTGATTTCTGTAAGGTCATAAACAAGTTATCTATGAATATTAAAAAAAATTTGCAAAGAATTTGCTTTGTTGGAAAGCACACACTTTTCATGTGGAATAAATTTTCTTCAGAGAGGCCTAGGAGACCAAATTCTTAACAAAGAAAACAGAGAGTCCATCTAGAAAATTGTATCAATAATTTTCTTTTTAAATACTGTATCCTCTAATATCGAGGGATGCTTGCTAGAAGAATGATTATTTTACAGTTAATTATGATGTTCCCATTTGTATCAATGCTTCGTGTTCAGAGTTTGTTGCTGGGTCACAGTGACATGAATAAAGACACAGGCAAATCAAAAGCTATCACATCTGATTATTAAAGATAATGAAAGTATTATCTCTCATACTCAATTCAGACAAGTGAACATGCTGAAGAAAGTATAATCTATTAGAAAGAGCAAAAAATACTTAGCTTTAAAGGGAACAAATTAAATGACCTAAAAGATTAGCTAACTATTCCCTATCAACTTTTAAATTCTAGAATTCTCTTACTCTATTCCTGTTTCTGTCACTGATTTTGTACCTCACAAAAAATTTTGATGCCTTTGGAACTCAGTTTACTGATAGAATGCAGAATATGAGTTGTTAGAAATCATAAGAACTTTAGAAAGTCATGTATTTTAACTTGTAATTCCATAGGTACAAAAATTGAGGTACAAATGTGTAACAAAATTATAAAATTGAAGTATTGGGGAAGCTAGATGGTGAACACTGGTCCTGAAGTCAAAAGGACCTGAGTTAAAGTGTGGCCTCAGATAGTTAACACTTACTAGGTATGTGATCCCTGGCAAGTCAAACCCAATTTGATTCATCCAAAAAATGGAAGAATTTATACATTTGAAACTATTCTCACTTTTTGTAGAAAGTACAGTAGATTTGCAATGAGAGAATAAAGATTCAAATGCAACACCTGTCACTATTATGTGAATTTAAGCAAGTCACTTAATCTCTCTAGGCCAGAATGTTCTCATTTGTAAAATAAGGTTACACTGAAATTTTCTAAAGTCTTTTCCAGGTCTACATGTGTGATCTTATGATCCAATGATCATTGGATCAGCTGTTCTGCATTAACAGAGAATTTTCAAAGATCTGGCAGACTATGGTGACTATGAAGCTACTACCAAGTACATTTGGAATGCCACAGAAGATAGAAGAGGTGCTTCAGGAATGAAAAAAAGCAAATGATGTACCAGTTTTCAAAAGGAGTTGCAAGAGGAAGTCTGTAAGTAATAGATCAGTAAAACTGATTTGTTTCCTGGGGGGAGGGGAGACCTACATTGTCTCATTAAAGGTATGATTATAAAGGAACAATCAATGGAAATAGACATCACAAAGAATCAGAAGCAAATTGTCAAGAAAATGATTAGCCTTATTAAAACACTTTCACTTTATTTTTGGAAGGGAGGGTTGACATAACTACTAACCTGGTAGAAGAAGAATATCGTAATTCAAACTAGCTTTTAGGAAAGCATTTGACAAAGTCTCTTATGCTATTGCTGTAAGCAATATGACAAAATGTGGACTAAAAAATGACACCATAAGGTTAAATTCAAAATTGCTTGAAGAGTCAGATCCAATTGTAATCTCAATACTGATCAACAAAGTATTAAAATAGCCAAATGTAATCTTCACCTACATTAAGGAGGCATAGAGTACAGAATCAGGGAAGTGATATTCTGCTCTACACTGCATTGTCAGATAATTTTGGCTTTTAATGTTCTGTTGTTTTGTCATTTCCATCTGTGTTTAACTCTCATGATTCCATCTAGAATTTTCTTTACAAAGATAATAAAGTGATTCCTCACTGTTTTTCTCTAGCTCATTTTATAGATAAGGAAACTAAGGCAAACAGGGTGAAATGACTATCCCAGGGTTTCATAGATATTAAGTAGCTGAGGTTGTATTTGAAATGAAGAAAATTAGTATTCCAGCCTCCAGGTTTTGCACTCTATCCAATGTGCCACCTGGCTGACTATATTTTTAGGAAAGATTGGGGACTTACTAGAAAAAGATAGTCAAAATTGTGCATTTTTCCTTATGAGAATCCATTGAAAGAATTCTTTTATTTTTTAATTTGGAAGTGAAAAAACTTACAATAAGATAGTTGTTTTTTGGTTTGTGAAAGAGTGTCATTTGGAGAAAAAATAAGACTTGTTTTTATTCCCAGAAGACAGAACAAAAATCAGTGAGTCAACACTGAGAAAGGTAGATTTGAAACAACTTCCTAAAATTAAGAGCTATCCAAAAGTGGAACGGACTGCTTCCAGACTATAATTGGTTAAGGTAATTAAAAGGCTTCCAACTAAGACAGGTAATCGTTTGGTAAGTGTACTTTAGAAGAATCTTTCAATAAATTATCATTCATATTCGATGGCATCTGAAATTCCAATACTAAGATTATGTGAAATTATCTTCCTGGGATATAGAAACTATATTATTTTCTATCACTTTACAGGTAAGAAAAATATGGTTTAGCATGATCAAGAATGAAGTGACTTGCTCCACATCATTCAGGCTGTAAGTAACAGAGCTGAAATTCAAACTCAAGCCTTCTGATTCCCACATTGGTAGAAGTGATTAGCACTCTAGCTAGCCTATGTTCAAAGCCTATACCTATTTTTATAATTAGTGCCTTGGAATTTTATTTTGTCTTAATATTGTTCAAACACACAAAAAATGGTCTTTATCTCCATGAGTCTCAAGTCTATATGTGTGTGTGTATATATATATATATATATATATATATATATGTATATATATATATACATATATATATATAAAATCTTTTATTGATTCAAAATTTACTCATAGTGGTAGAGAGGAAAAAGAGACTAAATGATAAGTTTCTCTTGCAGCCATTTTGTATTAGAAATGCTGAGAATAAAATTCATCATCAGTGTACATGTTCTCCTTTCTCACAACCACAACCACAATCTGAATATGCATATAGCTTCCCTGCCAAAAAGAAAAAGAAAAACCTCCTCAATATTTGGCAAAATCCTTAGGCTTTGCCAGAATACATTTGTCATTGTTCTTGGATAAAATCTTCATTACTACTTGCATTGATGAATTTCTAAGGCCCCAGGTTGATATATAACACTGTATCACTTGACAATATGTTCTCTTGCTCTTAAAAAAGTGAGTAACGGACTCTGCTGCTCCCTATAATTAGCATCTGAAGGACAGAGTTTAGGAGTCTGAAATGAAAATGTGACTAATAACATCCAGGTACAGTCTGTTCTTATCACCAGACCCACAAAATAGTAAGGTATTCTGTGAGGTCATGTTGGTGCTGCATTCCTTCTCTTTAATTTATTTTCTTGTGACTGTAATTAATTTCTTCCCTGGGAACCAGAAAAGGCCCAGTTTTGAAGGCTAACTAAAAATGAATGTAGTTATATACAAAAGATTACCTCTGGAGAGGACTGGAGAGAAGCAGATACATCTTTTTATTGAGGACTCTTCTTTTTAAGAAACTTTTCATGTTTATCTTACCTGTGTATTTTATTCCTTTTTTCAAAGCACCAGTTTAGGAGTTCAGTAAAGAAATAGTGTGGCCTAAGTCAGAAATGAATAATTTTTAATTCTAATCTTAGAATTGCCAGTGATAGGTTGTGCAACCTTAACAGGTTGCACTTAAAAGATCTCTAGAGGGCCTAAAATTTTTACCGTATCAGGAAAACCTCCAAGTGTCACTTCCAACACAATGCATTTGCTGATTTCATCTTAGTTGCTAGAAGAATAATTGTACAATTATATTTCTCCAAAGGAATAAAAGTTCTTTGAATACCTGAACGCTTACATTGTTCTTTCCCTCTCCCAAGAACCTATATTATAACTGTTCCAGGAACAAAATAAGTCCTCAATAAAAGCCTCCTATCTTTCACATCACTATAAAGGACAACACTATGTTAGTTCCCTAGGTTTAAACAACCTAGGAGTCATCCTGGATTCTTGTTTCTCATCCTCCACATTAAAGTTGCCAAGACCTATTTTAGCTTTACAACATCCCTCAAATATGCCCTCTCTTCTAGGACCAATACCACTCTAATATAGGCTCCCATTAATGATGATTATTGCAATAACATTCTGGTGGAAGTGCCTGTCTTAAGTTTCTGCCTACTCCGATCTATTCTCCATTCAATCACTAAAGTAATTTTCCTAAAATGCAAGTTTGATACTGTCATTCCACCCCTTCACTCAATAAACTCCAGCACTTTTAGAAGCAAATACAAATTGCTCTGTTTGACATTCAAAGATCTTCATAACCTAGTGCCTTCTACCATTTCAGTCTTATGTACATCCTGATACATACTCTTCAATGCAATGACATTAGCTTTCTAACTGTTCCATGAACAATGCACTCCATTCTCTTGTTTTGGATATTTTCTCTGATTGTCCCCCATTACTGGAATGCTCTCCTTCCTCTGTTCTTAACACTAACTTTATCAGATTCTTTTATGTCCCTACTAAAATTACACCTTTTAAAGGAAGATTCCCCCAACTCCTTTCATTCCCATTTCATTCATTTTCTCTCTTTTAATAACTTAACATTTATCCTGAATATAGCTTGTTTTGTACATTTTTGTTGCATATCCATACATATTGGAGGACAGCTGTCTCCTCCACTAGTTTGTGAGACCCTTGAGGACAGGAACAATCTTTTGCCTCCTTTTTGCATCGTCAACACTGTGCACAGTACTTGGCACCATTTATTGAATAAATCAAATATATTGCATGAATTAAAAGAATGACTCACTTTACAATGCTCTATACTAGTTAAGTTACAAGTCTAATACCTATTTGTATTAGTCATTATCTCCTCAAAATCTCTAGTGTATAGTTCAGTTAAATATGACAAAATTTTCATGTCAATAACTTAGCTTTATTTAAAGATAAAGCTTTATCTATCTTTCTTCCAAACCCCCAAAATGCATTCAGCAAAAGAACTATTTCACTCTCAAACAAATGCAACTCTGATTTTTACATTTCCCACAATTTAATTCTTCCCTAAAAACACTTAAAACACTTTAATTGTTACAGAATTCTATATTTAAAATATCTGATTTGTATTTCCTTTGAATTTTAAAATACTGCATAATATTTTTTTCTTTTTTGTCAAAATGATTGGTATGTCTGTTCTTGGTATAGAGAATGGTTTTAGATGGAGAAGAGATGAGAAAACAGATCACAGGATGACATAATTATAAATTTAATAGACCTTTTAAATAATCTAATCCAAATCCCTCATAATTATACATTAAGAAATTGAAGACCAAAGAGATGGTATTGCCAGAAAGTGGAATATCCAAGACTGGAATCAAAGTCATCTTATTCAATATTCCATGCCCTTTCCTCCTTACTATGGTAATTATTGTCACAATACTTGCTTTTTGTCCCTTTAATTTGGACAGACGCCCAGAGTAGAAAGGATTGTTTTTGTTTTCTTGGTATTGTAGGCTAAAAAGTGAAGAGTGGAGAAGAAATATTGTTCCCATATTTTATAGCTTGGACCAGTAAACACAATTCTTATTACCCAACAAGAGAGAATTTTAAAAAAGAACCATGATTCATCATTGCATTCAAAAAACAAAAATTTGGCCCCAAATTCCAAACATAATTATTTAGACCCTTGAAGGAGAGTCTAAATTATTATTTCAGTTTACATGAAAGAAATTGTAGCTGTATGTCACAGTTGTATATAACACATAATTATACATTACTAGTGAGCTATGTCCCATCAACATCAAATAATACTTCAGGAAAGAGTTTTAAAAATCTCTCCTCATTTCTCCTCTCAATACACTTGGAACTGATATTTGGGAACTTTATCAGTCAGTTCCTCACTCCCTTCATATCTAATGTGACTTTTTGCCTTGGAGGCTTGAATGCATTTGTAATCTAATATAAAAGTGTACAGGTAACAGATTCTCAGGGTTTGTGATGCATATAAATCATAGGCAATAATAATAGCAAGATAAATTAATCTTGAAGATACACTTCACAATCCCTAAAAATTCTGAAACTTCAGATTTCTTTGCGGATTAGTTAAGACTGTCATATCCATCAAGGGTACAATTAGTGTATCTGGCACCATAGCATGTCAATATGAATAAATGAGTCTTGAGTCAAAAATATTTTTAATAGCAAAACTGTTTCAAGGCCTTTCATTTCTCAACTAAAAACATAGAGCAATACTTATTGGTCTTTAATAGTGGGCATACCCAATGAAAATTAGGAGAAAAAGCATAATATTTCCATAGGCTAATATTCAACTGTGTGTAGAACCTCAATAAAGGAGTGACCAATAGGATAGAGAAATTCAATTTAGGAATAACTTCCAGTAGAGTCTTTACTAAGACATAGCATCTCAGATTTTGCCACAGGTTTCTAAAGTTAGATCCTCAGTTTAGAGGGTGCTAACAATATTTTGAATCTTTCTTTCATCACCATTACCTAGCATAACCGAACTCAGCACCTAATTGTTCAGTAGATTTTCAGTTTTGTCCAACTCTTTAGGACCCCATTTGAGGTTTTCTTGACAAAGATGCTGGGGTAGTTGACCATTTCCTTCTCTAATTCATTTTACTGATGAATAAAATGAGGCAAAAAAGCTTAAGTTACTTGCCTAGGGACACAAAGGTATAACATTTCTGAGGCCAGAATTAAACTCAGTAAGGAGTCTTCCTAATTCTAGCACTGCTCTATCCAATGCATCACCTAGCTATTTATTGGCACCTAGCCTTAAGTTAAAAAGAATTAATTAAATAGAATCCTATATATTACTTTGTTAAGAGATTGCTAAATGCAATTTGTGAAATTTAAATTAGACACAAAAATTTCTAGTTATGACTACATTGCACCAAGTTTTATTCTGTTTTAGACATGCTTTCTCCTAAGACGGCATAGTCATTGTTTCAGATTGAGCAATCAACTTTTGGTCTTTCAAAAGTTGCCTGCAATTTTCATTGCCACTGAAATATCAAGTAATTGTCAAATGATATAAGTTTTCATGTAAAGAGGTTATGATATAAAATGGCTTAAAGTATCCATCATTTAACGGGTTGAATCAGAAAATAGAAAGATTTCTTTCCATAAAAAATATTCAGAAGTCTATGAGAGATAGTAGCAGGCACAACATATGCTGGGTTAGGGCATCGTTTTGAGGTAGGTAGGGTAATATATGAATAATAGACAGTTCTGAAGCTTTGATAAGAACAGTACTGCTCATTAACCATTTATGTTATATTCAGGGAAATTAAATATATGTGTGTGTGTGTGCAACTGAAATACACCCACACATACACCCGCCTCCCACATATATAGTTAGTATTAAAAGATTTCTGATATCTGATCCCAAGAAGTAGTTTTATCATTTCAATTCAGTTCAACAATAATTTATTGTTTTCCTACTATGTGCAAAACTTTCCTTTACAAAGTAATTATTTGCCAGCTCCCTGACCATATATATATATATATATATATATATATATATACACACACACACACACACACACACATCACATTCCTACACTTTCACCTTTATATATGCTGCTCTTAGCAACTGAAATACTGTAACCCCTTTTCTCTTGTCATTGATGACAAACTTCAAACCCCACTCAAATGTCATGTGTTTCCTGAAACTATCTCTAATATATCCAGGTGGAAGTTCTCTTTCTTTCCAATTAATTTCTAAAGAATTACCATTTTTTGCCTTTTTTAGCATACACTCTCTTGTAGCTATTTGGATCCCAACCTTATTTATCCTATTACACTGCAAGCCTCTTCAGGATAATGATCCTGTCATTCATCTCAATACCCCTTCTAATGCCTGGTATTCCTATGTAACCAAAGTAGTCACAGTAACCATTTGCTGATTTTATCAATGAATGATTAGGAATAAATGAGTGAAGATGGTTTTGCTATATGATCTTTTAAAATCTTGCATGTTCAAGTCATGATGTTTTTTCCTTTTCTATGGTATAATACTTATATGAAAGATACTAAATTAAACCTTCAATAATTGATTTTTGTCCTGAGCATACACTGAGGAAAAGAGGCCACTGATAAAATAAAAAAACCTCATAAGCAAACAAATCTCAAGTTGACATTTGAATTCTTTTCGAAATCACATTTTCAGATCATAACCTGTTATTAATAAAAATTTAAACCAATATCCTAAAACATTTGGATCAGAAATTCTTAACCTTTATTATGAATCATGTACCTCTTTATCACATTAGGAAAGCTTATGAGATTTCTCATAATAATTCTTTTAAATATATAAAGCAAAATATGGAATTGTAAAAGAAACAAGTTTTGTTATTAAATGATTAAAATTTTCTATTTAGTAACATTTTTTATTTAGTAACATATATAATTATATAGTAACATTATATAATAATATAAGTAAACCTAAATAGATTCATAATCCCAGCACCCTACAAGATGTACAATTATCATAGGAATATGATAGTCAATATACAGTATTTACTAAGATGTGAAACTGGATTACAATCTTCTTAAAGTATTTTCAATAAAAAGATTTGAAATGGAGTTTTTGCATAACTAGGAAATTCAATGAACCAGTATTCTACTCTTTCAAATACTAAATTTCTTTTGTTAGCAAGAGTCTCCTCTACATCCTTACCATAAGATAAATTTATATGAGTTCCCACTAGCAGCAGCAGTAGCCATTGTAATATTTTATTCCTGATATCTGATCAGTTTCTCTTCATTCTTATTCCTTCCTCCCTGACTTTATTCTATTACATATACTCCATGTCACATGTCTAAATAGATTTCAGTAACCTTCATGAGGCCGAGTTTCTTAGCTTTCTAATGATTTACTATTGACATTCAGATTACTGGTGAATCTCCTGTTTAGTTAATATCATTGTGGGAGAGATATCCTGAGTAAGCTCACTTTGCTCTTCATTCTCTATAGGTTATTGACATTAAAATTCTGACTATGACATAAAGTAATTCTATCTTTGGTCAGTTCTTCTAATAAAATTTAAACTGAAACTATGGATAATTTAAACGAATACTACTTCTAATTTTTAGTCTTCATCTAAACATGCATAGAGCTGAGTCTAAGCCAGAAGAGTAAGCAGTATTTTCATTTAGTTTTGCAGGTAGCAATATTATAAACAGGAAAGCAAGATGCTGTCCATAACTTAGAAAAGTATTTTCTTGATATCATAGAAATTTACCTTCTGTGTGAACAGCAGAAACATAGGTCCAGTTGTATCTTTTCACGATGTCCACCATGGCCCGAGCCTGTTGGGCATCTGATGGCACTACCCTCATGAAATACTTGAACAATGTTTTGTCACTTAAGTCCATGCTTGTGGCTGAGTATGCTATCTGAGGTATATTGAAAAGCTGGAGCAAGTTCTGGACCTGTATTGCCACAGAGCTGGAACCAGGGCCAATCACCCCAACTATGGGTTTTTTTGAGCGGAATGGGGTGGAGGAGCCATCAACACAACGCACCAAGCCCTCTTCCTCTTCTGAAGATATGAGGGAATCTCTTATGAACTCTATGCTTTGTTCCAGGGCCACAGCAGAATGCCAGCAAGAGTCCCTTATTTCACAGCCTAATGTAATATTAGGCAACAGTGTTGGATCTGAGTTAATCCTCTCCAGAGTGTGGAGCATGGCTTCCACTCTCTGAATGCCATATTGTTCCCTGACTTCTCCACATTTCCTTTCATGGACCTTGTCCACAGTAGGTTGGTGATGGACTGAAAATAAAGCCCCAATGATGATATCACCAGGCATATGAGCAACCACTCTCCTTTCATTGGACTGTGCAGAAACCAGAAAGTCAGAATTCCTATGACCATCTTCCTTCAAAAGCAGGATTGCCAGGAATAACAAAAGGACCATTTTAAGAATAAGTTTCAAGCCAATAGAGGTGACATGTTGTAATAAAAATGTTTTAAAGATAAACTCAATCAAAGTTCTGGATGAAATGTGTGGAAAATCAGGGACTTAACCATCCATTTCCATCTGTTCTCTAAAGAACCGCCATAGTTTCCCAGGGCACCAACTGCATGGAATCAGATAGAGGAGCATAATCTTCATAACCTGAAGAGGAGAAAAAAAAGTCTTTAGCTATGAATGTACATTCACTTATTGGGTCAGATGTCAGTTACTCATGATCATGGAAATAAAGGCCCAGGAATGGCAGGGGCATGGAAAGTCCGAAACAAAACAAAACAAAACAAAACAAAACAAACAAACAAAAAACAAACAAAACAAACAAAAAAACACACCAAAAAAACACCACCACAAACAAACAAGCAAATAAAAAAATAACTCAAATCCATATTTGATCTTTAGTTGGTGTGTTAGATAATATATAGTAGTCAGGGAGACCCAAATTTAAATTCAACCTGATACCTACTTAGCTGTGTGACTGAACAAATTTCTTAACCTCTGTTTGGGTGAGCTCCCTCTTCATTAAAAATGGAAATCACAATAATAGTTTATCCCACTCAGAACTGTTCCAAGAATCAAATAAAAAATAATTTCAAAATGATTGGCATAGTACCTGATACATAGTAAGTACCCTGTAAATATTAGCTATTATTTTGAATATTCCCTGACATAAGGTGATGGGTTGAAGCCTGTGATGGATGGGATAGGGAAAAAAAGGATCAGGCTAAGAGTAAAACTATGGCATAGATAATAATAATAGGTAGCACAAGTAGAGCCTTTATAGTTAACAAAGTATTTCCACAGATGTCGTTTGATTGTCACAACATCCACGTAAGAGAGGCAGGGCAGCTATTATTATTCAGATTTTAAAGATGAGGAAAATGAATTAAAGTGAAACAATCAATCTTTACACACATAGTCAGTAAAGTGCAGAGCTGCACTATCTGACAAACTATACAATGTGTAATAGAGACATTCCATTTAACAATAATTATTTACATATATATGTATGTATTCAAGTGGCTGCTAGGATAGTTAGGAATAAAAGTGCCATGAAAACTATAAAATCCTCAAAAGCATTTCATATCTGAATTAAGATACAAGTGAACTATATAGAACATTGCTCAGTCCTCAAAAGTGTTTCTGAAATAATGGCTTCTTAAAATTCATATAATTTAACTTCTGAGGCCACATCAGAATAATCAGTGATGCTATAAACATTTGGGCTTGGTAACATCTTCCAAGTAAACAATTTGGCTTAGACATTAATATATTTATCTATGTAAAAGTTTAAATGGTAGGGAAGAAAGCAATTTTGTCTCCTTAGTCATCATTAAGTCCAAATTCTAAAAAAGGGTTGTCAATTGAGAAATTCCCAATACTTAAAAGCTTTTCATCAAAAACTTTTTGTTCTGTGTGGGAATCTGTGTTTGGAATCTGGGAATGTGTATGTAGGTCTCAGTTTTCCTATTCACTATCTGTGACATTGTGCAAGTTTCTTCACAATTTCAAAGCTTATTTTCTTAGTCATAGTGAAAAGGTTGAACAATATATTACCTATCACCCTTTCACTTCTAAATACTAAGGTCACCTGTCCTCTTTTCTTTATTTTTTTTGGAAATTATTGTCTTAATAAGAATATTCAAGATAGGTAAAAAAAATCTATTGCAGCATTTATTTATACGTGTTAATAGTAACAAATTTATTACATGTACCAACATTAATTTTGATTCCATCTAGATATTTAAAGGATTCCTTTCTTCTCCTCAAAGCATCAATTCATTTTATAGCTCCTCAAAACAATAGATTAAAACTGTATTTAACCATATTGACCACACAAATAAAAAAGGAAAGCTACTAAAATATTTGGATATTTCTAAATATCTAGATGTTTGACAATGTATAGACTTGAAACGGATATGAACAAAATGCTAAATTTTCAACTTCATATGTAGTAGGTGTTATGATAACATATAGACATGCCAGAAAAAAAATTAAATGTGTCTGAATACATTTGGTTTTAGGCCTTATTTCTTCCCTTTAAGTCTTCTGTCCATATTTAGGTCAAAGAGGCATGTATATTTTCAAGATAAATGTGAATTATTTCTCAAGCCAAACAGTTAAAGAAAGAAGGGGACACAATTTTCAATGGCTATTCCTAAAAAGGCTAGTTCATTATTCCAATACACACAAAACCCTTCTCATTCCCATAATATGGAGCAGTAGGGTATACATAAAGAGGGATATTATAATATGCCTAGCTGCTCCTTAAAATCATAGTTGATTTGGCAGGTAGCAAATGCAAATACAAAACTGATGTATTTTATTAATACTGGCTATGAGACAATTCTCTTATTTATCAAATGGGTAATTGTATATAGATATAAAGGAAACTCTATTACACAGATAAAAGAGAAACTATATAATATATAGATACAATAGAATTGGTATAATAGAAGTAGTACTTGTATTGATTTAGATGTACTAGAAATCAACTCATATGCTCTGAAAACATTCACTTTTATAATAAAAATTCCAAGTAACAATTTCAAACTAATAGGGCAAACAATTAGATCTCTCCCCCAGCATCATATTTATACAGAAATTGTGCCATATATAATAAGATTTTCTTCTTAACCAAGAGAGTATCTAGCCTGATAGTCCCGTAGTGGAAGGATACTAGTTTATGGAAGTAGGGAGACTTTAGCTACTCTTTTTCACTCATCTAATCTGCCTTTCTTGGTTACTTTCTCAGGTCTCTTGTATATTAATTTTGTCATCAAATCATATTAGTGTAGTCACCATACATTACTATGTTTTAACACTCCATCTTTGCCCAAAACATGAAAAGGCTTCTCACAGCTTTTTTCTTCCTATGAAAATCTCATCCAGAATTTCAAACCAAAGAATTATAGGATCTAAGAGTTGAAACCAATAAAAGGATATTAATAAATCATTGTTTTAGATTATCTATTAATGTCAACCAAACTGTGAGATCTTAGTCTAGTGATTGAAAAAAATACCTATTACTAAGAGAAAAATAAATTGCATCCTTCTTGACATTTTCTCTGCAAATGAAACAAAAAAAAAAAAAAAAAAAAAAAAAAGAACATATAGCCAAATGAAATGATCCTCTCCACACAGGGAAATAAACAAGTTCGCAGATTTTAATAAGCACAAAGGCAATAAGAGAGAGATAAATTAAAAAAAGAAAATAATTGTAGCAACAATAACTTTTTGCATGAGATAGAGATGTAAGAAAATTCTAGAAAGAATATACAAGGCAAATTAAATCAACATATAATTTTATATGGAATTGCGATATATTTTTTAAAAATTTGAAAAAGTTGAAGAACATTATTGTTGGAATTCATTATTATGAAACAAGATTTTCTATCTAAATTAAGAGAGGTTTTTTTTTTCCTTTAAAAAAGAAACTAGAAAGCAACAAAGTGAAAACAGCACAAAAGCAAAATTGATTATATTTTTAAAGAAAAGCAACAACTTGTTACTGATGGGGGAGTTATTTCAGAATCAACTGTCATGTAAAGTCAGATAACCAATTGTAAGAGAAAAAATAAGCAAGAAGCTTGAAGAATAAAAATGAAAAAATACATTTGATACAACTAAAATCATGCCCTTCCAATGTATTCAAAGAGATTATTGATGGATAAAATGGACTGTGGACAGAATCAAAAAGAACAAATATAAGCCAATTATTTTAAAGTGTCTTAGTCAAAAAAGGAAAGTTGCTTACTAAGAAAAGAGATTACATTCAAGGACAACATTGGTTTAGAATATAAATTCCTTGGAAAGGAATGAAAGAATACAAGCAGCACAACTTTGTAAAACACTATCTTTTTCGTGAGAACTTTCTATTCTTTTGAACCAACAATCTATTTAATATCTCAGACAATAGGATTCTATCCTATAATTATATCTGTAATTCACTGGGCTATAGAGCACTTTAAAGACTATACCTGACATTCCCTCCTAAACTAAGATGACATGGCAGCTGCTTTCCAAGGTTTCTACTATTTCTAAATCATCTGACACAGCTCCTATTGTTCACAATAAATTCCCAAATAATACTATCCTATATCTCTGTCTCCATCTGAAGAAGAAAAAAAAAAGTATCAATAATACAAGAGAAATAAATTAAATGTTGTATTTTTAGGAAAGGAATATTATTTCCAAGATGACTGGATGATTGAAATTCAGCAATAAAACTATCTAGTTACCAAATAATTTTCTTCTATTTACAATAAAAACTATCTAATTCTTCTAAGTTCCATGATAATCTGTAGCTTCCTATAACTCTGTGCCTGTTCTCTTTCTTCTGATTATCATAAAATACTTTCTAACATATTTACCATTTGACATCTACGAATTTCCACAAAAGTTAATTTATTTGATTTGTGAAATATACACACATTCCTTGCTATATAATTATTTGTTATTGAATGTGGCATAGTTCTCCAATAATAATACAATACATAATACAATAATAGATTAACACTGATAAAATTATGATCTTATCCCTATAGGTGCTCTCTCCAGCAATGCAGTATAGACTTCATTGATGTGCTTTTACCCTATCTATTTAAGTCCTACAATAAATCTTCTACAGGGGACCACCCGTCATACTAAGAAAGAAAGGTTTCCATAGTTCTCTTGTCGTTGCATGAAAATCAAGTATATGGCTTGCCCTTTGGTTATCCCTTATTCTTGTCACATGCTCAGGCCACATTCTTTTCTTGTCACTTCAATGAGATATTTACACCATTTCTCTTGTGCATTTTTCATTGTTAGTATTTTAAAGCCAACTCCAGACTATGATGAGATGCATTGTTTTTCTTTAGGTTGAAACTTTAATGCATCAGAGACCATTTGTACTCTGACTTATGCCAATATAGTATCATCAGAAAAATATTGTTTTAAAAAAAGATGAATATTTATTTCAAGAAGTTTGAAATTGTTTAAAACACTATAATGTTGAAAAATAATTTTATACTATTTTTCTTGTGTTTGTCAACTCATAGAACTGTTCTTCCTGTCCTTAATGCTCAGATTTTTTTTTAAATTACACAAAAAACGTATATTTTTTCACATGAAGTGTTGCTCTGCCATCATATTTGTCTATTTTTTTTAATTTAAGGAAGGTTCACCTTTCTATTAGCATCTTCCAATCATGATTCCTAATCCTTTAAGTTCCAAAGACAGATAGTAAGATAAATTTAACTCTCTCAATTAAAATCTAAAGTTTACTTTTTGAATTAGAATATATGTTCTTTGAGGGAGAGGACTGTCTGCTTTTGCATTGGTGTCTGCAGAATTAAGCTCATAGTAAGTACGTAATAAATGTCTTTTCATTATTTTTTCTCTCATTCATTACTTACTTATTAGTACATAGATATCTAAGAATATTTCCAACATGTATATCCCTCCTCCTTGCCCTGAGTTATTTAACATACTCAATATTGGGTGATATCTAGAGATTCTCATGAAATCTACTGTATCAGTAATATCTGGGCATTTGACTACCTCCATTTGAGATATAAAGTTATACTAATTAAATAACATTCTTAAATTGATAAATCAGATAAATAAATAACACCAATATATGGAACATTTTTTAAACTATGGTGAATGGATGTTCCCAGTATAGTCATGGTAAAGAATCAGACAAATATATATGGCAATGTGATGTCCTATCTCTACAGACAAGGAAGAAAATAATTTTCATAGTTACAAAGAATGAATAATAAAACAAACTTGGAAATTCTGAATAGTATTAATACCCAATAATCAACAATACATTTTCAATTCATGTTTCTAGCCTCTAAACAATGAAATGGCCACTCAGTTAACCATTTGTACATGGCATATTAGATTATGTTCTGATTTCTGCATGTGTCATAATATTTTCTCAATAACATATTTTGGGTTCTAAACTATAAACCACTATTTCTATCTTATGGGAAAAAAATAGATTCATGAATTTGCAGCATGCAAAGTATTTCCAATGATGTATTTTATATATTTTACTTATATGTTTACAAAAGTGAAAAGATTTTCATACATTTTAATTTATTATCAGACAATTGTGGTGTTCCTCTAAAATCATCTTTAATGTTTTCCATAAAAATAGTGATCTTTCAGATTTGGGACTCGTACATAACTAGATAATTAAATAGTTATGCCATATATCTCAGGAATAAACACTGAAATGGTTTTCTTTGTTTGAACACTGCCCTGATCATGAGACAGGTTTGTATGTGTGTATGTATGTGTGTGGGCACACATGCATAATGATATTTGTATGCCATTGATGTATGTTTCTCAAAACAAGTGCACACAACAGATAAGAGATTTTGTGAGGGAAATGATACTAAAAGCTTTATAAAATGAAAGAAAGCAAAATTATTTGGTAAATCTGAAGTACATATTTGTGACCCTGTTAGCACACCTAATAACAATGCATGTGTATAGGAAGAAAAGAGAGTTTTCATTGAAAATGTGGTGCACATAAAAGTGAGTGGAGCTAAAAAAAAAAAAAAGCAATACATACAGAAATAATATTTTCAATTTCTTGTAGTAACAAAAAGTCCTGGTGATAGGATTAGACCCTCTAATTCAATGTAAATCATTTAAACCAGTAACTTAACAGCCAGTGATGTCTAGAAATAGACCTTTTTTTTTAGCAAAACAATAAAAAAGGATGCAATTCATTCAGTCTAGCTATTCTAATTTAATTAAGGAGTGTTAGTTTCCCCTCACAAGGCAGACTTGAATACCCTTTCCATTGTTCATTGTACACCAAAAAGACAGCCTAGCATCATTTTCATGTTAGTTTACATATAATGTAGGACACACTTCAGTTCACTAAACATTCATTAATAAACTACAACATATAAAAGACTGGTAAACTCTGGGAAAGAGGCAAATGTAATTTCAACATAGTGCCTATCACCGTGGAGGTTACAATCTCTTGGAGGATCTGACACTCAAATAAGTATAATACAAAATGGAAATAATGATTATAGAAGAGACACACAATCAAGATACATTTGATATCATAGGAAGAGATACCTTGAAGGTGAAATTGAGAACATTTGGAAATTGATTGGATATAGGGGGTGAAGGAGCAGGAGCAATTAAGAATAATAGCTAGGTTGAGTTTGAATGATAGCCAGGAAAGTGTTTCTTTCAACAGTAATAAAGAATTTAGGGAAGAATGACACCATATTTTCTGTACCTTGCCTGAGAAACAGCAAGGAGGCTAGTATCACTAGGTCTGAAGTACTTAGAACTAAGCTAAAAGAATGTTGGAAAGGTAAGAGTGGGTCAGAAGACTTTCAAAATCAAAAGGGATTTTATATTTGATTCTAGAGGTAATAGAAAGTCATTGCAGTTTAATGATGAGAGATTGACATTGTCAGATCTGTGCTTTAGGGGAATTGATTTGATAGCTGAATAAAGAATGGACTGAAATGAGGCAAAGATACTTACTAGAAGACTATTGTGAAAAAACAAGCTAGAAATGAGAGTCTGCACCATGTTAAAAAAAATTAGTAGTGTCTGAAAATAATAGGACATATATGAGATACCTTGAAGGTGAAATTGAGAACATTTGGCAACTGATTGGATATAGGGGGTGAAGGAGCAGGAGCAATTAAGAATAATAGCTAGGTTGTGAGTTTGAATGATAGCCAGGAAGGTGTTGCTTTCAACAATAATAAAGAATTTAGGGAAGAATGTATTTTTAGGAAAGGGATATTATTTCCAAGATGACTGGATGATTGAAATTCAGCAATAAAACTATTTACCAAATAATTTTCTTTTATTTACAATAAAAACTATCTAATTCTTCTAAGTTGCATGATAATCTGTAGCTTCCTGTAACTCTGTGACTATTCTCTTTCTTCTGATTATCATAAAATACTTTCTAACATATTTACCATTTTACATCTACGAATTTCCACAAAAGTTAATTTATTTAATTTGTGAAATATACTCACATTCCTTGCTATATAATTATTTATTATTGAATGTGGCATAGTTCTCCAATAATAATACAATACATAATACAATAATACATTAACATTGATAAAATTATGATCTTATCCCTATAGGTGAATGAATGAATCCAGCTTTGCACATTTGAAGTTTGAGATTTCTCTGAGAAAACAATTTGGGATGTATAATCGGTATTTAAAGCTATGAAACTAGAGGTCATGAAATGTGAAATAAGAAGGGGAAGATTATGTGATTCTATATAGTGCTAGAAAGAAGTAATTGGATGTGATCTCCCTTTAAGGTAAATTAATTGGCATACCAAACAGAGTTTCAGGCCTGCAGTCAGGAAGACTCATCTCTCTGAAATCAAATCTGTCTTCAGATACTTACCAGCAGTGTGATCTTGGGTAAGTCACTTAACCCTGTTTGTATTAGGTCCTCATCTATAAAATGAGCTGAAGAACATAATGGTAAATCTCTCCAGTGTCTTTGCCAAGAAAACTCTTAATAGGCTCAATAAGAGTCAGGACTGACTGAAAAATGACTGAAAAAATCTAGACATGGTGAAAATAGGTATATAACATAATAGTGCCTATTAATTAGGTAATGGGGAACAAACTGCAATATAAATATAATGAAATAATATGCAGAAAAATATTATACAGTAATAAATGTACAAAAAGTCATGAATCACATTTAATGAAACCCCAAAATGAAATATCATAGTAATATATAATATTATAACTGAAATCCTGAGATTCCATGTCAAAGAAAAAATAATGCAGGCAACTAGAAGGAAAGAATACATGCTTTACCAGTCACCACTATAAAGCATTGAAGAATTGGAGGATAATATTCAGAAGGCAAAATATATGAGTTTGCAATCAATAGTAATTTACCCAGAAATACTGACTATAATACAAAGGGAAAAATAAAACTTTAAAGAAATGAAGGACTTTCAAATATTCCTGATGAAAAGAAAAAAATCTTCAGAAAAAATGTGAAATACAGACATAAGAGGGAAGAGAAGCTTATTCCAGTGAACATAAATGGGCAGTAACAAAGTAGTAAAAGCGGATAAATTTATTTTATTCAAATATGATAAAGTATACATGTGTCTCCTTTTGAATCCTATCATCATTAGAGTTTACAAAGGAAATCCAATTAAATAAGATCTGGGACTTTTTTTTTTTTTTAACAACTCGATCTTAAGAAAACAATCGGGAAAAAAGAGAAAGAAAAGTATAATAGGTAGGGAAAATTCTTTCACATAATCACGGTGCACAGCGTGATACCTATACAAAATGAGAAGGAGGTGGTAAGGTACTGTTGTTAACATAAGTAGGTTTGGTCATAGTTCGTACAAGTAGATCTTCATTTCCAAGAGTATCCACAAATTCAAGATTATTCATGAAGACAATTTTACATACTCATACAGTTAGAGTAAGAAGTTTTCTAGTTTTCCCCTTTGGAATATTCTTAAAGAAATATTGAATTTGAATCATTTGGGAGGGAATGGGAAGATTTATATATTCTAATACATGATAAAACAATACAAGAACAATTTATGAAATGGCTAGAATAGTTCAAAGAAGCTCTTTTGTAAAAAAGGAATTGTTTGTTACTGTAAACATTAATTCCAGTTGAAGGACTAGATAATTAAATAAATGCTCTTTTTTCTGAGTAAAGGCATGAGAGATTATGGAAGTAGACTCTTCCATACCTTGACAGCTATGATTACCATATTAGGTATTTTCTAAACTTTTCTACATTATACAAAAAAAATTCATGGGAGCAGCGTTACATATCTACCAATTATTATTATATAAAACAAATAGTTCATTGATATGTATATACACATATATACATTAGTATGTATTTATAATTTCTTTTTCTTTGTCTTTAAATTGCTTTATAAGTTATTTTATGACTCCTTCCCTTTTGGTGATGTTTTCCCTGGGTTCTTGTTCTTAAAAGGATCAGTGAAATCCTATTGTTTTGGGAGATCTGATTCACTAGTTCCATGAACTAATAATATAATGAATTTAATCAAAACTATGTTTTTTTTTTCCAAAAACTTCAACATCATCATGCTTACTTACATGTGTTGAGATTTTCTTGAAAGATCCAGGCAACAATTTATATTTTTCAAGAATAAACTCTGGATTTATTTTTTCAATCATGTGGCAAACATATTTGACTTAAGTGGTTCAAATTTAAGATAATTAATGGAAGTGCCTTGACTCAAGAGCTATTTTCAAATACTCAAAAAGAAACATAAATGAGGGTAAAAATTATTGCTTTTGATATAAGGCTCATTTTAGTATATTTTAAATGTATCATTGAAGTGAGATCATAACTGAAACATGGGAATTCTGCAAAGGAGTGGCTTTAAATAACAATTAAATACTACTAATTAAAAATAAATGAAAATCTTGAAATAGAATTTTTTAAAAGGAAAGAATCACAAAGCTTATTTCCCTTTATTTTAGAACTTTAAGGAATTTCACAGCATTTCTGTATATTAAAGCAAATAAAACTTTTAAGTTTTAAAATTATTTTGCAAAAGCTTATGAATGCAAAAAAGTTATGTCATTATTACAGTACCCACTTTTACCACTATAGTGATGAGGCTTTCATGGTTTTCTTATAACACTTAGGTTTTGATGTTTATATCCAGTAGCACACAATGAGAACTAGGAAGTGTATTTTTAAATGAGAAAGATTCATTTTGTTATTAATTAATGTACCTTCAAGACTCAATGTCTCTATCATCAATAGTATTGTTGCTACGTAAAATATGCACTTTGATTGTAACTGAGTATTCATGTATTTTCCAGATACTTTTACTTTAACAAAAATTATAAATACAAGTAATGTGACAGTTTGATAATAAGACATCCATGGTGCAGAAAGATGAAAATGATAGTATTCATTAAGAGTCTTGAATTCAAGGTAAATCGTGGTTCATATATTATCTGTGTCCACCAGTGTCCATCATTTAACTAATTTGTCTGAACCTCAATTTTCTTGTTTGTAAAATGGATCCTTAGCAGGATTAAATGAAATGTTATCTGTAAAGAGATAAATCTCAAGAATTTTCATTTTATAACCTATTTGTAATGTATATATATATATATATATATACATATAAACACTATGTTAAAATTATTAGTAAATGAAATTAAACATGTTGCCTTTCGCATGAGAAGGCATCTGATAATTGCTTAACAAAGGGGGAAATGGTTTCACTTCTTTAGGCCCAATAATCACAGTAGAATGTAAGCTTTAGAAAATTACAATTTGATTTTTCTTTATAATATTATAGTTTTAACTAAGTACCTTAAATAAAATAAAATAAAAATACTTAGTAGATGTTGGCTAAATTGATGTATGCCCTTTGGCTTTGCATCATGAGTTGCTTGTTATAGTACTTGTTGATTGAGGGTAATAATATTAAGAGTTCATGTTTGCATATCCTTTGAAGATTTACAAAATGTTTTATTCTTTTTCCTGCAAAAAATCCATAGCATAAGAAATGCAAGAATTATAGTCCCCTTTTAGAGATAAGTAGACTAAGCCTTGCAGTTGTTAAATGACTGGATAACAGCTATATTCAAATGAAGTCCCTGTTTCCCACTATAAGACCAGTGTTCTTTCCACTACACCATGTTACTTATGAAAAACTGTAAATATGTTTTCCTAAATATTGTATAGAGCAAAAGGGTCTTTAGCATAATAAATAGCATATCAAATGAAATTAGCCATTACATTAGTTGCAGGGCTCATTCTAAATAGATCAAAGGATATCAGGCATTTAAAATACAGAAGAAAGTTAGTATATCTTGCAAATTCAATTTATATGCTTTTGAAGATTTTTCATCACCAAGCATAAAAGCATACATATACAACTTAGGTAATAATTAAGTGAACTGAAATATTTCTTAATGTTCCTTAAATATTATTAAAAATCATATTTTATTCCCATGAATACATAGGCACACCAAAAAAAAATATTGTAAAGGCAAACTTTTCCCCTGACTGTTTTTATCTAGTATTGGCTATCAACAGCAATCAACTACTATTTCATTTCTACCCAGATTACCCCACAACAAATATTTGGAATATTCACCAGAGAAAGTGATACTCTCATAAAGTCACCATGCTTTTCTGAAAAGACAAAATAGTGTTAAAAAACCTGTTGTAATTCAAAACCTCTAGATGTGGAAGAAACATGTTATCTTTTAACGTGGTATAAATTTTTCAGTCTCCATCATATTTGTAACTACAACTGCTACAATAAACTTCTAACTGAAAACTCAAAAATTGATGCAACAATTTAAGTATTTCTTGTTGAATAGATATAACATTCACTTTTGAGGGAAGATCTCAATTTTCTGGTTCAATTTTTCAACTTATGATTTGATGTGCAGTGTAACACATGCTGCCCACATCTGTAATAAAAGGAGTAAACAAACGTAATATCTATACATGAAAAGTAAGATAGAAGTCTGAGGCAAGGATGGAATTATATCTCAAACCAAAAAAATATTTATTTTGCATTAATTTAATACTGCATAATGGACATTATGTATTTCCCTTAAGGTGCCTAAATCTTCACTGCTACAATATTGTAAGATAACTGATTGTTGAAGAGCCTCTGCTCTCTGAAAGGAGGTACCCCTTCCCCTTAGACCATGTATATTTCAAGTAGAAATTTATACTAAGGACTTTATATTCATTTTGGGGCCACTATTCTGTTTGTATTTTACCAGAGACAGTTAGCTGGAAGTCTTTTTCCTATTAGAACTCTTTCCTAATAATTAAAGAAGAGGGTCACCCAGGGAGCTGTCCGATGTGCTGAATAATCTACCAGCATACTAAGCAGAGCTTCACATAAGACTCCAATACCAAGCTACAGAACTAATGACAGAAACCTACACTGTGAACCTTTCATTTTCAAATAAGAATGATAATAGACACATTTTTGTTCACATAATAATAGACATACCTAAATTTTAAAAAGTCTATGTATCTTTGGAAAGTGGAGAAAGAAAGAAAACTTGGCGAGAGAGGCAGAGAGAGATAGAGAGAATGAGATAGAGACAGAGACAGAGAGACAGAAAGACAGAAGGACAGAAACGAGAAGAGAAGGGGGAGAAAGAGGAAGAAAGGGAGGGAAGGAGGACGGGATTGAGAAAGGGGGAGAGGGTAGGGAGGAGAAGAGAGAGACAAAGGCAGAGGCAGAGACAGAGACAGAGAAATGGAGGGAAGGAGAAGGGTAGAAAAGGGAGGAGAGTAAAGAAGTGAGTAGAGAACAGATGAGGACAAAAGAGAAGAGAATTAAAAGAAAAAAGGCTACATTGAAGTTTTTTTTCCACCAAGTATTTGAGAAAAAAAAAAGCAGTTTGCCTGTCAAGATGGCGGTAATTTGTCTAGCCTGGATTCTATCCAAGCCATCCAGGAGGGTATCCAGAATGATACAGAATGGGCATTGCATGAGAAAGAAAGTACTGAATTTCAAAGATCTAAAAAATATACTACATTGTGGTATTAGCTAGGAAGGTTCTGTGAAGATCCTTTTCGCGCCTGAAGAGTTACTCTGGTCACATCACAATGCACTCTCGGGGTGCTTGAATCTGGTTAAGTGAGCTGAGCTCTAGCCCAGATACTGTTCATTAAAAGCAATGAAAAAATGAGCGGAAGGAAAAGAGGGTGTCAAACCTGCATGTGTGTTTTCATCCGTGTGAAGTAAAGGAATGGATCCTTTCTGAATTCTCTGCCATTAGGTTTTTTAGTTCAAATGAAGTGACTCTATAACCAAACTCGTCACAAGAGCTGTTCAAACCTTCTTTTTTTTCTTTTTTTTTCCAGAAGACTTATAGGAATGCTACAGAAGAGAACAGGGAAACTGGCACCCTCATTACAACCATATGGCTTAAAAAAAGACAGTCTTTTAAGAGTCTCTGTCTCTGGGATCCTTTGTTGCCTTTCACCACAAATTCAGATAATACTCCATGCACCACTTTAATACTTTGCTTCACCTGAATTAGATTGCATCCCTAGTTCTCTTTCCGGACCTCTCTCTCTCAGCGGAGCTGCAGCCTCTTTTGCTCTATAGCTTGCACGCTGTCTCTTCAGGATTAGCACCATTGTTATTAAATTGAAAAATACGTAGATGGGCTTCAATAGAGATATAGAGAGGCAGATGAAATAACATAAAGGCACATAGTCGATGGGGGAGGGATATGGGGGATATCCCCAGCCATAAGCTTGAAAGAGTCAGCTTATTAAGATCTGCTTTCAGCAGAGCTCGCAGTCTGTCTACTTCCTGCATCGAGCTGTTTCTGCCATTTCCGACTGAATCTATTTGGAGATGATCCTCTCCTCTTTTTCTCTTTTCCCCTTGAGCTTCCCCTACTCAATACCTGAACTTGGATGGGTCTAGCTTATCTTACTAAGAGCAGCTTTATCCGCAAAGGTGGAAGGGCTGAAGAAGGAACTGTTTGGGTCTATATTCCTGCCCCTGCCCCCATTCCACCTCTTCACTTCTCTCCACCACCATCTACCCTTGTTAATGAGTTATCGATGCCTTTCTTCCCAACAAGTAAAGGAGAAGAATGTCAAGGATAGAAGAAGAGGCGTGCTCAGCAACCCCTTTTCCCCCCACCTCCCTTGAATCAATCACCTAACACAAGCTCTTAGAACATCTCGCCCCCAACCAAGCCCGAGGTTTCTGCTTTCTTCTTTGAAAAGAAGATTGGCAGAAGGAGAGCTTACCCACTATTGCTTCGCCAGCGAGAGAAGGTCTGACATTCCTTCCCAAAGTTTAGATTGCCCTAGCAAGCGGCCGCAGAGCTGGGCGCCCAGGGCCCTGCTTGACCCTTTAATGCTCTGTCTGCAGGTTTAAATCCCACTCCAATAGAGGCGCGAAAATGCCGGAGCCAGCAGAGAGCAGCTTGTGCATCTATCCCCCAGCTCTGGGAGAGAGAGGAAAGAGAGAGAGTCAGGGAAAGGGAGGGGAGGGGAGAAGAGAGAACAAGGGAGGGGAGGCAGTTTGTATTTATAGCGCACAGAGTTTCTTCAGTGCAATTTTTTGGTGCCACCAAGTGGCACACTGAGTCCCTTTAGGAACCCGAATATCGGATCCAACCAAGGAACCCGCGCACACATGCAGGAAGATGCTCATTTATCGAAACTGAGAAGAGTTCTGAAGCAGGTGTTTCCCAGTGATCCCCACAGATTCCAGTACACGGGAATCATTGTCCTGCTTTCCCCCTCACAAAGGGGCCCACAAGTGAAGCGGCCCAGTGATATAGAATATAATAGCTGTTGCCACTGGCTTTTTCTTCTTCTTCTTTTTTTCAGACAGCTGGAGACTGGTGCTGACAATCAAGGATAAGAAAGGAAGAGCCTAGGCTACCAAACCCTCACCTTAGTGGAAGCACCCTGCTTCTCTCAGGCTTTACTGCCTAGGTTTGTCCTGAATTACTTTAAAGTGAAATATATCATCCTCTCCCTGAAATCTTACCTTTATCAATCAGTTCCATTTTCCAAGCTCTCTGGCTCCCTCAACATTTTCTGCCTCCCTCCCACCCACCTCAACATACCAAAATACTGGAACAGAAAGAAAATCCTAGACTACTTCTCATCCTGAAAATTCTCACCACTGTTTGCTTCCCCCAAGAGAGTTTATAATGTCAAAGAGCCTCGAAGATCATCTAATTCAACCCGACCCTGATAGATTTACCTCATTCAACTTCAATCTCTTAACCCCCCCCCAAAAAAAAGAAAAAAATCCTACCTTTGGACAGTCTCTAGCCCGAAATCATTTTGATACATTTGAGTCCATGCATAGCCAATGTCTTAATATGTCCTTGAGACAGAATGAATCCTCTGCATGTCCCTTCAATCTAACCTATTCCTTTCTACCTCCCTCACCCACCTGTGGCCCAAAATACACCAATCACTCAAAACACTGGTCTTTAGAACTTGCCCTGACATATCCGGAAACACTATTCCACAGGCTACCTCTAATTCTCCGAATCCATCTGCAAAGAACCCTTTCTCAGGCTGTCTTTGTCTCGCGGTGCACCCTGTCACTAAGTTGAAGTTGGCTGAATCATCATTCTGGAGAAGTTAAATCAAGGAATCTTAGTCTTGATGTGTTTTTGGCTTCAAAACAGAGACTAAAGAGCAAAAGCCCACAGGTTCCAGATCGTCAGTCCCAGATGAATCAAGCAGCAAAACGTTAAAAAAAAAAAAAAAAAAAAAAAAAAAGACAAGCCCTTCCCACTCCCTCTCTTAGCTAAGGACTCAAAAAGACCTTTCACACTGTAATATCCAGATCCTGTTTCAACCGTGAATTCGCTAAAAGTGAGAAATATTAGTCCATGTATCTGACTTGCAAGGACCTAATCCTCTCATTAAAAGACACACAAATTCATTCCAGCACTGCAAATACGTTGTGGTGCATATGCATCGGTATGCATACAGAAGAAATATACAAGCTCTCAAAGCCTTCTTTATCTCAGATAGGCGGTTTTCTCCTTTGATTTTTTTTTAGTTCGTTTTCTATGGAAACCAGACGACTTAAATCCCTCAATTAGGCAAATAAAAGCAAAACGATCTTCATGTAGCTCCCATTGAAGGGACAGTGCTACAGTATGTATCCACCGGAGACCGATTCTGAATTCATTTCCTATTCAGGCAACACACGTCCTTCCAGGGTGACTTTCCCAAACTTAACGGACCTTACTGTGCCTATGTCTGTAAGAGTCTTGGTCTTCAACCCGGGTCGGCCCCCTCCCCTCATCCTCTATATCCTCTATGCTCTCATGTAACACACACACACACACACACACACACACACACACACACCCCACATTCCTTCACCCTCTTTCTTCACTACCAGATTGGGGGGAGGGGGATTCCCTACGCATTAAAAATAAATTAATAAGTGAGGAGCTTGGTGAAAGGAAAAGAACAGAGGTGTACTTACCAGGTGCGTTGACACCTGCACTCAGAATGCCCCGGGCCAGGTGCCAGAATGCCAGCCAGAACTTCCCATCTCAGCGCCTCCAGCACCTTCCAGACTCCTTGCCCCTGCAGCAATAGCAGCAGGAGTCGCGGTGGCAGCGGCGGCGGCAACGGCGGCAGTGGCAGCTGGAGCGCTAGAGGCAGGGGAGGCAGTGGCTGCAGTAGAGCTGGTGAAAGCAGTGGAGGCAGCAGAGTTCGATTTGGCCAGCGCCTGGAGCACGTGCCTGCTCCAGCTTGTAAACGCAGCTGGAAACAGAGAGAGAGCGCCGCTCTGCTCCTTCCACACCTTTTTCCGTGCAGAAAGGCGCGGGGGAGGAACTGAGGGTGGGCTGGTGGGGTAATGGAAGAGGCTTTCTCTTTTTTGAAAGCACTGGGTGGGTGGGTGGGTGGGAATGGAAGTGGCAAGACATCTATTCTACCTAGTTCTATTGTCCGTGAGGGACTCCGGCTTGAAGAGGCAGTCACCGTTTTTGTTCTTCACTTGCTGCGGTTCTCGAACTACAACTCAGGTATTTTTCTAGGATGCGGAGTTAAGGCCCGGAAATATATCTTGGGAGGCGTCGGGGTTGTACCACTTGAGCAGAAGTTGAAGAGTCAAGCAGTTAAGTGAACTACTAATCAGCAGAAAGGTGGGCTCAGAAACCCTCCAAAATGGACAGAGTCCGATCCAAGTTTCCTTGGGATGAGAGAGAAGCAAACCGACGTTTTGAAAGTTCTCCCTGGAGATGGTTATGTTCTGATAATCTTGGATATTAAGTAGACTTAGAGGAAAGTAAACTTCCACCCGGAGTTGTTTTGTACCCAAAGAAACACGATTCTCAAATGCCCTAGTGTCGTTGGAATCTTGGACAAAAGCGATGAATTGAGAGACGTGAGAGGGTGAGGAAGGCAGTGTCAATAATTATAATCATAATTTTCAATATTATTGGGTTTTAATCATCGAAGATACTTATGTAATAGCTTATGTTTTTAAAGTAAATATGCATTTTGAAATGGCTTCCGTATCTCATTTTCTCCATTTTAAAACAAATCATTTAATATCTTTTACTGATCCTAACATACGCACATGTTATTGCTCCCCACCAGTCTTCTGGATTAGTCAAGGTTGTCATCTTTTATTATGCTCGCAAATATCGAATTATTTTGGTTTCTGCCATTGAATAAAAATCTTCTCACAATTACTGTTGTGATTCATTTTAAAAGGAAGGATAACCATTCAAGTGAATAACAGTTATTGTTATGATTATTAATGTCTGCTTGTATTGCTTTTATATTTCCATAAGTGAATTCATCCTGCCAGATGCTTGCAGAAGCTCAATGGAAGATTAAAGATTAGGAGAGCAAAATAGAAGGGGTTGGTCCTGATAAGCAAAGTAGTAATGCATAATATTAAACTTCCCGATCAAACTCTTGACAACAAAAGTTTTACTTGGCATGTTTGGAAATAACAACAACAGCAACAAAAACCAAACGTTTAGTTAGCCTTCCACCTTGCAAATTTTTACAAGGCAATCTCTTCCTGTCTCTATCTGCAGATCACTTTCTTTAAATTCCTAGTGTAACTTTTATATGGACTTCATTTTATTTAACAAGATATCAGCCAAAGCAGTGTAGGTAAAATATCAAATCCAAGAGTTGCAGGAAAAAAGAATGATGAATGGAGCAAATAAAGTAAAAGGGAAATGGTTAGAAGGGATTGGAGGATAATAGAAAATTCTGTGGTTCTGATAATATTAAAGAAACACATTAATGCAAATATTTAGTATTTGTAGTAGTCTTATAGGTGTGAAAATTTTGTTTAATAATATATATTAATATTAAATTTCTAGCTTGAAAATAGAGGTATCAAAACTGGAATACTCCCCCCATGACTCTTTGCCCCCAAAAGATTTCACATTTACATGTTTCGGAATCTCGAGCAAGGAAAGTCATAATGTGTAAAAACAATACAAAAAATTGGAGCTAATGTTTCAGAAATGTTGGAAAAAATAATTCACTATACCATTCATCGATCCATGAGGATTCGCCCTAGAGCTCTATACCTAGAGTCCAAGTTGCATATGAGACCCTGTCATTCTTTTTTGCATGTGGAGACAATCAGGGTTGAGTAAGTTGTTTAAAGCCACAAAGCTAATAAATGTCTGATGCTGAATTTGAAGTCAGGTTCTCCTGATGTCAGGGCAGGTACTATATTCACTGTACTACCTTGTTGCCCTTTAATGGTTTTCTATGGAAACCCTCAGTGCCATTAAATGGTATCTAAAACTAATGCTTCAGGGGTAGAGAAGGCCATGGTGATACTGACCAGCATTTTTTGATTATTCATTTTCTGAAGAAAACCCTTGGAATGTTCCATGAACTTTCATAAAGGGAAAATTCCAGAAAGGTATTTTAACTGGAAATATATACACATATCCATATATATGCAAACATAATACATGTGTGTATATATGTACACACACACACACACACACACATATATATATATATATATATATATATAATATTTTCAGTTTTGCTTTAAAAAGAAAAGGTTTTGGTTCCATATATAGATTATGAACTTTTGACTTGCTTAGAAGACTAAACTATATAGTCACAGATTTGAGACTTCTTTGATCTGATTAGTTAGTTCCATTACTTTTCATATATGCAGACTAATGTTTTTACCTCATCCTTTTTCAGTGACTGGACAAAAAGGTGGCTACTTTTCAGCTACTAAAAGCATAGTTTAACATCTATGCCTTTTCTATTAATGGTGGACGAATATGGTGGGTAAGCAAGAATATCCTCATATAAAATTTTCTGGTGAAACTTTAAAAATATAGCTTTATTTTTAAAACTTTTAAATGATGAACTAGATAAAAATATATTAGAAAAAGTGTGAAAAAGTCAGGGGTGATGAAAATCAACCCCTAGCATGGGTAGGATTAAAAAAATTTTATTTTCTTATAAAGAATAATAATCTCCCTTTCATGATTCATATATATAAATATATATATATATATATATTCTGCATTGCTGTGTGAAAAATAAAACTATTTTAAGAATCTAATAAACATTTATAACAGAAAGAAATTACAACAATGTTGTTTTCAGTATATTATCTTGGTGGTGGCATTTATATATTAAATTATGTTCTATGACTTACAATTTATTTTTATTGTTTCTCTATTTTGGACCATAGTGATGACTTTAGAATCCAGCAGCTTGTATACTATTATATACATGTATCACTCATATGTTTATTTAGGTCATACTTGTAACAGAATAAATTCTGCCTTTTGACCTGTGATACTGGTAATTTTGTATAAGACAATTGTGAATATTGTTTCTGTGGCCTTCAATCTTTCAAATTAAATAATTCTATTTATTGTTTCATTTATCCATTTATCCTTTACATTGTTTGTATTCAAATCTTTTTTCTTGTATTAGTATGTTATTCTTGCAATTCTTTTTTTTTTAAATCATACATAAGAGAATGCCCTAGAATTTAAGAGTAGACTTTTCTATTGGAAAAAGTCTTTTCAAGCATATAATTCCATGCAGTCTTTTCTACTGGAGAAACTTTCATGGTCTACTTTTTTTTTTGAGGGGGTGGGTAATACAGTTTTTAATAGGTACATATATTTCCACAACAAAAATTGATTCCTTACAACATGTAGTTATTTGTTTTGTAACAAAGTTTATGTGCTACAATGAAAGCTTAAAGCCTTCAGAGGACATTTGCATGGTGTGGCTGAAGTTCTCAAATCCTTCCTTAGGGGAGTACAAAGGTTCTGTCATGACCATATTCACCATTATGTCTTTGAACAAGGTATATATTTCCTGGGATGTATTTCCTGAGTGAGGAAAGTACTCCATGTATCATACATATACACCAAAAACTGATTTAGATTGAGGATAATTGGTGATAGAGGCTCTGAATGAATTAAGTCATTGGACTTAACTTTTCTGCTTTATGCCCATGTGCAGGCACATGGTCCAATAGTCAGAATTATAAAAATGATTCTAGACTGGAGATTAAGGGGCTTCCCCCAAAAGCTTTTTGAAGTTTTTAAAAGAATGACATTCCTAATCTTTTCCTCCAATTCAATTTTTCAATAATCAATTTTTTAATGTATTAAAAATTATTTTGTGTTAGATTAAAGAATAAAAGAAGCAGGAGGTAGCTATGTGGCACAGTGAATAGAGCACCAGCCCTGAAGTCAGGAGGACCTGACTTCAGTCTGGTCTCAGACATTTAATACTTCCTAGCTGTGACTCTAGGCAAGTCACTTAAACCCAATTGCCTCAGAAAAAAATAATAAAAATTAAAAAAATAAAATAAAATAAATAAAAGAAGTGGCCTTTAAAAAAAAAAAAGCTTAATCTAATTGGGAAGACTAATTTTTTAAATTATTATAATAACTTTTTATTGACAGAACCCCTGCCAGGGTAATTTTTTGCAACATTATCCCTTGCATTCATTTCTGTTCCGATTTTTCCCCTCTCTCCTTCCACCCCCTCCCCTAGATGGCAAGCAGTCCTATATATGTTAAATATGTCGCAGTATATCCTAGATACAATATATGTATGCAGAATTGAACAGTTCTCTTGTTGCACAAGGAGAATTGGATTCAGAAGGTATAAATAACCCAGGAAGAAAAACAAAAATGCAAACAGTTTACATTCATTTCCCAATGTTCTTTCTTTGGGTGTAGCTGTTTCTGTCCATCATTGATCAATTGAAACTGGATTAGTTCTCTTTGTCAAAGAAATCCACTTCCATCAAAATACATCTTCATAAAGTATCATTGTTGAAGGATAAAATGATTGCCTGGTTCTGCTCATTTCGCTTAGCATCAGTTCATGTAAGTCTTTCCAAGCCTCTCTGTATTCATCCTGCTGGTCATTTCTTACAGAACAATAATATTCCATAACATTCATATACCACAATTTACCCAACCATTCTCCAGTTGTTGGGCATCCATTCATTTTCCAGTTTCTAGCCACTACAAACAGGGCTGCTACAAACATTTTGGCACATACAGGTCCCTTTTCCTTCTTTAGTATCTCTTTGGGGTATAAGCCCAATAGTAGCACTGCTGGATCAAAGGGTATGCACAGTTTGATAACTTTTTGGGCATAATTCAGGTCTACTTTGAATATCTTACACTAGATTCAATATGAATAAATTACTTCTTTGTTCTTTATGGGATTATAGTTATGACCCTTTTCATAGAAGAGTTATGACTTTCACACCTTAAAATTCCCTTCAGTCTTCATATTTTGAAGTCTTCCTTTTTAACACTGGTGATTTCTGAGGCAGGAATAAAGTAAAATAGTCAGCCTGAATCAGGGCAAGAACTTACCCAACCTTTCCCCCAAACCATTCCTGCATAAGTCCCAAAATATAACAAAGGTAGAAGAATGAATTTCCACATATCAGGGTCACAGGTCTGCACACAAAATGTTTAGTCACTACTTGACTCATTCCCACAAATAAATAATAAATTTAATCATTAATTGATTATCTCAAGATCCAGGACAATTTAGGAGACAGGTTTGAATATTTCATTTTTTAATCAATTGAATTTCAACAAATGTCTCTCTCAATCTATCATTTTTTTTGTTTAAAAGATGCATGACAGAGCTGTATGCTCCAGTATGCCTATTATCACCACTATTATTCAACATTATACTGAAAATGTTGGGTTTAGCAATAAGAAAAAAAAGAAGAAATTAAAGTAATTAGAATAGACAACGAGGAAATAAAGTTATCACTCTTTGCAGGTGATATGGTTAGAGAATCCTAGAAAATCGTTACAAAATTCTACCAAAAACAATGAACAGCTTTAGCAAAGTTGCTGAATGTAAAATAAACCCACATAAATCATCAGCATTTCTATATGTTACTAATCAAGTCCAGAAGGAAGACATAGAAAGAGAAATTCCATTTAAAATAAATAGAAAAAATAAAATATGTGGTTGTTTACCTGAAAAGACAAATTCAGTAACTATATGAACACAATTGTAAAACAACTTTCACACAAATAAAGTCAGTTCTAAACAGTTGGAAAAATATAAATCGTTCATGGGTAGGCTGAACTAATGTAATAAAAATGACAATTATGCCTAAAATGGTCTATTTGCACAATGTCATACCAATCAAACTGCCAAAAATTGTATTATAGAACTAGAAAAATAGACCAAAATTTATCCAGAGAAAGAAAAGATCTAGAATATCAAGGGAATTAGTGAAAAAAAAATTATAAGCTTGATGCTTTAGATACCAGATCTAAAATGATATTATAAAGCAGCACTCATCAAAATCATTTGCTGCTGGCAAAAAATAGAGTGGTGGATCAGTGGAATAGATTAGATACACATGACAAAATAATCAAGACCTATAGTAATCTAGTATTTGATAAATTTCCAAACTCCATTTGTTGAGATTAAAAACTCAAGATAAGAACTCACATTTTGAAAAAAATTGCTGAGAAAGCTGAAAAATAACATGTCAGAAACTTGGCATAGACCAAGTCTGTTGTATCCCATACCAAAATAAGGTCAAAATGGGTAAGTGATTTGGGCATAAAAGGTGATACAATAAACAAATTAAAAAGCAAGGGATAATTTACCTATCATATCTTTAGAGAAGGGAGGAATTTATGATCAAAGAAAAACTAGAGATCATTATGAAAGGCAAAATGAACTACTCATTACATTAAATTAAAACTTTTTTACACAAACAAAACCAACAGAAACAAGATTCAAAGGAAACTACGAAGCTGGAAAACATTTTATAGCCAGTGTTCTGATAAAGGTCAAATTTCTAAAATATATAAAGAACTACATCTAATTTATCAGAATACCAGTCATTCCCCAATCAATAAATGATCAAAGGATATGAAGACAATTTTGAGATGACAAAGTTAAAGCCATCTATAGTCATATGAAAAAGTCCTCTAAATCACTGTTGATTACAGAAATGCAAATTAAAACAACTCTGGGTTACTATCTCATACCTCTCATATTGGCTAAGATGACAAGAAAAGATAATGATAAATGTTGTAAGAAATGTGGGAAAACTGGGTTACTAATACATTATTATTTTTTCTTTTTTTTAATGTAGCTATTTAATTGTAGCTTTTTATTTACAACATATATGCATGGGTAATTTTTCATCACTGACCCTTACAAAACCTTCTGTTCCAACTTTTCCCCTCCTTCCCCCCACTAGATATCAGGTAGACCAATACATGTTAAATATGTTAAAGTATATGTTAAATACAATATATGTATACATATTTATACAGCTATCTTTCTGCATAAGAAAAATTGGATTTAGAAATAAGATAAAAATAACCTGAGAAGGAAAACAAAAATGCAAGAGGACAAAAATAGGAGTGAAAATGCTATGTTGTGATCCACACTCATTTCCCATAGTTCTTTTGCTGGGTGTAGCTGTTTCTCTTCATTATTGAACAATTGGAACTGATTTGGTTCATTTCATTGTTGAAGAGAGTCACTTCCATCAGAATTGATCATCATATAGTATGGAAGTGTATAATGATCTCCTAGTTCTGCTCATTTCACTCAGCATCAGTTCATGTAAGTCCTCTCCAGGCCTTTCTGAAATCATCACTGGTCATTTCTTACAGAACAATAATATTCCATAACATTCATATACCACGGCTTATGTGGCCATTCTCCAATTTATGGTCATCCACTCATTTACCAGTCTCTAGCCACTACCAAGAGGGCGGCCACAAACATTTTTGCACATACAGCTCCCTTTCCCTTCTTTAAGATATCTTTGGGATATAAGCCTAGTAGAAACACTGCTGGATCAAAGGGTATGCACAGTTTGATAACTTTTTGAGCATAGTTCCAAATTGCTCTCCAGAATGGTTGGATGCATTCACAATTCCACCAACAATGTATCAGTGCCCCAGTTTTCCCACATCCCTTCCAACATTCATCCTTATCTTTTCCTGTCATCCTAGCCAATCTGAGAAGTGGGTAGTGGTATCTCAGAGTTGTCTTAATTAGCATTCTCTGATCAATAATGATTTGGAGCATCTTTTCATATGGCTAGAAATAGTTTCCATTTCTTCATCCAAAAAATGTCTGTTCATATCCTTTGACCATTTATCAATTGGAGAATGGCTTGATTTCCTCTAAATTACAGGCAATTCTCTATATATTTTGGAAATGAGGCCTTTATCAGAACCTTTTACTGTAAAAATTTTTTCCCAGTTTATTGCTTCCCTTCTAATCTTGTCTGCATTAGTTTTGTTTGTACAAAAATATTTTAACTTGATATAATCAAAATTTTCTATTTTGTGATCAATAATGATCTCTAGTTCTTCTTTGGCAATAAATTCCTTCCTCCTCTACATGCCTGAGAAATAAACTATCCTATGCTCTTCTAATTTATTTATAATATTATTATTTTTGCCTAGATCAAGAATCCATTTTGACCTTATCTTAGTGTATGGTGTTAAATGTGTGTGTGGAGGGGTCAATGACTAGTTTCTGACATACTATTTTCTAATTTTCCCAGCAGTTTTTATCAAACAGTGAATTCTTACTAATGCATTATTGGTGGAGACCACTACTGGATCTGTATCCCAAAGAAATCATAAAGGGGGGAAAAAGACTCACATGTGCAAAAATGTTTGTACCAGTTCTTTTTGTTGTAACAAAGAATTGGAAAATGAGTAGATGCCTATCAAGTGGAGAAAAGTTGAACAAATTGTGGTATATGAAGGTAATAGAATATTAGTGTTCTATAAAAAATAATGAACAAGTTGATGCTGAGAAAAACAAGCAGAACCAGGAATATACTGTATAGAATAACAGCAAGAAGGAATGATGATCAACTATGAAAGATTTAGTTCTTCTCAGCGGTTCAATGACCCAAGGCAATCCCAATAGACTTTGGATAGAAAATGACCTCTGGGCATGGCTTTCTTCAAAAATGAGATGACTTAAACCAATTCCAATTGTTCAGTAATAAAGAGAATCATATACACCCAAAGAGAGGACAGTTGGAGCTGCCCGTGGACCACAACATAACACTCTCATTCTTTCTATTGTTGTTTGCCTGCACTCTGTTTTCTTTTCCAGTTTTTTTTCCTTCTTGTTGTGATTTTTCTTGTGCAGCAAGATTACTGTATAAATATGTATATATGTATTGGATTTAACATATATTTTAACATAGTTAAAATGAATAAAATTACCTGCCATCTAGGGGATGGAGTGGGGGAAGGAGGGAATAATTTGGAACAGAAGACTTTGCAAGGGTCAATGTTGAAAGATTACCAATGCATATGTCTTGTAAATAAAAAGCTTTAATAAAAAAGAAATAAAGAAATAAAAAAGCAAATGCCATTTGCACATAGAAAAACAACTATGGCGATTGAATGTATATCAACACATGTTATGTTCACTTCTTTTTTGTTCATTTTTTCCTCTCCCATGTTTTCCCCTTTTGTTCTGATTTTTTCCCTCTTAACATGATTCATAAAGTAATATGTATTAAAAATAAATAAACAATATTTTTTTAAAAAATGCATAAAAGCATCTTTCTTAATTGTAGCTATTCATATTTCTCTATATATTAAATCCCTTACTCTCCTTTAATAGAACAAATATTAAAATTCCTGAAACCTAAATTGATTAATATTGATAGTAATAATCAGTATCAGTCACATAGAAGGTGCTTAATAAATATTGACTGATTAACTGGTAACATCATTAATGAAAATAAGAAAACAGTGATGGGTTTTAAAATTGTATTTATTATTTCATAACTGTCCTTGCCATTATAACTGTAACTACAAAGTACTTTTATTCACTTCTGAAACTACAGTGTCTCCCCCATTTAGTTTGTTTAGGTTATTAAAGTATCTTTACAAGAATCCTCATTGTATTTTCTTCAAAATAATAGTTACAAGTGATGCATAGTGATGGTCACCAAGTGACCATTTCCATCAGTCATTCCTCCCACCCTAACCTCTGTATATTTTTCAACAATCTGCTTTTGAAGATGCCATAAATCTTTTAGCTCTGGTTTCTTCAAGAAGTTATATATATATATATATATATATATATATATATATATATATATATATATATATATTTCCCTATTATTTATATGTTATAATGACACCAACATAATGTTTTACCTTTAAATGATATTTAAATTATTCAGCTGCTCCTCTTTCTTCCAAGTAGAACTTCAGAATTGCTGTTTAACATAATTCTGGAAACAAAATACTGTCTACAAGAAAGACAATCATAGCCATTGAAGCTTTTTAATGACAAACTTTATCTTAAAGAGACTTATCTCTACTGCTTTGGTATCTAACATTACATAATTGTAGTCATTGGAGAAATTTTTGTTGTCATGTAATGTTTCCTTTTCTTAAAAAGTGGTCCATTACTCTGAAAACAACAGTTTATTCCAAGACACAGTGTCATCAATGCAATTAAAAAATAAATAAACCTAATGGGTTGAATTTAAACCTCATTTTATGCTTTCTGGCTCAATGTAGTATATCCATTCTCATCAGAGGAAATAATTGACCTTTAGGAAATAAGTGTCCTCATTTTATTATGTAGTTAATTCTTTATAACTAAAAAAACCATCTGTTTAGTGACAGTTGTCTGTCCTTTACTTATGAATCTCTTTCCTTCGATTATCTTTCATTCTCTTTGCCCTATGTTTAAATAAGTATCTCTTAATTCTATCCTAGACCCTCTTCTTTACCTTCTCTCTATCTCTCTCTGTCTAGCTATGTATCCCTTTCCAGATAGATAGATACATAGATATAGACTTCTTTCTGTGTCTCTCTTGGTTCTGTCCTTTCTATCTTTGAACTCATCATCTTCAATTCTTTCTCTTATGCTTAACATTTATAAAGTCAAAGTTTGTAACATACTTTACAAATATCATCTTATTTGATCATAACAAGAATTCTGGGGGATAGTTGCTAATATCCCCATTTTATAGAAAAGAAAACAGGAACAGAAAGAAGAAATGACTTGCCTGGGGTCACATACCTGAGAAGTGGCTGACACCAGATTTAGATGCATGTTGACTGCAATACCCACTGAAATGTCTAGCTGCTCTATAACTCCTTTTCAAATTCTATATATCCATTCTATATATCCATCTATATATCTAAATCTATATATCCATTCTTTATATGTCTTTTATACTCTAATTTTGCTTTACCAACTTCCCAATGAACATCTTTATCTAGATGTGTGATTGGTATCTCAAGATCAGCACATCTAATTCAGAATTCATTTATGTCAATATTATCCTATTTAGAAAGCTTTGAAAATCATCTCAACATCACATACCCCTTTTCAATATGCTTCCACCACACATAATCAATTAGTCTTGCTGACATCACATGTTGACATATCAATACCTCACTCAAATCCACATAGTCCTTTCAATAGAACTCCTGTCACAGCCTCTTAATTGATCTATTTCTAATCTTTCCTCAATGCCCCCCCACTCCCATCCATACTTTAAACAATTCCCAAAGAGTGCATAATTCGAAAGATGAGGTCTAACCATTTCCCTCCTATGCTCAAAAATCTTCAATATTTTCCCAATGCCACTATGATAAATAAAATAATTCTATGTGGCATTTACAATCCTATACAATCTAAGTGCAACTTGCTTTTCTGGACCAGGATCACATTGTATTCCCTCATTCAATTTGTATTTCAATGAAAATGGCCTGTTGCATATTTTCCATGCATGACTTTTTGTTTCTCCTCTACCTAGAATAGTTTCCCTTCTTAATTTTGTGCTTTGAAACCCCTAGCAATTTTTAAGGCTCTTTTTAAGAGTTATTTCTCAAAAAAATAAATTTTCTAATTCACAGTTTTTAGTGTTTCTCTGAAATTATTTATAATTCATTCAACATGAGTTTAGTCATTTTTGTTTCTTTTTTATGTTTCTTTTAGAAATTTAATGCATTAGTGTTACTACTGGGCTTACCTCTCAAAGAGATACTAAAGAAGGGAAAGGGACATATATGTGCCAAAATGTTTGTGGCAGCCCTTTTTGTAGTGACTAGAAACTGGAAAATAAATGGATGCCCATCAATTGGAGAATGGTTCAATAAATTGTGGTATATGAATATTATGAAATATTATTGTTCTGTAACAAATGACCAACAGGATGAATACAAAGAGGCTTGAAAGACTTACATGAATTGATGCTGAGTGAAATGAGCAGAACAACAATACTGTATGAGGATGTATTCTGATGGAAATGGCTATCTTCGACGAAGAGATCTAATTCAGTTCCAATTGATCAATGATGAACAGAATCAGCTACATCCAGAGAAGTAACACTGGGAAATGAATGTGAACGGTTTGCATGTTTTTGTTTTTCTTCCCAGGTTATTTTTCAATTCTTCTTGTGCAACAAGAGAACTATATGATTCTGCACACATATGTTGTATTTAGGATATACTATAACATATTTAACATGCATAAGACTGCCTGCCATCTAGGGGAAGGGGTGGAGGGAAGGAAGGGAAAAGTCAGAACAGAAGTGAGTGCAAGGAATAATGTTGTAAAAAAATTACCCATGCATATGTTCTGTCGATAAAAAGTTATAATAATAATTTAAAAATTTTTAAAAATAAATTTAATGCATTTTAATTTTTATGTACAAAATACTTTACATTTCAATCTAAATACAATAAATTTTTATTCCTTTCTTTTTTCATTTGTTTTCCCTTTTCCTCCTCCCATAGACAGCAAGCAATCCAATATAGGTTAAATATATGCAATTCATTTAAATATATTTCCTATATTCATCATGCTACACAAGAAAAATCAGATCAAAACATGAAAGAAAACAGAAAAAAATCAACAATCAAGCAAACAACTAAAATAAAAATACTATGTTTTGATCTACATTTGGTCTCTATAGTTCTCTCTCCGAATGCAGATGACTGTTGATCACAAATCTATTGAAATTGCTTTGAGTCACCTCATTGTTGAAAGGAGCCAAGTACAGATGGTTATCATAATCTTGCTGCTATATACAACGTTCTCTTCATTCTATTTACCTCACATACTGTCGTCAGTTCATCTACGCCTTTCCAGGGATTCTAAAATCAGCCTTCTTGTCATTTCTTATTGAACAATAATATTCCATTCCATTCATGTGCCTTAAATTATTCAGCCATTCCCCTGATGATGGGCATTGTTGGAATACAAGGGAGAGTGTTAGATGTCATATGCTGGAATGCATGGGAGAGCTGCTGAAATACATAGGAGCCACCTGACAGTGGCTGCTGGAGATCCAAGCCAATGGATCTTTTCTTGTGAGAGAATGATACAAGGAGACTGAGAGGCAGTTGCTGTTCTCTGACCTGTCTGACTGAGAGGCTGTTGCATTGTCTGACCTCTCTCCTCTTCCCTCTGCCTTCAATTTATCTCATTCCTAGTACACAACACCTGTATCAGCAAATGCTGCCTTGCAACTCCTTCAGATGTTATGATCCACAGCTGTGGAGGATCTCGGGAAACTGACCTGTCCCTTAATAGGGCATCCACTTCATTTCCAGTTTCTTGCCACTATGAAAAGGGCTACTGCATTTTTTTTTTTACACGTGTTAGTCCTTCTCTCTTTTTTATGATCTCTTTGGGATTCCAACCCAGTAGAAACACTGCTGCATCAAAGGGTATGAGCAGTTTTATAGCCCTTTAAGCATAGTTCCAAATTCTTCTCCAGAATAGTTAGATCTATTCACAGTTTCACCAACAATGCACTGGTCTTCCAAGTTTTCCCACATCCCCGCCAACATTCATCATTATCTTTTCCTGAACTTAGACAATCTGAGAAGTGTGAAATGGTACCTCAGAATTGTCTTAATTTTCATTTATCAAATCAACACTGATTTAGAGCATTTTTTCATATGACTAGAAATGACTTTAATTTCCTCATCTGAAAATTGCCTGTTTGTATACTTTGATCATTGATCAATTTGGGAGTGGCTTGTGTTATAAATTTGAGTCAATTATCTATATATTTTAGAAATGAAACTTTTTATCAGAAATACTGGATGTAAAAATTCCCCCCAACTTTCTTCATCCCTTTCAATCTTTGCTGCATTGGTTTTGTTTGTATAATTTAAAAAAAATTAAAAATTATCCATTTTGAATTCCTAATGTTCTCTAGTTCTTTTTTGGCCAAAACATTCCTTCCTATTCCACAGATGTGAGCTTTAAACTATACCTTGTTTTGCTAATTTGTTTATAATATCATCCTTTATAGCTAAATCTTGAACCCATTTTTAATTTATCTGGTATAGAGTTTTAGATGTTAGTCAGTACCTATTTTCTGCCATATTATTTCACAGTTTTCCAAGCAATTTTTGTCAAATACTGAGTATTTATCCCATAAATTACCGTCTTTGGGTTTATCAAACATTGGATTATGATAGCCATTGACTATTGTATCTTGTGAATTTAACCTATTCCACTGATCCACTACTCTTATTTCTTAGCCAGTATCAAATGGTTTTGATGACTAACACTTTACACTATAGTTTTAGGTATGGTACAGCTGGGCCACCTTTCTTTGCACTTTTAAAACTAAAAATCGCCATTCTAAATTTGTATATATTTTCCTAACTCTATAAAGTAATTTCTTGATAGTTGATTCGTATGATACTGTATAAGTAGATTAATCTGTTTAGAATTTCATTTTTATATATTAGCTTAGCCTACCCATGAGCACTTGATATTCTTCCAATTATTTAGATCTAACTTTATTTGTCTGAAAAATATTTTGTAATTGTGTTTATATAGTTCCTGGCTTTGTCTTGGCAGGTAGACTCCCAAATATTTTAAATTATATATAGTTATTTTAACTGGGATTTCTTTTTCTATCTCTTACTGCTATACTTTGTTAGTAACATATGCAAATGCCAATGATATGTGTGGCTTTACTTTATATCCTGCAATTGTGCTAAATCTGTTAATTGTTTGAAATAGGTTTTTGGATTTTTCTCTAATACTCTAAATATACCATCATATCATTTGCAAAGAGTGATAATTTTGTTTCTTCCTAAAATACTACAAGACTTACAATTTCTCTTTTTTTCTTATTAATAAAGCTACCATTTCTAGTACAACATTGAATAATAAACTGACTTCTGGGGGGTGGAGCCAATATGACAGAGTAAAGCCAGGATGTTGCTCAAGCTCTCCCAGTTTTCCTCAAAAATTACATGAAACTAAGCTATTGAAAAGAGTCTAATGAAATGAAACTACTCACTAAGATAAATTGGAAAAACTTCAAGAAAGGTCAGTCTCACTGTGGTGAAAGGAGTGTTCAGCCCAACTTGAGTTTGAGAAAGCCAGTTAGAAGGTCCCAATCACAGCAGATTCACAACTGAGACCCTTGGTTCTTGCTCAGTAGTGGACCAAATAAGTAAGACAGTCCCCAGTCCAAGCTCAGAAGGCAAATTTTGGAAAACCAGGCTGTTTCCTGGAAAGAGCACATAGTTACTTCTAGAAACACAAGAGGCTCTTGTGCTCAAAGCCAAAGCACAGAGAAACAGTCAGGATTACCCAGCATCTGGCAGTTTCTTCAATAAAGGATCAGAAGCATCTAGAATTCCATATTTCAAAAGGCAAAGGACCTGGAGTTATAACCAAAAATTAATTACCCAGAGACACTCAGCATCATCTTTCAGGGGAGGTGATAGAGCTTCAATGAATTAAGAAACTTCCAATCATTTCTATTGAAAAAACTAGAAGTAAATAGAAAATTTAATCTTCAAATGGGAAAAATACATATTATCTATATCCCTAGATGGGAAAATGATATCCATAACTCTTGACAACTGTATCTTTTATTAAAAAAGACAAAAGAGGGCATCAAAATGGAATGAGGGTGTGGTTGAGAATAGACTCTGATGTGATAATAACAAAGTAAATGACATTAACAGGTAGATAAGGGATTATACAGGGAGAAGAGGAAAAGGGAGATATAAGGAGACAAATTAGATCACAAGAGGTATAAAAGACCCAGTAGAGTTGAAGGAAAGAAGGGAAGGTTCATGAACATTGTGTGAAATTTGGTATCAGTTTTGGGTCAGAGAGGGAATAACTTAATGATTCCGTTGGTTATATAAATCTATCTGACCCTATAAAGAAGTAGGACTAGAAAGAGGAAGAAAAGGGTTGGAACTCAAAGCAGGAAGGAGGGATGAACACTAGGAAAAAAAGTTAAGAGAAGGGGGGGGGATAGAAGATATGATAAAAGATAAGGTAGTAGATGATGTGCATTAAAAAAGCAAATTGGGATAAATATTTTTAATATTTTTTCCTTGGTCCAATAGTTCTGATATTCGTTGGGTTTTTAATTTAGAGGTCTCTTTCAGGAGGTTTTCAGTGAATTTTTCAATAGTCATTTCACCTTCTGATTCTATGATAACCAGGCAGTTCTCTTTGATGATTTCCTGAAAGATAGTGTCTAGACTCTTTTTTCATCATATATTCCAGGGAGTTCAATAATCATTAGATTATCTCTCCTAGATCTATTTTCCCAGTTGGTTGTTTTCCCAGTTAGGTATTTTACATTTTTTCTATTTTTTCTTTTTTTGGTTTTGCTTGACTGCTTCTTGTTGTCTCATTAAATCTTTCATTTCCATTTGTTCCATTCTGAATTTTAGTGAAGTATTTTCATTTTTTTAACTTCTTTTTGTATTTATCCAATTGAAATTTTAAATGAGTTGTTTTGTTCTATGGAGTTTTTCTCCATTTCACACATTCTGGGTTTTGTTTGTTGTTGTTGTTGTTGTTGTTGTTGTTTTTGTTTTTTTTTAAGGAATTGTTTTCTTTTTCCATTTCACAAAGTCAGTTTTATAAGGAGTTATTTTCTTTTTCTGTTTCACAAATTCTGTTTTTTTTCCTGGGAGTTGCTTTCTTTTTTCGTTTTATCAAATTTATTTTTCAATTAGTTATATGTCTTTTCCAACCCTCTTACAAATTTTCCTTTCTTTCCCCATTTTTCTTCTAGCTCTCTTTTAAGATCCTTTTTCATTTATTCTAGGAGAGCCATTTGTGATGGGGAGCAGGCTATATCACCTTTTGGGGCTTCATCTGGAGACTATGTGCCTTTAGTCTCCTCAGGGTTTGAAATCTCTTCTCTTTTACTATAAAAACTGTCTATCATCTAAGTCATCTTTACTTTTTTTACTCATTAAAAAAAGTTATGGTCTGTTTTTAGGGTGGGGAAGGTTTTTCAAGCAGTTGTAGCTGTGCTGGGTAAGTGTGGATTTACTCCTGGTCTTGGATGGGTGAGATTCTGGCATTTCCAGGTTCACTATTTATCTTCTGTGTTTGTGTTGGGTGTTTTATAACTTCTCTGCTGATGTACTGGCTTGAAACCATGGCAGAGTGGCCAACAATGTTGTAGATTCCTGTAGATTCCTCCCTGTAGATTCTCTGCCACACAGAGTCTGTGCTACCCCAGGACTCTACTGTCTGCACAGGCATTTGTACTCAGCTGCTTGTGCTTTGCTCCTCCCTTCCATTTCTGAGTAAAACAGACCTTTTCTGATCTGTTTCCTCCCTATAGATTTTCCACTGTCTCTGCTGGCATTTGTACTTAGCAGCTTGGGCTGACTATCTCCTTCCCATTTTCAATTGAAACAGATCTTTTCTGGAGATCTTTGAAGTTATCTTCTGCTGACAATTTCTTCCACTTCCAATATTTGTGAGTTCTGCCAGTCCAGAGCTAATTCAGAGGTCGAATTTTGTAATTAGTGTAAGGGTTGTTGAGATGGTCAGAAAGAAACATGTGTCATCTCCACCATCTTGGCTCTGACTATCTGATCCAATCATTCTGGAGAACAATTTGGAACTACACACAACATTATCAAAATGTAATAAAAAATATCAAAATGCAAACCAATTGATTCAGCAGTGTTTCTACTCTGCTTATATATCAAGATCTTCAAGGAGGAAAAGGGACCCACATGTACAAAAATATTTGTGACAGCCTCTTTTGTAGTGGCAAGAAACTGGAAACTTATAAGCCCTTAAGTTGGAGAATAGCTGAATAAATTATGGGATATGAATGTTACAGAATATTATTGTTCAATAGAAATAATCAGCAGGCTGGTTTTAGCGAGGCCTGGAAAGACTGACATAAACTGATGCTAAGTAAAATAAGCAGAAGCAGAACAGAAGGAGATCATTGTACACAGCAACAAGATCATACGATGATTGATTCTGATGGACGTGGGGCCAAGGACTCTACTTTCCCTGAAGAAGTCTCCAGTGACCAGAATCATTTTTTAACAATGAGATGCTTTGGGCCAGTTACAATGATTTATGATGAGGAGAACCATCTACACACAGAGAGAGGACTGTAGGAATTGAGTATGGATCAAACATGGCATTTTCACTCATTTTGTTTTTGTTTGCTGCATTTTATTTCTTTTCTCATTGTTTTCTTTTTCGTTTTATTTTTCTTGTGTACCAAAATAATTGTATAAATATATATGCATACATTGGATTTAACATATATTTTACCATGTTTTACATATATTGGAGTACTTATGATCAAGGGGAGATATTAAGTCCACGATAGCTCCCTGGAGGCCTCAGGATCAGCCAGAGTCAGGATAAGTAAAAGTCTTTGGCCTTCAGGAGAAGTGAGAAAAGCAAGCAAACTGCCACAGGCTTGCCAAAGATATATCCTCAATTCTTGAGTCCAAAGTTACCAACTTCTCTCCTTCTCCTACCATAAAGTGACCCTGTCCTGTCTCACTCCACCCTCTAATCCTTGCCTATGATTATCTTAACACCAAATATTAAGCCAGCATCAACTGTGAGAAGAGCCATTTGTCCAAACATATGCTAATAGAGTCATTGTCTCGTAGCAAATAGGTAATTAGCCTTAAGTGCTCAGTTGTCTGATTCAAGTACACCTTTTCATAGTTTCAGCCCTTTACAGGAAGGGGGTTGGTCAGGGAAAGGGGCATAAAAATTGGAATACAAGGTTTTCCATGGGTTAATGTTGAAAAATTATTCATGCACATGTTTTGAAAATAAAAAAGCTTTAGTTAAAGAAAGACTTGCTTGTTAATCAACAAACAGTAATTAATATCTACCTATTATTGCCAGTAACTGCTAATTTCTGAACATGCAAAGAAAGGTAAAAACAACAACAACAACCTATTCCTGTTTTCAAGGAGTTCACAAGTTAAAGAAGAAGACAATAAGAAAATGAAATTGTACAAACAAGATACATACAGGTTAAATAGGAAACAGTTTAAATCCACATAAATCATCAGTATTTTTATATATAGCCAGCAAAGTCCAGCAGAAAGAAATACAAAGAGAAATTCCATTTAAAATAATGCTAGATAATATAAAATATTTAGGAGTCTACCTGCCAAGGCAAAGTAAGGAGCAGTATGAATACAATTACAAAACATTTTCCACACAAATAAAGTCAAATCTAATCTCTTGGGAACATATTAAGTGCTCATGGATAAACTGAACTAATACAATAAAATTAGCAATGCTACCTAAATCAAGCTACTTATTTAGTGCCCTGCCAATTAGCTTTTCCGGACCTGAAACTCTATTATAAAGTAGTGATTATCAAAACCACTTGGTACTGGCTAAGAAACTGAGTAGTTGATTAGAGGAATAGGTTAGGTTCACAGGACAAAATATATATTAACTATAATAATCTAATGTTTGACAACCCCAAAGATCCCAGCTTTTGGGATAAGAACTCACTATTTGACAAAAACTGCTGGGAAAATTGAAAATTTGTATGACAGAAACTAAGCATTGACCCACACCTAATACTATATACCAAGATAAGGACAGAATGAGTTCAAGATTTAGACATAAAGAGTGATATTACAAGCAAATTAGAAGAACATAGGATAGTATACCATTTAGATCTGCAGATAAGGAAAGAATTTGTTGCCAAATAAGAAATGGAAATCATTATTAAACACAAAACAGATAATTTTGATTATATTAAGTTAAAAAGTTTTGTACAAATAAAACTAATGCAGACAAGATTAGAAGGGAAGCAATAACATTTTTACTGAGAAAACATTTTTACATTCAAGAAAAAGGCCTCATTCCTAAAATATAAAGAGAATTAACTCAAATTTATAAGAATTCAAGCTATTTTCCACTTGATAAATGGTCAAATGATATCAACAGACAATTTTCTGATGAAGAAATTGAAATTATTTTTCATCATATGAAAAAGTGCTCTAAATTACTATTAATTAGAGAATTGGAAGTTAAGACAACTCTGAGGCACCACTGCACAACTCTCAGATTGCATAAGATGAAAGGAAAAGATAATAAGGAATGTTGGAGAGGAAATGGGAAAATTGAACATTGATGAATTTTTGTTGAACATGTGAACTGATTCAACTGTTCTGGAGAGCAATTTGGAACTATACCCAGAGGGTCATCAGACTGTGCATACTCTTTGATCCAACAGTACTTCCATTCGGCTTGTGTCCCAAAGAGCCATAAAGGAGGGAAAGAGATTCACAAGTGTAATGGGCTGAAGCTCTTGAGTCGTTGCACTGAGGTCCCAAGCCCTTGAAGTTAATTCGCAATTGGACAATACTCTATTAATAAATGCTTGGAGAAAGAATGGCCCTGCCCACTCTCTGTGCAAGTTTGATGTGTTGTATAGGAGATTGTGTAGGCAATTTAGTGGGTAGAATGTGAGAGCCAGGGGCACTGCTGGCCGGGTTCCTGTCACGATTGCTCTCACTTCGTATCACCATTCCCCTTCACCTCCGCAAAGAATAAAGATCAAACATTTTCCCTTATTCTGACTCTGGTTGATTTTAATATACTCTGGGTGCTAAACTTGGTCATTACATTTGGCGTGTAATGTGGGACCAAGGACCCTACTTTCACTGAAGAAGTCTCCAGTGACCAGAAATTAGGTTAGTATTTTAACAGATAAACAAGGAGCTTACTTTGTTAAGGGCTAAACTAGTAACCTTTTCTAGCTGAAATGAGGCAGATATTGGGAAAAGATTCTCCCCCAGCCCCAACCCCATCCCAAAGGAAATCTGCAGGAAGCATACTCAGACTGATAAAGAGAGAGGACTTATTTATGACTTGGGAGCAGATTGATGAATTCCTGGATACATTAGAACGTATGTTGCCTTGGTTCTTCAATGAAGAAGAGATATGTTTAGATAATTGGAATCTTGTAGGAAATCAATTATGCAAATATTATAATGATAATGGTTCTGAGTCAATTTCCAAAGAAACATTATATATATACAAAATAATAAAATTGGCCTTTAAAAATCCTGTAAGTTATAGAAAAAAAGAAAAGTTTTCAGAACAGTCAGATAAGGAAGTGTGAGCAAAAAGAGAACAAAGACAAAGAACAGATTAATGATCATATCCTCAGAGCATGGAGATTTAACTCTCCTCCATCAATTCTACCTTCCAGGATAGAGGTAGGAGGAGTAGTGGGAGGGATAGTGATAACACCAGCACCTCCCCCCCAGCATCCAACCCCACCTATGGGTAGATTGCAAAAGGCACTATTCAAAGCCACTGAGGAAGGGAAAGATATAAATGATTTACGGCCACACATTTTTCCTGTGATTCAACAGTTTAACTCTTCAGGTCAAGAAAGTAGAAAATACGCTCTTTTTGATATAGAAATCCCAAAGAGCTGAAAAAGGCTTGCACTCTTCATGGGGCTACATTGTCTTATATTAAGATGTTATTACAGAATTTGGCTTTTGAAATCTTAACCCCTAATGACTGGAAATCTATAGCAAGGGTATGCTTAGAACCTGGACAAAACTTGTTCTGGTTTTCTGAATATAGTGAGCTCTGTAGAATACAAGCCCAACAAAATAATCAAAGTGGAGTTCATATTCCAATCACCTATGACCAACTAACAGGTGAATGTTCTTATGCAGACATCGCAGTACAGATTAATTACTCCATAGCAGCATATGAGCAAATTCCTTCTGCTGCTATCAAAGTTTGGGCCTTTCTCCCTAATAAAAATGACAAGAGTGAGGCCTTCACAAAAAATAGCACAAGGGCCAAATGAACCCTTTGCTGATTTTGTGGGACGTTTGCAGACAGCTGACACACGAATTAATGGTGAAAATGCAGTAACAAACATCTTGATAAGGCAACTTGCTAAGGAAAATGCTAAAGAGGTTTGTAGAAGGATTATAGTATACTGTAGTATACAGTATACTATACAATATAGTACACAGAGTATACTATACTGTAGAAGGATATACTGCTCAAAGATGCTCCTTTAGAGGAGATCATAAGATGCTGTGCCACAGTGGGCACAAATGCCTTTTATAGCCAGGCTATGATGCAGACTTCCCAAGATCCCAACATGGGAAGACAGGGTCCCTTCTGGCAAGGGACTTTCAGGGATACTCGTCAATGCTTTCATTGTGGTAAAGTAAGGCATCTGAAAGCTCAGTATTGGTATAGAGACATAATGAGAAAACGAGGTGGAAGAACAAGACCCAATACCCCATGTCCAAAATGCAACAGAGGCTTCCATTGGGCCTCAGAATGGAGACTGATTCAGGGAGACGGGATGAGGGGCCCAAGGCAAAAAATACTTGGGGCCAATGGTGCACCCAGAGAGTGCCTAGAAGTCCAGTATCCAGACATGACCAATCAGCCAGGAAGCCATCTGATGGGAGAAAGGGATTACACAATCAACCAGGCAGGAAGCAACCTGATGGGAGAAAGGGATTACAATTGGGGAAAATAGAGTTGTATGCAGCTGGGACAACTGAGATATCCTCTGGAGAGGTGAAATCTGTTCCTCTCCAGCCTATGGATCCCTTGCCTCCAGACACAGTAGGCTTGACCATTTCACTTCCTGAGAGTATATACAAAACAGTGTCCATCCACACACTGATGTGGAAAACTGGGGAATGTGTAGATAATATTCCAGTCACTAATACAGGTAGACAATGTGTGACTTATCACCCAGGAGAAGTAGTAATGTCAGGTTTAATAATACAGACTCCTAATAAGCAATCTGGTGATAATCACCCAGATTCTGACTCTAAGCCACAAAATCCAGGAATATACTGGATAGCAGCTGATGGACCTATGCTCATGATCTATATAAATGGCATACCATTGGAAGGATTGGTAGACACTCGTACAAATCGTACAGTCATTAGAGGTGCCAACTGGCCCAGTCCCTGGCCAAAGATTAAAGCAGACACCTACATGTATGACATAGGAGGATCAATAGCAGCTGAAGTTAGTGCTGCCCCTATGAGATGGACTTTTGAAGGCAAAACAGGAGTTTTTGCTCCTTTTATAGTTGAAAAATCCCCATCAATCTGTGGGGAAGAGACGTTTTACAACAATTAGGGTTAAAAATGAATACTTAGGTTTTTTTAGGCAGAGCTGCTGTTGAAGGCCTGCCAACACTTTCACCTGTTCCTATCCAATGGAAAACTGGTAAAGCAGTGTGGATAGAATAGTGGCCCTTAGGTAACTATAAAATTGCTTTATTAGATATAATACAGGATCAACTTGACCAAGGACACTTACAACCTTCTCTAAGTCCTTGGAATTCTCCAGTATTTGTTGTAAAAAAAAAATCTGGAAAATGGAGGATGTTGACTGATTTAAGAAAGGTAAATGAACAGATGAACACTGTGGGAACTCTTCGACCTGGACTTCTATCACCTACTCAATTGCCTAAAGAATGACCTCTTTGGCTATAGACATTAATGATTGTTTCTATTCTATCCCTCTGGATAAGGAAGATACAAAAAGATTTGCCTTTTCAGTGCCCATCATTAACTTAGGTGAGCCTTATAAAACATATAAATGGACAGTTTTGCCACAGGGAATGAAAAACAGTCCTACTATGTGTCAAATGTATGTTGCTAGTGCTCTTACACCAGAAAGAAAAGCATTTCCAAAAGCAATGTTATTACATTATATGGATGATATATTGGGATGTGCACCTGAGGAACCAATGTTAGAAGCATGTCTACAAAAGACCATAGAAACACTATAGCCTTCTAACTATGTTGGCCAACACTCCTTTATTTCAAGAAGTCCAAGAATCTCATTTCAAATATCATCAGGCTGCTTGAGCTTTACATTTACAATTTGGAATAACAAGAGAGGAAGCTAGGAGCATAGTAAAAACCTGTACAGCTTGCCTTTCTTTCCACACTCCTACACTCCCTCCAGGGAAGAACCCTTGTGGTTTGAGACCCAATGAAATTTGGCAAATGGATGTGACCCATTATAAATCTTTTGGTAATCTGTCTTTTATCCATGTTGTGGTAGACACCTTTTCAGGATTCACCTTTGCAATATCAGTAGCAAAAGAGACAGACTGAGTGCTCACTGAATTCCTTACCCATGCATTTGCAATTATGGGTGTGCCACAAGCAATAAAAACAGATAATAGACCTGCATATACTTCTAAATATTTTGCACACTTTTGTGCACGGTATAAGATTTTACACACCACTGGCATACCCTTTAATCCTCAAGATCAGGCAATAGTAGAGAGGAGAAACAGAGACATTAAGACGCTCCTCCAAAAATAAAAGAAAGGGGGAACCATGGGTGACCCTAGAGAGCTTCTAAATTTAGCTCTTTATACCATTAATTTTTTTGATTTTTGATAAAGATGCACTGGTTCTGGCAGACAGGTTTTATATCCCCCCAGAAGGACAGTGTCTGGTGCCAGAAGCTCCACTATCTTTAAATAATCGTCAGGTGATGTGGAGAGACCCAGAAAGTGGTGAATGGAAGGGACCAGATAGATTAACTGCTTAGGGGAGAGTGTTTGATTGTATCTCTACAGATGGGGAAGGAATCAGATGGGTGCCAACAAGCTGTATTCACCTTGTCCATTGGAGAGAGATGGAGTAGACTCTTGAACTGAAGGAGAAGACCCAAGAACCATTGGGTGGTTCCATTGCTGACTGTGCCCACCACTGAAAGAGCATGACAGTTATGGCATTTGAATCATGGACATCAAAAATTGTTGGACTTCAAAACCCTCTGGAACCATTGAATTCTCTGAGACATGATAAGATTGTTGTAGGACTTGAAAGCCCTCAGGAATCATTGGATTTTCTGAAAAATGATAAGACTGTTGCAGGACTTCAAAATCTGCAGGAATCATTGGATTCCCTAACACATAAAAAGACTGTTGCAGGACTTCAAAAACTTGAGGGGGATCATTGGATTCCCTGACATGTGAAGTAATGAACAATAGATTGGTTTTGGACTATCTCTTGGCTGCTGAAACAGGCATATGTGTGACTGTTGTTTACATACCTTCCTTCTAGGACTTCTGGAAATCTTTTACAACATCTTATTTATTTATATTGTTTGTTATACCACTACTTGCATGTACAATTCATGTTTGTTATACCACATCAAGCCTACACTGACTGTAGGGAGAGTCATCACTAATAGCCTCTGTGTTATTGCTATGTGATTGTTTAATACCTCCCATACTAATGGGTTGGGCATACTTGTTTCTAATAAGACCCTTCAGCCCAGAAACCCGCTAGAAATCCCCACTTCCCTTTGGTGCTTTTCATCTCCCTTCCTGAGATGTCAGGGAGGATGTGATCATCTCCTTTTTAGTACTTTCACCTTCCTTCCTGAGAAGTCGGGGGGAGGGGGAGTATGATCACCTCCTTTTCCGTGTTTTCACCTCCTTTCCTAAGAAGTCAGGGAAGGTGTGATCACCTCCCCTTGGGGGCTCTCACCTCCCTGAGAGGTCAGAGATGGTGTGACCACCTGTGTTCTAAAACAAAAGAAAGTGGGAGATGTATTGGACTGAAGCTCTTGAGTCCTTGCACTGAGGTCCCAAGCCCTTAAGGCTAATTAACAATTGGACAATATTCTATTAATATATGCTTAGAGAAAGAATGGCCCCGCCCACTCTGCAAGTTTGATATGTTGTATAGGAGACTGCATAGACTATTTGGTTGGTGAAGTGTGAGAGCCAGAGGCACTGATAGCTGGGTTCGTGTTGCAATTGCTCTCACTTCATATTGCCATTCTCCTTCACTTCCGCAAAGAATAAAGTTCAAGCGTTTTCCCTTATTCTGACTCTGGCTGATTTTATATACTCTGGGTGCTAAACGTGGTCATTACACAGAAGTACAAAAATGTTTGAGTCAATCGTTTTTGTAGTGGCAAGAAACTGGGAATTGAGTGGATACCCATCAGTTGGAGAATGGCTAAATAAGTTATGCTATATGAATGTTATGACATAATATTGTTCTATAAGAAACAATCTTCAGGATGATTTCAGAAAGGCCTAGAGAAACTTACAAGAGCTGATGCTATGCGAAGTGAGCAGAACCAGTAAATCATTGTGCATGGCAACAAGGATGTGTGATGATCAATCCTGATGTACATGGCTCTTCTCAACAATGAGATGATTAAGGCCAGTTCCAATGATATTGTGATGAAGAGAACTATCTGCACCCAGAAAGAGGATTGTGGAAAATTAGTGTGGATCACAACATAGTATTTTTGTTGTTTCTTGCTTGCATTTTTAAAATTTTTTTCTCTTTTTGATCTGATATTTATTGTGCAGCATGATAATTGTGGAAATATGTATAGAAGAATTGCACATGTTTAACATATATTAGATTACTTGCTATCTAGGGGAAATGGGAAGAAGGAAGGGGAAAATTAGAACACAATTTTTTGCAAGGGTGAATGCTGAAAATTATTCATGCACATGTTTTGAAATTCAAATTTTAATAATAAAATAAGAAATAATTATGAGAGAGAGGAAATGCACTAGAATTAAGAATGAATATGAGAAATTTGTTGTAGAAGACGGCATTTTAGTTGGGACTTTAAGAAAACAAGGGAAATCAATTAAAAATAATGAGGAATTCTAGGCATAAGGGACAAACAAAAAAAAATCCCGGACTTTTGTCATGTGTTTGAAATGCAAGGGTACCAGTGTCACTGAATAGAAAAATATGTGACAAAGAGTAAGGCAAAGACTGGAAAGTAGGAGTGGGACTAATTGATTCAATATTTTGAACATAATTATTGATAACTGAATTAACTGAAGCACTTTAAGCAATTATTTGAATTAAAATTTTGCTATGTTTGTTTCATCTACATCATGTATATGTGTTTTATATAATAAATTTCCAGAAACTAGATATCACATCTGGCTTGCCTTTGATCATTGGTTATAAATGAGTATGTGACAACTTATTTAACAGTGACCATGATAGAGTACCTATGAGCTCTACTTTCCTTAATTCAAATGAGAATCTCAAGCCCTAGGTGGCTAATGTTCCCAAAAGTTTATCTCTTTTTTTTTGTTTTTGTCTATAAAGTCAACTTTTAATAACTATAACATCTTCTTGTAATGATCTAAACATCCAAATATTATGTTACATCTTTGTTATTCCATAATAGCTGAGAAATCAAGATGAATTCATTTTCCCCTTCTAAGGAAGTTTCTTCCTTCAATTTTTCTTCATTCAACACATACCTCAGTGTCCATAAATAATACTTTAATAGAATTAGAGAAGAAACTATGTAGTTAAAAAAGCAAAGCTAGAGCTGAGTGATCATAACAAATTTGCAAGTTGTACAAAAAGTAAATTATCACTTGATAATCAAAATCTATGACAAAGTATCAAGTTTAAGACTCAATTTCCCTGTACAAGATCTCTCTTCTGGTCATTTGATATGCCATGTGCTCATATTTAGTTTCTATGGTGACCATTTTCATGGGTCTTTTAAATGATAAGAAGAATTGATCTTCCCTTTTCATTAAAGCTCAGAACTTGAAAGGAGTGGCTTTTTTTTAGTTCTTGCAGACATCCCAAAGTGTCTTCTCTTTCATTAAAAGAGAAACAAATAATTATTGGAAATTGTAAGTTAAAAAACTAACAAAAAAAGCACTGAAAATAAGCGAATGAAATTGATATGTATTTTTTAATGAGATTTGTTATGATGGCCTAAAAAATAAAGAAAGAAAGAAATAAAAAGAGAGCAACTTTATCTTCATTAACTTATGAATTATGATTTTTGTATACAACTTAAGAAATAAGGAGCTATGACTTCCTGCTACCATGGAAACATATAATGAAGTGTGTAGTACCAACCATGCAGAACTGCCTAGAAAGCATGACTTTGCTTGGGGCATGAGAGGGTAAGTGGGGTTGTGTTAATGTTCTATAATTGGTAATTTTATTCATAAACTCCTAAGCACATTTCCCCTGAATCAGATAAGGAACCACAAATGGTAAAATTTCCTTAGGATACCCAGCATATTATGTTAAAAATTGGCTTTATCCTTCCACGGTAATTCCTTGAATTAAGGAGATTTATCTTTTGTTAGCATGAGGGTTTTTTTTGCATGATTTCTTTCAATTTTTTCATCATGTTATCCCAACTTTCTATCCTCATAGTTCTTTTTCATTTGCATTGACAAAACATAGATCCTTGTTGCAGAAATGATTTCTTAAATTAATGACAATAAGTTATCTCTGTGCGTGTGTGTCTGTCTTTCTGTCTGTCTGTCTGTCTCTCTCCCCTTCTCCCCCCCCACTCCCTCTGTGTGTGCCCCTCTCTCTCTTTCCTTCTCTATCTTTTCCTCTCTCTCTCAAGTCAAAATGACATTCTACTTCCATTTTTTGACAACAAATAGGTATGTTAATCTAGGGAAGTTATTTAAAAATATAAACATGCCAAGAAATTCATTTAGAAGGTTAGTTGATTATTTGTTGAGATACATTAGTAGAGAGGGTTTCCTTCCTACATACTCTGCAAAAATAAAATTAAATATCTGAACTAATTTATATGTAGCCACTGTGAAAGAAAACACATACAATAATAAAGAAAACTTCTACCAGTTTTTTTCCCCTGGAGACAAACAGCAACTTCCATGATAGTTTCTTCAGAATTATCTTAGATCATTGTAGAGGGCTGAAACTATTGGGTTGATGCACTGAGGTTGGGACTGCTGAGTGATTGAGGCTAACTACTGATTGGACAATACTCTATGGGCATATGCTTGGAAAATGGTCCTTTCCACCCGTGGCTCAATGATTGGTGTATAGAGGATTGTAGGACGGATGAGGGGGTGGAGTAAAACAAGTAAGAGACACACTCTTGGCAGTAGATGAGGGGAAAGGCGGTGGCAGAGAATCTGCTTTCATCCTGTTCAATCCTGTATCTGGGGACTAAGAACAAAGATTAAGGATTTTTGCTTATCCTGACTATGCTGATTCTGGGGTGTCCTGGGTGCTAGTGCGGTCATTATAGATCATTTAGAATTATCTCAGATTTTTGAGAACACCTAAGTTATTCACAGTAGATCATTATACAATATAACTGTTGCTGAGTATATGATTTGGGCTACTGCTCATTTCACTTTACATCAGTTCATGTAAGTCTTTCCAGGTTTTTCTTATAGCATCTTGTTCAGCATTATTATACCATAGTATTCCATCACAATTAATTTACAATAACTTATTCAGCCTTTCCCCATTTGACAGTCATTTCCTCAATGTACAATTCTTTGTCATCACTAAAAGAGCTACTATAAATATTTTTGTACATATGTTTTTTTTTTTACTCTTTGGGATACAGACCTAGTAGTGGTATTGCTAGGTCAAAGATGTTCCAAAACTGCTCTCCAGGATGGTTCACTCAGTATACAACTTCACTGATAGTACATTCATGTTTAACGTTCCCACATCCCCTCCTTTTTTTCTTTTCTGTCATATTAGTCAATCTGATAAATGTGTGTAGTAGTTCAGAGTTGTTTAAATTTGTATTTCTATAATCAACAATGATTTAGAATATTTTATATAACTATAGATATCTTTGATTTCTTTGTGTGAAAACTATCTGATCTTATCCTTTAACCATTTATCAATTGAGAAATGCTCTTATTTATATAAATTAAACTCAGTTTTCAATATATTTTGGAACTGAGATCTTTATCAGAGGTTCTTAGGATTTAAAGGAATGGAATAACACAGACAACCTGGGAGCAGGTTATTTCAAGAAAAAAAAAAGGAAAGGAAAAAATTGAATTCATTAGAGAAAAAAGAGAGAAAAGGGTGATATTACTGACTTTATATCATTGGATTACATGAAAATATTATATCAACATAGAGAAAAGGATAGTGAAAGTCAGAGACACGAATGTTACTTGCATCTGAACTGAATAAAGGAGATTCAGACACAACAGTACATAGATATACATAAACCCAAACACTGAAACACACACACACACACACACACACACACACACACACACACACACATAGTGTTTGATGTTGAAGTATTTTGAATTCAAAGGTGAATTAGCTAGGACAGAAAGAGTGAAATTAAAAATAAAAGTAGATTCAGGAAGGAATTAAGTATTAAGTAAGACACAATCTAAACTTGAAGAATGATGGATGAAGAAATACAAAAGGAAAGAAAGGAAGGATAAGAAACTTACAGGGAGATGGACAAGGTAGTAGAGTAACTAAAAGGATTTAATTGCATCAAATTTGCACAAAAGCAAATCATTAGTGTGTGTTGCTTAATCTTTTTTCTTAATACCCTTTTCTTTGTGAAGAAAGGGAAGAGAGAGAAAATATAACAGGATAGGATGAAAGAAAATAAAAAAATAATAATTATAATTGTAATGAGGAGTAACTAAACCATAAAAAGAAAAGGCTAAAAAATGAGTTAGAATGCAGAATTTAGCAAAATGTTATTTATAAGATATTTATGAAGCAGAAAATTAAAATAAATTGCTAGAAAATGATTTTACACGAAATGTAAGATGAAGAAACCAAGTCAATTAAATAAACTGTCTTGTACAAGTTTACTCAACTAATAAGTGTTTAAGTTTTAATTTGAACTCAGGTCTTTCTGATTACAGGTATAGCACTCTAGTCACTGTACCACTTCATTTAGAAAGCAAGGGCTTAAGTGTTAAACTAAAAGTGGGAAAGATTTTTCAAAAAGAGAAAGTCAGAAGAGATGTATATATATGGTTGTGTGTGTGTGTGTGTTAATAATATAGATAGATAGGTAAATATGTTCCAAATATATGTACCAATATATGTACCAAAAAGGTACATATGGCATTTTAAAATAAATATTATTTTATTGATGCATTTTAATTTTATATTTATATACCATTCTATTTTATGGTATAATATAACTTATCTATATTTTATATTTATTCTTAAATGACACTTTCCCCATATTGTTCCACCCAGAGTCATTCCCTTGTACCAAAAAAATAAATAAATAAATAAAAATAGAAGGAAAAAAGTTCAACAAAACTAACAATAAGCCAAATAAATCTATACAAGACTCCAAATCTACATTCTCTCATTTTTTTGTTTCCTTTTATCAAAAAAAATCTTTATTATCAATTTATGGAATAATACAAGCATTTCCATCACAGTAGAATTTTTAAAAGTATGATTGCACATAAAACTATTCTATTATGTAACCTTGCTGTAATATCTTGTTGTTACATAACCTTACTATTCCTTTTAATTATATAATAAAAGCTTAATTTTCTTTTGTTACTTATTTGCTATTTTATTATCCCCAATTACAAGTAAAAATAATATTTATCATTCATTTTTAAAACTTTGAATTCCAGATTTTCTCCTTTGTTTCTCCCTATCTTCTCCTTACTGAAAAACCAAACAATCTAATTTAGGCTATGCTTGTGTAGTCATTTAAAATATTTCCATAATAGTCATGTTGTGGAACAAAACTAAAAAATAAAATAAAATAAAATAAATAAAGTTTAAAAAAATATACTTCAGTCACCATTAGTTCTTTGGGGATGGACAACATTTTTCATCATAACCCTTTTAGAGGTGTCTTGGATCATAGTATTGCTCAGAATATCTGTTATTTACAGTTGGCCATGATACAATGTTTGTTACTTTGTACACAGTGTATTATATTTTGCTTCAGCCCATGCAAGTCTTTTCAGGTTTTTCTAAGAGCATTTTGCTCATCAAGTGTGATGACCACATATTTTAAAATCAACCGGAGTCAGGAATTCAGTTTAAGGGAAAATTTTGAATCTTTATTCTCAGAAGAGGTGAAGAAGGATCAGAGGTGAAGGGGTATCAGAGGTGAAGGGGGGGTTCACGATCTCAATGTGTGCAGCCGAGTCAAGAAGCCAGCCAGACCAGAAGCTAGCCAGCCTTCTCTCCCCACCTCTCTTCCTGTCCCTCTGCCTCCACCCACCAAAATCATCATTTCCTATACAACATATCAGGACTTGCACAAAGAGTGGGCGGGGCCATTCTTTCTCCAAGCATATATATTAATCGAGTATGGTCCAATTACTATTTAGCCTCACGTGCTTGGGACCTCAGTGCATCAACTCAAGCTTCAGCCCATTACATCTCCCACTTTCTTTTGTTTTAGAACACAGGTGGTCATGCCATCCCTGGCTCCTCAGGGACGTCAGAGCCCCCAAGGGGAGGTGATCACACCCTCCCTGACTTCTCAGGAAAGGAGGTGAAAGCACTAAAAAGGAGTTGATCACACCCTCCCTGACATCTCAGGAAGGGAGATGAAAAGCACCAAAGAGAAGTGGGGGTTGCTAGCAGGTTTCTGGGCTGAAGGGTCCTTTTATACACAAACCCATCAGCATGGGAGGTATTACACAAGCATATAGCAATAACAAGGAGGCTATTAATGATGACCCTCCCCTCAGTCAGAGCAGGTTCAATGTGGTGTAACAAACATGAATTGTACACACAAGTAGTGGAATAGCAAACAATATAAATCTACATGGTGTTATAAAAGATTTCCAGAAGTCCTAGAAGGAGAGTATGTAAACAACAGTCACACATATGCCTTCTTCAGCAGCCAAGAGATAGTCCAAAACCAATCTATTGTCCATTGCTTCACATGTCAGGGAATCCAATGACCCCCTAAGTTTTTGAAGTCCTGCAAAAGTCTTTTTATGTGTTAGGGAATCCAATGATTCCAGCAGATTTTGAAGTCCTTTAACAGTCTTACCATTTCTCAGAGAATCCAATGATTCCTGAGGGTTTTCAAGTCCTATGTCTCAGAGAATCCAATGATTCCTGAGGGTTTTCAAGTCCTACAGCAATCTTATCATGTCTCAGAGAATCCAATGATTCCTGAGGGTTTTGAAGTCCAACAATTTTCGATGTCCATGAGTCAAACACCATAGCTGCCATGCTCTTTCAATGGTGAGCACAATCAGCAACAGAACCACCCAATATTTCTTGAGTCTTCTCATTCATTTCAAGGGTCTGCTCCACCTCTCTGTGATGGACAAGGCAAATACTGCTAATTGGCACCCATCTGATTCCTTCCCCATCTGTAGAGATACAAGCAAACACTCTCCCCTAAGCAGTTAATCTATCTGGTCCCTTCAATTTACCACTTTCTGGGTCTCTCCACATCACCTGGTGATTATTTAAAGATAGTGGAGCTGCTTGCACTGGACACTGCCCTTCCGGTGGGTTATAAAACCTTTCTGCAGGAGCCAGTGCATCTTTGTCAAAAATCAAGAAGTCAATAGTATAAAGGGTTAGATTTAGAAGTTCTCTAGGGTTACCTGTGACTCCCCTTTTCTTTTGTTTTTGGAGGAATGTCAATATCTCTGTTTCTCCTCTCTACTATTGCCTGTCCTTGAGGATTAAAAGGTATGCCAGTGGTGTGTAAAATCTTATACTGTGCACAAAAGTGTGCAAAATGTTTAGAAGTATAAGCAGGACCATTGTCTGTTTTTATTGCTTGTGGCACACCCATAATGGCAAATGCTTGTGTGAGGAATTCAGTGACCACTCGGGCTGTCTCTTTTGCTGCTGGCATTGCAAAAGTGAATCCTGAAAAGGTGTCTACCACAATGTGGATAAATCTTGACCCCTGATGACTGGAAATCTATAGCAAGGGTATGCCTAGAACCTGGACAAAACTACTTGTGGCTTTCTGAATATATTGAACCTATAGGATACAAGCCCAACAAAATAGTCAAAGTGCAATTCATGTTGCAATCACCTATGACCTACTAACAGGTGTAGGTTCCTATGCAGACATCACAGTACATATTAATTATTCCATAGCAGCATATGAACAAATTGCTGCTAATGCTCAAGGTTTACAGAATAAGAGTATTCCATTACAGTCAGATAGCACAATTTGTTCACCCATTCCCCAACTAATAGGCATCTCCTCATTTTCCAATTCTCTGCTTCCATAAAGAGCTGCTATAAATATCTTTGAACATATAGGTAGTTTTCCTTTTTGATTTTATCTCTTTTTTAGATATAGACTTAGTATGGTATAATAGGTAAAAAGATATGTATAGTTTTATATTTCTTTGGGCATAATTCCAAATTGCATCAGTTTTTTTTTATATGGCTTTAGACAGTTTTTATCACTTCATTTGAAAACTGTTCTTATTTTTTGATAAGTTATCAGTTGGGGAATAGCTTTTTTAAAAATTTGACTATTTTTTTATATTTGAGAAATGAGGTCTTTAACAAAGAAACTTGTTTAAAAAATTTTCATACTTATTATTGCTAACTGTATGCCCCATTTGTTCTATTCTCTATTCTCACTCAGTCCCTCCTCAAATTGTTTTATTTCTGACTATTCCCATCCCCCAGTTACTTTTCTCTTCTATTAATTCCACCTCCATCTCATCCATTTCCTCTCCTACTTTTCCTGTAAAGGAAAATATATTTCTATATGCAATTGAGTATGTATGTTATTCCCTCTTTGAGCCAACTCTGATGAGAATAAAGTTCATTCACCTCCTCCCACTTCCCTGTCTTCCTCTCCACTTTTTCTCATCTCTTTCATGTGAGAACATTTCCCCAATTCTATCTCCCTTCTTTTCTCCCAGTACTTTCTTCTTTCACTCCATAATTTGGTTTTTATGTTACCCCCTCACATTCAACTCACACTTGTGCCTTCTCTATATATATACTCCTTCTAATTGAATTAATAATGATAAAGTTCTTTTAAGTTACAAGTATCATCTTCATAAGTAAAAATATAAAGTTTAACTTTATTATGTCCCTTATGAATTCTCTTTCTTGTTTATATCTTTATGTTTCCCTTGAGTCTTGTATTTAAGTCAAATTTTCTCTTCATATCTAGTCTTTTCATCAAGAATGCTTGAAAATTCTCTATTTCATTGATGATCCATCCCTCCTCCAAAAAATTATACTCAATTTTGTTATATAGATTATTCTTAGTTGTAATTTTATCTTTTTTGCACACTGGAATATCACATTTCAAGCCCTCCAATCTTTTAATGTTGAAGCTAGTAATTTTTGTATTATTCTGACTATGATTCTGTGATACTTCAATTGTTTCTTTCCAGCTACTTGCAATAGTTTCTCCATGACCAGGGAGTTCTGGACTTTGCGTATAATATTCTTCAGAGTTAATTGAAACTATTTCTAGTCATATGAAAAGATGCTCCAAGTCATTATTAATCAGAGAAATGCAAATTAAGACAACTCTAAGATATCACTACACACCTGTCAGATTGGCTAAGATGGCAGGAAAAAATAATGATGATTGTTGGAGGGGATGTGGGAAAACTGGGACATCGATTCATTGTTGGTGGAGTTGTGAATGAATCCAACAATTCTGGAGAACAGTTTGGTACTATGCTCAAAAAGTTATCAAACTGTGCATACCCTTTGATCCAGCAGTGTTACTACTGGGCTTATATCCCAAAGTGATCACAAAGAAGGGAAAGGGACCGGTATGTGCACGAATGTTTGTGGCAGCCCTCTTTGTACTGGCTAGAAACTGGAAACTGAGTGGATGCCCATCAGTTGGAGAATGGCTGAATAAGTTGTGGTATATGAATATTATGGAGTATTATTGTTCTGTAAGAAATGACCAACAGGATGATTTCAGAAAGGCCTGGAGAGACTTACATGAACTGATGCTGAGTGAAACGAGCAGGACCAGGAGATCATTATATACTTCAACAACAATACTATATGATGACCAGTTCTGATGGACCTGGCCATCCTCAGCAATGAGATCAACCAAATCATTTCCAATGGAGCAGTAATGAACTGAACCAGCTACGCCCAGAGAAAGAACTCTAGGAGATGACTAAAAACCATTACATTGAATTCCCAATCCCTATATTTTTGCCCACCTGCATTTTTGATTTCCTTCACAAGCTAATTGTATAATATTTCAGAGTCTGATTCTTTTTGTACAGCAAAATAGCAGTTTGGTCATGTATACTTATTGTGTATCTAATTTATATTTTAATATATTTAACATCTACTGGTCATCCTGCCATCTGGGGGAGGGGGTGGGGGATAAGAGGTGAAAAATTGGAACAAGAGGTTTGGCAATTGTTAATGCTGTAATGTTACCCATACATATAACCTGTAAATAAAAGGCTATTAAATAAATAAAAAAATAAAATAAAAAAATATTCTTCAGAGTTTTCATTTTGAGATCTCTTTCAGGAAGTGATTGCTGGATTCTTTAAATTTCTCTTTTATCCTCCAGTTCTGAAATATCAGAGAAACTTTCCTTGATAACTTCTTGAAAGATGATGATCGGCCTCTTCTTGATCATGGTTCTCTAAGCAGTTCAATAATTTTAAATTATCTCTCTTGGAATTATTTCCAAGCCAGTTGTTTTTCCAGTGAAAACATTGCCCTTTATTTTTTTCATTCCTTTGATTTTGTTTCAATTTTTCTTGATTTCTCTTAAAATCATTAGCTTCTATTTGCTCAATTCTAATTTTTAAGGAATTATTTTCTGTAGTGACTTATTTTTTTTGCTTTTTTACCATTTGTTTAACTCTATTTTTTAAAAAAAAATGTTTTCTTCAGTGAAATTTTGTTCTTCTCTTTAAATTTGGCCAACTCTGCTTTGTAAGGCATTTTCTCACCACAGCTTTAATACCTCCTTTTCTATTTTATCTAGTCTGTTGTTAAGGAGTTATTTTCTTCAGCATTTTTTGGATTTGTATCAAGCTGTTGCCTTTTTTTTCTTGCATCACTATCATTTATCTTCTAATTTTTCCACTACTTTTTTAAATTTGATTTTTAAATTCCTTTTTGAACTCTACCATTGTCTGAGACCACTTCATATTTTCTTGGAGGCTTTGGATATAGGAACTTTGACTTTGTTATCTTCTGCATGTGTATTTTGATCTTCCTTGTCACAATGGTTATTTTCTATGGTCAGAATGCTGTTGTTGTTTGCTCATTTTTTCAGTCTATAACTTGATTTTTAAATATTTGTTAAAGTAGGACTTGGCTTCTAGGGTGAAAGCTGTACTGTCCCAAGCTTCAAGGTTTTTTGGCAGCTGTTTTCAGCTGCAACCTGTAACTTTTAAGTTCTTTTAAGGTGTTATGACCCAAAGAGAAATATTTACTCCTCTCTTGACCTGTTCTCTGGTCTATGAGTGATCAAAATCATTCTTTTCTACCATATATCTCTGAAAAGAGTGCCTCTTCTACTGTGGCCACCAGCTCTGGTAGACAAATGGTCCTCCTCACTTTGAGACTGTCTCTCAAAACTGCTACTTGGATCAAATAATGGTCAAGGCAATATCCTGCTTCAATGGTAACAAAAAGACCTTATAATCTTCTTACCAATTGTCCCCCTTCATTAACTCCGGGCTGAGATCTCTGGAATCAGCAATTACCACTGCTCATTCAGTGGCTCCCAAGGCCCACTCCTGGTTTGCTAGAGCTTTCTCTGCTTGTTACCAGTGGCTTGTGCTGAACTGTGCTCCATTCTCAATCTGGTACAACAGATCTTTCCTGCCAAACTTCTAAGTAGCTTTTGGATGGAAAATTGCTTCATTCCATCTTTTTTGGATTATGTTCCCCTAGAATTTATTTAGAGTCATTATTTAAAGGTATTTGGAGAAGTTTAGGGGAGAGTTCAGGTGAGTTCCTCTCTTTACTTTATCATCTTGATTCTGTATCCCTCCCACTTCTGAAATGATGGAAAGGAGACACACTTTTTACACTAGTTGCAAAGAACTGGACCTATGATTTTCTTGATTGGAAGGATTCCTCAATAAGTAAAGCCTCTCAATAGACATCAATTAATGACACATCAGAAACTTCAGATTTTCAATAACTACTTGTAGGGAGCCAAATGTTTTGTCCTATATCATAAAAGTAGTATCTGGGAGAAACAGAACTTAGACCTAGTTTTTCTGAGTCAATGCTTCCCCTCTACCACTCATGCCATGTTCTATCTCTTCAGTTTTATGAAATATTTAATATACATTTAACTATAAAAAAAAGAAATCTAATCATTTTGCCTTCAGTAAAATGGCATCACAAAAGGTAGCATACTAAATTCACCCCCACACACAAACTGGGGCTTTAGTCAGTGTTTAGCTGCACAAATAACAACCAATCTGTCTCTAATAAAGCATAGAGGTTAAGTTGGTTGGCATTTTCTCTAAAGTATTAAAACAGAAGATAATAAAATTTACCATTTTAGATACCTTTAAATGAACACTACGCATGTGCTATGAAATTGTTGCCTAGGTAACAAGCAAGTGCATCTTATTTTTGGCATAAACCTGTAGGTGTATGAAAAATCTGAAATCTGCACCCACACAGGATGAACACTGATATTTATGATGCCAATTGAAACCATGGGCAAAGCAATTGTGAAGCCCCATCTAGTGGTCACCAGAGAATCACTAAAGAATATAAGTCACAATGGTTAATGATAATTCACAACACTGGTTATAAAGTAATTGAATGGTCCATATAATTTCTATGCTTGTTTGGATGAGGAATTTGAGACACCAGGGGGAAAAAGAGAAAATTCAGGAATTCTGAAAATGTGTGTATCTTTCTAGGCAGGCAACTAAGCAAGATTTTCCTGATCATCAGGTGAGATAACTGGATACTTCTCTAAAAGATATATTGATTTTACAAAAAAAAAAAAAAAAAGAGAATTTTATTTCATTGATATCAATGAATTCTTTCTAAAATATTGATTTGGTAACTAAGTAGTTCTCTGGAGGTTTAAAGAATCTTGTAATATCATTGTGATATCTATGTAATATCATACTTTAAGGGAACTAAATCTATTTGGGAGCTAATCAAGTAAAATATTGAATCTAAGATTAGGGAGGTGATAATCCCATAACACTTTATTTAGGAGAGGATCATTGGAATTAACCATTTTAGGAAATGTTGATGTCTTTAAAAACCCAGTGATGACAACAGTGCCATATATCTCATAGTCACACAATAAACAGCAATTTAACTAGGGTTAGATGGATAGTTTAAAAGGTCTTATGTATGATTATGGGTAGTATCACCTCACAAAACAATGGATAACAATAAAAGAGAAAAATACAAATGTAAAGACAAATAGACAATAGATCTAATTAAGCAGCAGCACCATGAAGTAATTTAATGATTAACCTGGAAGGACAGCAAAACATTGAAATATGAGAAAGACCTGCAAGAATAATATGAAACAAACCTTTCACTATCAATGATGGGAAAACACCAACTTGTAATCTTAGCTTCACAGTTTCTAGAGATGCTAAATGAGAAAGTAAGTCATCTTAAAGAATATATCACTAGGAAAAATAAGTTAATTAGAACATATATTCACAAAAGAATCCCATATTGGATGCAACAAAAATTTGAAAACAGAAAAATCAATTATTAAAATATTTTTAAAAGGGGTAACCTTTTTTAATGAAAAAAAAACCTGACAATTATTGTCAAAAACATAGTAAGTAAAATAATAATAATGATTCTTGCCCCATATGACTCTCTTCCCATGGCTATAATTTTTGTGATAATAACCTGCATATAGATTGAGGACATTCTTGATGAAATTATAAGTACAACTGATATGACATTTACAAAAGCCTTTTGAATATGTTATTCTTAGCAGATGACATCTTCATATTTATGCAATTGACTAAAAGACTAAAAAAGGTAGAGACTACTTTATCTCATTCCACTTATTGTTTGTTGACTGAAAGGCTCTAAATTCTGGATTTTAAAATATCACTATAAAATTATTTCTTTCAGTATAGCTTTATAGACACATTAATGTTAAACATATCTATATTTGCAGACATAGAAATATATATATATATATACTTATCTATGTCTCTTCTTTCTTTCTTTTTTCCTTCCTTCCTTCCTTCCCTTATTCCTTTCTTTCACAAAATTACATGTAGCAACTACTCTCTGACCTTGTCTCTCCCAAAGTAAAATCAACTACATTAGCCTCCTCTGGTGTCCAAGGATACCTCTGAGAGATTTCAGTACTTTTTTCTAATGCTATGGACACAAGACCTCATTTCAATGTGTTTTTCCACATTGTAAGTCACTTCTATGCATACAATTGACATTATTTTTAAGGTTTATACATGTCAAAATTTAATCAAGAAAAGAAGTAGGAACCTTCTTCTTCAACATCTTAGGGCCACACTCCGCTCTATAATACCTCAGACTCCCTAACAAGTACAATTAAAAAGATGATTGTACAAGAAACAGCAAAACTATTATGCACAACTTGCTATTCTCTTCAAATATACAACATTGTTATGTAATTTTTTCTCCCCCTCTACTTAGAGATCACTACAATTTAAACACAAATAAGTATGTGTGTGTGAAATTATTATATAATTATATTTCTATTTATAAGTTTCTTTTATGAATTCATAAGTTTCCTTTCTATGTCACTTATAGTTAATTTAGGATTCCAGAGGTAGAACCAAGATGGCAGAATGAAGTCAGGAAGCTGTTTGAAGGTATCTCAGTTTTCCTGAAAAACCATGTGAAACCAAGCTCTGAACAGAATCTGATGAAATGAAATCACTCTCTAGGTCAGGATAGACTGAAAAAAACTTTCAAAAAACTCAGTCTCACTGGGTATTCATCCCAGGTCAGATAGAATCTGGGAAAGGTGTTGAGAGGGTTTTAATAATAGCAAATCAGTACCTAAGATCCTTAGTCCTGGCTCAGTAGAGGAGCAAATCAGTGGGGTATCTTCTAGTCCCAACTCAGAAGGCAAACTCTGGGAAAGCAGGCTGTTTCCTGAAAAGAGCAAGAAAAGCTATCCCTTACAAACACAAGTGGCCCCTATGCTCAAACCCAAGGCTCAGAGTTGCACAGGAAGCTTGAGACCCAGGAAAAAAAAAAAAAAAAAAAAAAAAAAAGGAAATACCAAAGAAAAGGAGAGCCAGAAATAGAAGAAGAACCATGAGCATAGAAAGCTATGGTGACAGGGCCAAACAAAACACAAACTCAGACAAGGACAGAATGTCCAAAGAAGAAATCTCAAAGAGTGATAGAATGATATAAATTGCTCTCAAGCCCAAAGAGGCTTTTGGAAGTGTTCATAAAATGACTTTAAAAGGCAAATAAGAGAAGTTAAAGGAAAGATAAGAAAGGAAATTAGAGGGATGCATGGGAGAGTCAATATATTTGAAAGGAAGGAAAAAATTGTCGCAAGAAAATAACTTAAAAACTGGAATTAACCAAATAGAAAAAGAAATACAAAAGATAACTGAATAAAATCACACATTAAAAATTAGAATAGAGCAAATGGAAGCCAACGACTTTATGAGACAGCAAGAATCAAACAAATTAAAAAGAATGAAAAAATGGAGGAAAATATGAAAAAACCTCATGGGAAAACAGCCATGGGATCTGGGAAATAGATCCAGAAGAGACAATTTAAAAATTATTGGCTTACCTGAAGGCTATGGCTATGGATAGTCTTCTACAAGAGGTCATTAAAGAAAACTGCCCCAATATTTTAGAAACAGAAGGGAAATGTTCATTGAAAGAGATCCCACAAAAAACCCCCAAGGAACATTATCACAAAACCCCAAAAGTATAATCTCAAGAAATAATAGTACAAGCTGCCAGAAAAAAAGAACAATTCAGATATCAAGGAATAACAGTTAGGATTACCCAGAATCTAGCAGCTTCTCCAATAAAGGATGTGAGGGCCTGGTATACCATATTTCAGAAAGCAAAGGACCTGGCATTATAATCAAGAATTAACTATCCAGTTATACTCCACATCATCTTTCAGGAGAGAAGATGGAGTTTCAAGGAAGTAAGAGGCTTTCATTCATCTCTATTGAAAAATAACCAGAACTAAACAGAAAAGTTAATCTTACAGACACACGACTCAAAAGAAGTATAGAAAGGTTAAAAGGGGAAAATATATTATTTAAAGGTTAAACTGTTTACATCCCTAGATGAAAAATTGATATTTTTAATTCTTGAGAACTGTATCTGTCACTGGGGCAGACAAAGGGGAACATAACATGGACTGAGAGTGTGGTTGTGAATGGACTCTTATGTGATTACATTATAGAAAAAGACATTAAGTAGTGGAAAAAAGAGAAAAGTAGAGGTATAATGGAACAGTTACTTCATAGGAAGAGGTGCAAAAAACTCATTACAATCTAAGAAGGACAGTAAAGAGCATTGTCTGAATCTTAATCTCATAAATTCTGGATATGAGAGGGAATAACAATGATTCAGTTGGGTGTAGAAATTTATGTAATTCTATACAGAAGTAGAAGGAGAAAGAGGAAAAGAAAAGGAAGGGAAAGGATAAAAGGGAGAACAGAAACACTAGAAAAAAAGGTAAGATAATGGGGGAAAGTCTGATAGAAGATAAGGTAGTGGATGGTTTAGGTAAAACAAAAACACATGACTACAGACAGGGTGAAAAGAGCAAATAAAAGTATATACAAGGGAGAAAATAGCATGGAAGAAAATACACATCTAGTAATCATAAGGGTTAATGTGAATGGGATAAATTAATCCATAAAATGGAATCAAATAAAGAGTGGATTAAAAATTAGAATCCTATAATATGTTGTTTACAAGAAACACATCTGACACAAAGAGAAACATTCAGAGTAAAGATAAAAGGCTGGAACAGGAGTTAATATGCTTCAGCTGAAGTAAAAAAACAAAAAAACAAAAAACAAAACAAAAACAAAAACGCTGGCAGCAATTCTGATCACAGATAAAGCAAAAGTAAATATATATATATATGTATATTATTAAAAGAGATAAGGTGAGAAATTACATTTTAATAAAGAATACCATAAACAATGAAGTAGTAATGATAATAACTGTGTATGTACAAAGTGGTAGAACAGACAAATTCCTAGAGAAAAATTTAATCCAGTTACAGGAGGAAATAGATAGCAAGATCATAATAGTGGGGAACCTCAAACTTTTCTCTCAGAATTAGATAAACATAACCACAAAATAAATAGGAAAGAAACTAGGGAGGTCAATATGATATAGAAAACCTAGATATAATAGACCTCTGAAGAAAATTGAGTAAGGACAGAAAAGAATTTTCTCGGCAGTACATGGCACCTACAAAAATTGTTGTATTACAGGGAGTGGACAAAGCTCCTGCATGGGTGGTACTGATGGTGTCACTACCCTCCCCACTCCTCCTCTTCTTTCTATCCATGGAAGTGAAATTGAGGGGGGAAGGTCAGGAGTTGGAGAATGCCCTAATGGTGCCTGCTCAGGTGTAACAGAGTTGTGAAAGTGAGAAGCACCACACTTTTTAAGCTTATCAGTATGGTACTTAAGATCCAACTTTTCATGCCTTTTCAGCTGCTTTGTCAGTACCCCCCCAGCCCCCTTTCTCTTGACATTTCCTTGTCTGGCTGTTCTTGTGAAGGCCGCATATTTTAAAATCAGCCGGAGTCAGGAATTCAGGTTAGGGGAAAATTGTCAGTCTTTATTCTCATTGAAGAAATATCGGAGGTGGAAGAGAATGGGCAATAGCAATGTGTGTAGCTGAGTCAAGAAGCTAGCTAGACCAGCAGCCACATGACCAGCAGCTAGGAGTATGGAACCCAGGCTCAATCTCTCCCAGCTTCTCTTCCTCTCTCTCTCTGCCTCCACCCACCAAAATCATCATTTCCTATACAACACATCAGGGCTTGCACAGAGAGTGGACAGGGGGCATTCTTTCTCCAATCATGTATATTAATAGTGTATAGTCCAATTACTATTTAGCCTCATGTGCTTGGGACCTCAGTGCATCAACTCAAACCTCAGCCCATTACATCTCCCACTTTCTTTTGTTTTATAACACAGGTGGTCATGCCATCCCTGACTCCTCAGGGACATCAGAGCCCCCAATGGGAGGTGATCACACCTTCCCTGACTTCTCAGGTAAGGAGGTGAAAGCACCTAAAAGGAGGTGATCACAGGCTCCCTGACTTCTCAGGAAAGGCGGTGAAAGCACTAAAAAGGAGTTGATCACACCCTCCCTGACATCTCAGGAAGGGAGATGAAAAGCACCAAAGGGAAGTGGGGGTTACTAGTGGGTTTCTGGGCTGAAGGGTCTTATTATGCACAAACCCATCAGCACGGGAGGTATTACACAAGTACATAGCAATAACACAGAGGCTATTAGGGATAACTCTCCCCACAGTCAGTGCAGGCTCGATGTGGTGTAACAAACATGAATTGTACACGAAATTAGCAGAATAACAAACAATATAAATCAACATGGTGTTGGAAAAGATCACCAGAAGTCCTAGAAGGAGGGTATGTAAACAACAGTCACACATACACCTTCTTCAGCAGCCAAGAGATAGTCCAAAACCAATCTATTGTCCATTGCTTCACATGTCAGGGAATCCAATGATCCCCCTGAGTTTTTGAAGTCCTGCAAAAGTCTTTTTATGTGTTAGGGAATCCAATGATTCCAGCAGATTTTGAAGTCCTGTAACAGTCTTATCATTTCTCAGAGAATCCAATGATTCCTGAGAGTTTTCAAGTCCTATGTCTCAGAGAATCCAATGATTCCTGAGGGTTTTCAAGTCCAACAATCTTTGATGTCCATGAGTCAAATGCCATAACTGCCACACTCTTTCAATGGTGAGCACAATCAGCAACAGAACCATCCAATATTTCTTGGGTCTTCTCCTTTGTTTCAAGGGTCTGCTCTGTCTCTCTGCAATGGACAAGGCGAATACGGCTTGTTGGCACCCATCTGATTCTTTCTCCACCTGTAGAGATACAAGCAAACCCTCTCCCCAAAGCAGTTAGCCTATCTGGTCCTTTCCATTCACCACTTCTGAGTCTCTCCATATCACCTGGCGATTATCTAAAGATAGTGGAGCTGCTTGCACTGGACACTGACCTTCCGGTGGGTTATAAAACCTGTCTGCCGGAGCCAGTGCATCTTTGTCAAAAATCAAGAAGTTAATAGTATAAAGGGTTAGATTTAGAAGTTCTCTGGGGTTACCTGTGGCTCCCCCTTTCTTTTGTTTTTGGAGGAGCGTCTTAATATCTCTGTTTCTCCTCTCTAATATTGCCTGTACTTGAGGAATAAAAGGTATGCCCGTGGTGTGTAAAATCTTATACTGTGCACAAAAATGTGCAAAATGTTTAGAAGTATAAGCAGGACCATTGTCTGTTTTTATTGCTTGTGGCACACCCATAATGGCAAATGCTTGTGTGAGGAATTCAGTGACCACTCGGGCTGTCTCTTTTGCTGCTGGTATTGCAAAAGTGAATCCCGAAAAGGTGTCTACCACAACATGGATAAAAGATAGATGACCAAAAGATTTATAATGGGTCACATCCATTTGCCAGATTTCATTGGGTCTCAAACCATGAGGGTTCTTCCCTGGAGGCAATGTAGGAGCGTGGAAAGGAAGGCAAGCTATACAGGCTTTTACTATGCTTCTAGCTTCCTCTCTTGTTATTCCAAATCATAAATGTACAGCACAAGCAGCCTGATGATATTTAGAATGAGATGCCTGGGCTTCTTGGAATAAAGGAGTATTGACCAACATAGTTAGAAGGCTATCTACCTTTGAATTGCCATCAAAAATGGGACCTGGAAGTTCACTATGAGAGTGGACATGAAATATATAGATCTTACCTGGATGCTTTCTTACTTGCTCTTGAAGTTTCTTAAAGAGCTGATATATATTAGAGGCTACAAATTTTATTTGGCCTGTGGCAATTCTTTGTACCACACCTACTGAATAGGCTGAATCAGATATTATATTTATGTCTCCTGGATAATAAGTAAGAGCTAGAATGATTGCGTATAATTCATTCTGCTGAGTGGAGTGAAAAGGAGTTCTGACTACTCTCTTTATACTTAGATCATGAGAGTACACAGCACAAATATTATGTTTGAATGCATCCGTGAAGATAGTTGGTCCTTTAAGAGGAACTTTAGAAAGTTTTTCTTCAAGAATCCATCGCCAATTATGTAATAGTCTGGTTATCTTTAATGGAGATCCATGTGTAAAATTTGGAGCCATGGCTAATAAAATTTGCCACTCTGGGATGGTCTCACAACACACATTAATTTGTGTATTGGTATAAAAAGTATATATCTTGTCAGGTCTTGTCCCAGATAATTGTACTGCTCGTTTAGTGGCCTTTAATAAAATTCTAGCCACAAGCACTGGATAGGGAGTAAGACTTTATTCTGGTTATACCAGGAGGTTCACCTACTCTATCACACTGTCTCCTTGATGAAGGACTGCTGTGGGTGCCTCTTGTGTGGCAAAAACTGATATCTCCAAGGGTTTTTGAGTGACTCTTTCAACCACATTGGATAAAGCCAGTTCAACTTCTCTCAAAGCCTCTTGAGCTTCTTTTGTAAGCTGGCGTGGCGAATTTAAAGCACTGTCTCCCCTTAAAATGTCATATAACGGTTGTAACTGATAGGTAGTCAAGCCTAACACTGATCGCATCCATTGGATGTCTCCTATCAATTTCTGAAAATCATTCTATGTGTTTAGCTTCTCTGTTCTTAAGGAAAGCTTTTGAATTGTAAGCACCTTAGGGTATACTTCATATCCTAAATATTGAAAAGGAGCATGTCTTTGAATTTTTTCTGGTGCTATGTATAATTTGTAATTCCTTAGTGTTTCTATGGTCTTTTGTAGACATGCTTCTAACATTTGTTCCTCAGGTGCACATCCCAATATATCATCCATGTAATGTAATAGCATAACTTTTGGGAATGCTTTTCTTACTGGAGCAAGAGCAGCAGCAACATACATTTGACACATAGTAGGGCTGTTTTTCATTCCCTGTGGCAAAACTGTCCATTCATATCTTTTGTAAGGCTCAGCTAACTTAACGCTGGGCACTGAAAAGGCAAATCTTTTCATATCCTCCTTATCCAGAGGGATAGAATAGAAACAATCCTTAATATCTATGACCCAAAGAGGCCATTCTCTAGGCAATTGAGTAGGAGATGGAAGTCCAGGCTGAAGAGTTCCCATAGTTTTCATCTGTTCATTCACCTTTCTTAAATCTGTTAACATCCTCCATTTTCCTGATTTCTTTTTTACAAAAAACACTGGGCAATTCCAAGGACTTAGAGAAGATTTTAAGTGTCCTTGGTCAAGCTGCTCCTGTACTATATCTGATAAGGCCTGAATTTTATCATTACCTAAGAGCCACTGTTCTATCCACACTGGTGTATCAGTTCTCCACTGGATAGGAATAGGTGAAAGTGTTGGCAGGCCTTCAACAGCAGCCCTGCTTAAAAAACCGAAGTACTCATTTTTAACCCTAATTGCTGTAAAACGTCTCTTCCCCACAGATTGATGGGGATTTTTTCAACTATAAAAGGAGCAAAAACTCCTGTTTTGCCTTCAAAAGTCCATCTCATAGGGGCAGCACTAACTTCAGCTGCTATTGATCCTCCTACACCAGACATGTAGGTGTCTGCTTTAATCTTTGGCAGTGACTGGGCCAGCTGGCACCTCTAATGACCGTCCGATCTGCACCAGTGTCTACCAATCCTTCCAATGGAAGGCCATTTATATAGATTGTGAGCATAGGTCGGTCAGTTGTTACAGCTGCTGTCCAGTATATTGCTGGATTTTGTGATCTGGAATCAGAATCTGGGTGACTATCATCAGGTTGCTTATTAGGATTCTGTATGAGTAAATCTGATGCTACTACTTCTCCTGGATAATGTCACACATTGCTACCTGTATTAGTGACTGGGATATTATCTACACATTCCCAGTTTCCCACATCAGTGTGTGGATGGACAGTGTTTTATACATACTCTCAGGAGGTAAAATGGTCAAGCCTACTGTGCCTGGAGGTAAGGGATCCATAGGCTGCAGAGGAACAGATTTCACATCTCCAGGGGATATCTCAGTGGTCTCAGCTGCATACAACTCTATTCTCCCTAATTGTAATCCCTTTCTCCCATCAGGTTGCTTCCTGGCTGATTGATTGTGTAATGCCTTTCTCCCATCATATGGATTCCTGGCTGATTGATTATATTGCGGTATTGGACTTCTAGGCACTCTCTGGGTACACCATTGGCTGTCATCATGCCCCAAGTGTTTCTTGCCTGGGGCCCTGGGGCTGGGCCCCTCATCCCATTTCCCTGAACTTGTCTACATTCTGAGGCCCAATGTAAGCCTCTGTTGCATTTTGGACATGGGGTACTGGATCTTGTTCTCCTACCCTGTTTTCTCACTCTGCCTCTATACCAACATTGAGCTTTCAGATGCCCTACTTTACCACACTGAAAGCATTGACGTGTCTCTCTGGAAGTCCCTTGCCAAAAGGGACCCTGTCTACCCATGTTGGGATCTTGGGAAGTCTGCATCATAATCTGGCTATAAAAGACATTTGTGCCCACTGTGGCACAACATCTTATGAACTCCTCTAAAGGAGCATCCTTGCGCAGTCCTAGTATAATTCTTCTGCAGACCTCATTAGCATTTTCCTTAGCAAGTTGCCTTATTAAAACATCTGTTGATGCATTTTCCCCATTAGTTCTTGTGATAGCAGTCTGCAAACATCCCACAAAGTCAGCAAAGGGTTCATTTGGTCCTTGTGTTATTTTTGTGAAGGCCTCACCTTTGTCATTTTTATTGTGAATCAAAGTCCACGCTTTGATAGCATTAGCAGCAATTTGCTCATATGCTGCTACTGAATAATTAATCTGTACTGTGACATCTGCATAGGGACCTATACCTGTTAGTAGGTCATAGGTGATTGCAGCATGAACTGCATTTTGACTATTTTGTTGGGCTTGTATCCTACAGAGCTCACTATATTCAGAAAGCCACATGTAGTTTTGTCCAGGTTCTAGGCATACCCTTGCTATAGATTTCCAGTCATTAGGAGTCAAGATTTCAAAAGCCAAATTCTGTAATAGCATCTTAACATAAGCTGATGTAACCCCATAAAGAGTGCAAGCTTTTTTCAGGTCTTTGAGGATTTCTATGTTAAAAGGAGTGTATCTTCGACTTTCTTGACCGGAGGAATTAAACTGGGAAATTACAGGAAAAATATGGGAGTGTGGTTCCCTCACATCTACACCCTTTGGCCTTCATTAAGCCCTGTTGCAATCTACTTATAGGAATAGTTGGATGCTGAGGGGGAGGTGCTGGTGCTGTCACTCCCTCCACCCCCCACTGTCCCTCCTCCCTCCATCCCGGAGGGTGGAGTTGATGGAGGAGAGTCAATCACTTGCTCCTGAGGTGGGGATGAAGCTGCCTCCTGAGGTGGAAAGTCACCACACCCTTGCTCACTTAAGTCTCCATGCCCTGTGGGGATATGGTCATTAATCTCTTCATTGTCTTCCTCTTTAATATCAGGCTTCCCTATTTGGCTACTTTTTTCTTTCTTCTAGGGATAGAGTTTCTTAGTGCTAACTGAATTATATTGTATAAATAGAATGCCTTGATGGAAATTGAATGAGGACCGTTTTCACTGTAATATGCGGACATTTGTTGTCCAACCAGGGACCAGTTATCTGGAGAGATCCGCTCCTGCTCTATGAACCAAGGGGAGATGCGGTTTACTGTACCCAGAAGTCTAGCTACCTGTTCCCAAGTTATAAGTAGCCCTTGTCCTTCTATCAGCTTAAGCATGCTTTCTATAGCGCCACTCATGGGTGTGGTTGAAGGGGTTGGGGGCGGGGATGGAGAGTCTTTAGCTAGCATTTGTCCCATTTCAACCAAAAAAAGATTACTGGTTTAGTTTTTAAGAAAATAAGTTCCCTGTTTGTCTATTAACAATACTCACCCAAGTTCCTGGTCACTGGAGACTTCTTCAGTCCTTGGTTCCCACCACTGGGCTCCAAATGCAAAGATCACATATTTTAAAATCAGCCAGAGTCAGGAATTCAAGTTAGGGGAAAATTGTCAGTCTTTATTCTCATTGAAGAAAGATCGGAGGTGGAAGAGAATGGGCAATAGCAATGTGTGTAGCTGAGTCAAGAAGCTAGCTAGACCAGCAGCCACATGACCAGCAGCTAGAAGCATGGAACCCAGGCCCAATCTTTCCCAACTTCTCTTCCTGTCTCTCTCTGCCTCCACCCACCAAAATGGTCATTTCCTATACAACACATCAGGACTTGCACAGAGAGTGGGTGGGGGCCATTCTTTATCCAATCATGTATATTAATAGAGTATAGTCCAATTACTATTTAACCTCATGTACTTGGGACCTCAGTGTATCAACTCACACCTCAGCCCATTACATGTTCTCCTTAAAACTTTTCCTTTTTTTTTTTTTTTTTAAGAACTTGTGGGATTCTTTAAGACCAATTGAATTATAATGTACATAAGGAATGATTCTTCAAGAATTGAATCAGGACCCTTAGCTTCATAATATTTAATTAGTTGCTCTCCCACTAGTTCCCACATATCTGGCTCTAATTTTTCTTCTTTAGATAGCCAAGGAGACGTTCACACTAATATACCTAACAGCCCAGTGATCTGCTGCCAAGTTACCAACAAATCTTGCTTCTTTATTAACCTAAGTATGCATTCTACATGCTTCCTTCAAGGAGGGGAAGGCTCTTTTCTTAGTATTTGCCCCATTTCAGCTAAAAAAAAAAAGAATGTTACTACTTTGGCCCTTACCAAAGTTTCCTGTTTGTATACTTTTATACTCACCCTATTTCCAAATCACAAGAACTTCTCTATTGAGCTTACAATGGGGTCAGTCGAACTGCTTTGTGCCCTGTTTTGTAAGGCCCTGTATTTCTAGGGTCCTATATCTGGATATCTGGCCGTTAAAATGTAATGTCTAGACTAGCTCTAGAGGATCTCAGTATGAGTCCAAGTCCTTGGTCTTAGTAGAGGAGTGAAGAAGGCAGGAGGGCTACCACGAGGCTGGTCAAAGATGGAATGTGAAATGTGGAGTCTTCTCTGTGTCTGTGGTTGAAAGCTATGGCTGAGCAAGCCTTCTGTTTCTGAGACTCCCTTAAATACCTCAGTATGATTACATCACTACAAGACACTGAACATGCACAACCATTACATCACCATAAAGAACCATTATCTCACATTGAGTAGGTGCTTAACTATTAGCACCCTGCTGTCCTTGATTCAAGTATACCTTTTCAGAGTTCCAACCCTCTACATATGCTGCTTCTTATTTCATCTTTTTTTTTGTTAACTTTTCTTTTTTGACTTTAAATGCCATACATCAGTCCCTTCTCAAAGCAGTGATCAATCTCTAACTTATGATGTGAACCTCAACACCTTCATTGTTTTTTCAGATATGACTGGCAAAAAACCTTAATATGATAATTAGGTGATACATTGCTATTTTTTTTACTAAAGCTCTTTATTTTCAAAACATATGCATATACAATTTTCAACATTCACTTTTGCAAAGCCTTATGTTCCAATTTTTTCTCTCTCTCTTCTCCCCTTCCCCAGATGGCAAGCAATCCAATATATATATTAAGCACATGTAATTCTTCTATCTATATTTCCACAATTATCATGCTGAACAAGAAAAATTAGATCAAAAAGGAAAAAATGAGAAAGAAAACAAAATGCAAACAAGCAGCAACAAAAAAAATGCTGTGATCCACACTCAGTTTCCATAGTCCTCTCTCTAGACACAGATGTCTCTCTCCAACATAAAACAATTGGAACAGGCCTGAATCACTTCGCTGTTAAAAAGAACATATCTATCAGAATTGATCATTAAATAATCTTCTTGTTGCTGTAAACTGTTCTCTTCACTTTACATAGCATCAGTTCATATTCTAGGTCTTTCTGAAATAAACCTACTGATCATTTTTTTTATTAGAGCTTTTTATTTTCAAACATATGCATGGGTAATTTTTCATCATTGACCCTTACAAAACCTTGTGTTCTAATCCCCCACTCTTACTCTCATCTCCTCCTTTACATGGCAAGTAATCCAATATATGTTAAGCATGGTAAAATATATGTTAAATCCAATATATTCATACATATATATGCAATTATTTTGCTGCACAAAAAAAATCATATCAAAAAGGAAAAAAAGGGAAATAAAATAAAATACAAGCAAACAACAATAAAAAGTGAAAATGCTCATGTGATCCACACTAAGTTCCCACAGTTCTCTTTCTGAGAGTATATGGCTCTCTTTATTACAAGATCATTGGAACTGGCCTGAATCATCTCATTGTTGAAAAGAGCCAGGTCGATCATAGTATAATCTTCTTGTCACCATGTACAATGATCTCCTGGTTCTGTTCATTTCACTTAGCATCATTTCATGTAAGACTCTCGAGGCTTTTCTGAAATCATTCTGCTGATTGCTTCTTATGGAACAATAATATTCCATAACATTTATATACCATAACTTATTCAGCCATTCTCCAACTGATGGGTAGCCACTTAGTTTCCACTTCCTAGTTAATACAAAAAAGACTGCAAACATTTTTGCACATGTGAGTCTTTACCCCTCTCTATTATCTCTTTAGGATACAGGCCCAATAGAGGCATTCAGTAGAGACAATCAAAATGTATACATAGTTTGATAGCCGTTTGGGCAATATTCCATATTGCCCTACAGAATGTTTAGATCAGTTCACAATTCTAACAACAATGTGTTAGTGTTTAGTTTTCCCACACACCCCTCCAACTTTCTCTTTTCCTGTTATTTTAACCATTCTGAGAGATGTGTGATGGTAATAAGAGTTGTCTCAATTTGCATTTCTCTGACCAATACTGATTTAGAGCGTTTTTTCATGTGACTAGAAATGGTTCTAATTTCTTCATCTGAAAATTATCTTTTCATATCCTTTGACCATTTATCAAATGGAAAATGGGTGTAATCATAAATTTGAATCAATTCTCTATATATGTTAGAAATGAGGCCTTTATCAGAAGCTTTGAATGCAAAAATGTTTTTCCATTTTATTGCTTCCCTTCTAATCTTGTCTGCATTGGTTTTGTTGGTACAAAAACTTTTTAACTCAATATAATCAAAATGATATATTTCTTGTTCAAATAATGAACTTCAGTTCTTCTTTGGCCACAAATTCCTTCCTTCTTCACAGACTAAGAGGTAAATTATCCTTTGTTCTTCTAATTTGCTTATAATATCACTCTGATGTCTAAATCATGAACCTATTTCAACCTTATCCTGGTATATGGTGTTAGGTATGGGTCAATGCCTAGTTTCTGCCACACTAGTTTCCAAATTTTTTCAGTAGTTTTTGTCAAATAGTGAGTTCTTATCCCAAAATCTGGAGTCTTTGGGTTTATCAAACACTAGATTACTCTAATAGTCATTGACTATTTCATACTGTGAGCCTAACCTATTCCACTGATTGACTACTGTATTTTTTTTAGCCAATACTAAATGGTTTTGATGACTGCTGCATTATTAAAAGAAATTATTAAAGAAAATTGCAGAATAAGAAAGTAAATCAGAAATAGAAAGAAATCACTGATCACCACCTGAAAGGGATTCTAAGAAGAAAATTTACAGGAATGTCACAATCATGTTTTAAAATTCCAATGTTAAAGAAAAAATATTGAAGGAAATAAAAAAAAATCTGAAGAAAAATAAATCTTTTATATAAATTATTTGATAAACTAGGGAATAAAGGAGTCCTACCAAATTCCTTTTATGACACAGACATGGTACTGATATCTAAACCAAGTAGGTTGAAAATAGAGAAAGAAAATTATAGACCAATCTCCATAATGAATATTAATATTGATGCTAAAAGATATTAGCAAAAAGACTACAGAAAATCATCCCCAGGATAATACACTATGATCAAGTAGGATTAATACCAGGAATGCAGGACTGGTTCAATATTAGGAAAACTATCAGTATAATTGGCCATATTAATAATCAAATTATCAAAATTAACAAAAACCTTATGATCATGTCAATAGATGCAGAAAAAAAAATTTGATAAAATCCAACATTCATTCCTATTAAAAACACTTGAGAGTATAGGAATAAATGGATTTTTCCTTAAAATAATCAGTAGCATCTATTTGAAACCATCAGTAAGCTTCATATGTAATGGGGAAAAACTGCAACCATTCCCAATAAGATCAGGAGTGAAACAAAATTTCCCACTATCATCGTTACTATTCAATATTGTATTAGAAATGCTAGCTTTGACAGTAAGAGTTGAGAAAGAGATTAAAGGAATTAGAATAGACAACGAGGAAACCAAATTATCACTCTTTGCTGATGATATGACGGTATACTTAGAGAACCCCAGAGATTCTACTAAAAAGTTATTAGAAATAATCCACAACTTCAGCAAAGTTGCAGGATACAAAATAAACCCACATAAATTATCAGCATTCTTATATATCACTAACAAAATCCAACAGCCAGAGTTACAAAGAGAAATTCCATTTAAAATAACTACTGATAGTATAGAATACTTAGGATTCTATCTGCCAAGGCAAAATCAGAAACTTTATGAGCAAAACTACAAAACACTTTTCACACAAATTAAGTCTGATCTAACCAATTGGAAAAATATTAAATGCTCTCAGGCAGGGTGAGCAAATATAATAAAGATGACAATACTACCTAAACTAATCTATTTGTTTAGTGCTATACCAATCAGACTCCCCCAAAAAAACTATTTTAATGACCTAGAAAAAATAACAACAAAGTTCATATGGAACAACAAAAGGTTAAGAAGTTCAAGGGAATTAATGAAAAAAAAAATCAAATGAAGGTGGCCTAGGTGAACCAGATCTAAAATTATACTATAAAGCAGCAGTTACCAAAACCATTTGGTATTGGCTAAGAAACAGATTAGTTGATCAGTGAAATAGATTAGGTTCAAAGGACAAACCAGTCAATAACTATAGCAATCTAGTATTTGACAAACCCAGAGACCCCAGCTTTTGGGATTAGAACTTACTGTTTTACAAAAATTGCTGGGAAAATTGGAAACTAGTATGGCAGAAACTAGCCATTGACCCACACTTAACACCGTACACCAAGATAAGGTAAAAATGTGTTCATGACCTAGGCATAAAGAATGAGATTATAAATAAATTAGAGGAACACAGGGTAGTTTACCTCTCAGACCTGTGGAAGAGGAATAAATTTATGACCAAAGAAGAACTAGAGATCATTACTGATCACAAAATAGAAAATTTCGACTATACCAAACTGAAAAGTTTTTGTACAAACAAAACTAATGCAGATAAGATTAGAAGGGAAGCAATAAACTGGGAAAATATTTTTACAGTCAAAGGTTCTGATAAAGGCCTCATTTCCAAAATATATAGAGAATTGACTCTAATTTATAAGAAATCAAGCCATTCTCCAATTGAAAAATGGTCGAAGGATATGAACAGACAATTCTCAGATGAAGAAATTGAAACTATTTCTAGCCATATGAAAAGATGCTACAAGTCCATTATTAATCATAGAAATGCAAATTAAGACAACTCTTACCACTACATACCTGTCAGATTGGCTAGAATGACAGGGAAAGATAATGCGGAATGTTGGAGGGGGTGTGAGAAAACTGGGACACTGATACATTGTTGGTGGAATTGTGAATACATCCAACCATTCTGGAGAACAATTTGGAACTATGCTCAAAAAGTTATCAAAATGTGCATACCCTTTGATCCAGCAGTGTTACTACTGGGCTTATATTCGAAAGAGATCATAAAGAAGGGAAAGGGACCTGTATGTGCCCGAATGTTTGTGGCAACCCTCTTTGTAGTGGCCAGAAACTGGAAATTGAGTAGATGCCCATCAATTGGAGAATGGACGAATAAATTGTGGTATATGAATATCATGGAATATTATTGTTTGGTAAGAAATGACCAACAGGATGATTTCAGAAAGGCCTGGAGAGACTTACACGAACTGATGCTGAGTAAAATGAGCAGGGCCAGGAGATTATTATATACTTCAACAACAATACTATATGATGATAAATTCTGATGGACCTGGCCATCTTCAGCAATGAGATGAACCAAATCAGTTCCAATGGAGCAGTAATGAACTGAATCAGCTACACCCAGCAAAAGAACTCTGGGAGATGATTAAAAACCATTACATTGAATTCCCAATCCCTATAGTTTTGCCTGCCGACATTTTGGATTTCCTACACAGGCTAATTGTACAATATTTCAGAGTCTGATTCTTTTTGTACAGCAAAATAATGATTTGCCTATGTATACTTATTTTGTATTTAATTTATATTTTAATATATTTAACATCTACTGGTCATCCTGCCATCTAGGAGAGGGGGTAAGGGGAAGGAAGGGAAAAATTGGAACAAAAGGTTTAGCAATTGTCAATGCTGTAAAAGTACCCATGCATATAACTTGTAAATAAAAAGCTATTAAAAATAAATAAATAAATAAGTGCTTTGAAACATCAAAAAAAAAAAAAAAAAGACATATAGCAGTTGTCCTCAAGAAGCATATAATCTAACAGCGGAAGTCAGTATATAAAAGGAATTTATAAAATTGTCAGTGGACCATCAAAAATTATCCAAATGAGGTCAAATCAAGAATTGAAGTAGAAATAGTGAATCAGAATGTCCACATCCTGCCTTATATATAAAAACTTGAAGTGAAATTCGCGTTCTGACTTCCAGCCCTCCAATCAGAGGGGAAAAGAGATTGAAGGATTTGGAAAGAACTATCTAAAACTATGTTAAACAGCAGGATAGTGAGATTTAAGTAATCGGCTTTTCTTGTGAGAGGGACATCTGGTTCCATGAAGTTCATACCAAGCAGTCTTTCTTTAAATAGAATTTATTTAACTAAATTGGGAGGTAGTGTAGCATAAAGGATAGAGTTTGGCTCATGATCAGGAAGTTCCATTTATGTATAACTTGATGTGATCATGGGAAAATCATTTAACTTTTGGGACTTCTCAAGAATTCTCTAAAAAAAAGACTTGCAGAAGAATACTGGTTCTACATTAAAAAAAGAATATCTACTCTATGAATAAGCAAGTGCAATCACAGGTCTAATCCCTAATTCCCTAATGTACACAATGTCTATGCTTTTGTTTCTGAAACATTTAATATATAATCTTATATGATAACAAAATGAGATAAATTCTCTGACAAAAAATGCTTTTCTTCCTTTATTTTCTGTATACTTCCCCTTCCCTTCATATTCTAGTTCAAGCTATAGAAAAGCAGTAAAGTCAAATTTAAATCTACTTATTCTTGAGTCAGAACATCTAGGTTCAAATCCTTGCTCTGACACTTACCATTTGTGTGACCATGAACAAATCATTAAACATCTTTGGACGCTGTATTGAGCACTAAGATAAAAGCACAAGAAAAAAAAAAAACCTCTGATTTCATAAAGCTTACATTCTAATGGGGTGGAGGGGAGCGCATAAAAGGTTCTTTAAATAGAGTCAGACTTGATAGCTTTTAAAATCTCTCCCATGTCTAGCTCTATGATCCCTTTATTTCAGTGACTCTCTCACATCTCCTGCATGAGGTGAACTGAAATAGAATGATCACAAGAAGAGTAGGGAAAAGGATTTTTGTCTGTACAATACAATATGTATGAGAACACCTGAGGAAATATGGAGCCTTATTGAGAAAAGTGATTATTTTTCTCTTATATTATTAACCAATTGTTAATTGCGACTTAGGTTTTCCTTTATTCAGAAATAAACTCCAGTTATTCAATCAGTGTCTGAAAGGACATTGCTGCTAGATGAGATTGCCCAAATCCAAATCATAGGTGGAACTCTTCTCCTACCCAATTAGGAGAGATTACAAACAGAATCCAGTCTAAGTGAGATTTTGCCCTTTGAAAAAAAGTTCATTTGTCCTCAGAGCTTTCCATTAGAATTTAGGATGACTCATCTTTTTTTTCCATTTTTTTTATTTAATAACCTTTTATTTACAGGTTATATGTATAGGTAACTTTACAGCATTGACAAATGCCAAACCTCTTGTTCCAATTTTTCCCCTCTTTCCCCCACCCCCTCCCCCAGATGGCAAGATGACCAGTAGATGTTAAATGTATTAAAATATAAATTAGATACACAATAAGTATACATGACCAAACCATGATTTTGCTGTACAAAAAGAATCAGACACTGAAATATTGTACAACTAGCCTGTGAAGGAAATCAGAAATGCAGGTGGGCAAAAATATGGGGATTGGGAATTCAATGTAATGGTTCTTAGTCATCTCACAGAGTTCTTTTGCTGGGTGTAGCTGGTTCAGTTCATTACTGCTCCATTGGACATGATTTGGTTGATCACATTGCTGAGGATGGCCAAGTCCATCAGAATTGGTCATCATATAGTATTGTTATCAAAGTATATAATAATTTCTTGGCCCTGCTTGTTTCACTCAGCATCAGTTCATGTAAGTCTCTCCAGGCCTTTCTGAAATCTTCCTGTTGGTCATTTCTTACAGAACAATAATACTCCATAATATTCATATACCACAATTTATTCAGCCATTCTCCAACTGCATCCACTTATTTTCCAGTTTCTAGCCACTACAAAGAGGGCTGCCGCAAACATTCGTGCACATAGAGGTCCCTTTCCCTTCTTTATGATCTCTTTGGGATATATCCCCAGTAGTAACACTGCTGGATCAAAGGGTATGTGCAGTTTGATAACTTTTTGAGCATAGTTCCAAACTGCTCTCCAGAATGGTTGGATTCGTTCACAACTCCACCAACAATGTATCAGTGTCCCAGTTTTCCCGCATCCCCTCCAACAATCATCATTATTTTTTCCTGTCATCTTACCCAATCTGACAGGTGTGTAGTGGTATCTTAGAGTTGTCTTAATTTGCATTTCTCTGATTAATAATGACTTGGAGCATCTTTTCATATGACTAGAAATAGTTTCAATTTCTTCATCTGAGAATTGTCTGTTCATATCCTTTGACCATGTATCAATTGGAGAATGGCTTGATTTTTTATTAATTAGAGTCAATTCTCTATGTATTTTGGAAATGAGGCCTTTATCAGAACCTTTGATTTTAAAAATATTTCCCAGTTTATTGCTTCCCTTCTAATCTTGTCTGCATTAGTTTTGTTTGTATAAAAACTTTTCAGTTTGGTATAGTCGAAATTTTCTATTTTGTGATCAGTAATGATCTCTAGTTCTTCTTTGGTCATAAATTCTTTCCTCTTCCACAGGTCTGAGAGGTAAACTATCCTGTGTTCCTCTAATTTATTTATAATTTCATTCTTTATGCTTAGGTCATGAACCAATTTAACTTATCTTGGTGTACGGTGTTAAGTGTGGGTCAATGCCTAGTTTCTGCCATATTAATTTCCAATTTTCCGAGCAATTTTTGTCAAACAGTAAGTTCTTATCCCAAAAGCTGGGGTCTTTGGGTTTCTCAAAGACTAGGTTGCTATAGTTGTTGACTGTTTGTCCTTTGAACCTAACCTATTCCACTGATCAACTAATCTATTCCTTAGCCAATACCAAATGGTTTTGGTAACTGCTGCTCTATAATATAATTTTAGATCTGGTACAGCTAAGCCACCTTCATTTGATTTTTTTTTTCATTAATTCCCTTGAAATTCTTGACCTTTTGTTGTTCCATATGAATTTTGTTGTTATTTTTTCTAGGTCATTAAAATAGTTTTTTGGGAGTCTGATTGGTATAGCGCTAAATAAATAGATTAGTTTAGGTAATATTGTCATCTTTATTATATTTACTTGCCTTATCCAAGAGCATTTAATATTTTTCCAATTGGTTAGATCAGACTTAATTTGTGTGAAAAGTGGTCTGTAATTTTGCTCATAAAGTTTCTGATTTTCCCTTGGCACATAGATTCCTAAATATTTTATATTATCAGTAGTTACTTTAAATGGAATTTCTCTTTGTAACTCTTTCTGTTGGATTTTGTTAGTGATATATAAGAATGCTGATGACTTCTGTGGGTTTATTTTATAACCAGCAACTTTGCTAAAGTTGTGGATTATTTCTAATAACTTTTTAGTAGAATCTCTGGGGTTCTCTAAGTATACTATCATATCATCAGCAAAGAGTGGTAATTTGGTTTCCTCATTGCCTATTCTTATTCCTTTAATCTCTTTCTCAGCTCTTATTGCCAAAGCTAGCATTTCTAATACAATAGTAAATAGTAACGGTGATAGTGGGCAACCTTGTGTCACTCCAGATCTTATTGGGAATGGTTGCAGTTTGTCCCAATTACATATGATGCTTACTGATGGTTTTAAATAGATGCTGCTGATTATTTTAAGGAAAAGTCCATTTATTCCTATACTCTCAAGTGTTTTTAATAGGAATGGATGTTGGATTTTGTCAAATGCTTTTTCTGCATCTATTGAGATGATCATGTGGTTTTTGTTAATTTGGTTATTAATATGGCCAATTATATTGATAGTTTTCCTAATATTGAACCAACCCTGCATTCCTGGTATAAATCCTACTTGATCATAGTGTATTATCCTGGGGAATATTTTCTGTAGTCTTTTTGCTAATATCTTATTTAAGATTTTAGCATCAATATTTATTAGGGAGATTGGTCTATAATTTTCTTTCTCTGTTTTCAACCTACCTGGTTTAGGTATCAGTACCATGTCTGTGTCATAGAAGGAATTTGGTAGGACTCCTTCATTCCCTATTTTATCAAATAATTTATATAGCATTGGGGCTAATTGTTCTTTAAATGTTTGGTAGAATTCACATGTAAATCCATCTCACCCTGGGGATTTTTTCTTAGGGAGTTGTTTAATTGCCTGTTCTATTTCTTTTTCTGAAATGGGACTATTCAAGCAATTTACTTCTCCTCTGTTAGTCTGGGAAGTCCTATATTTTTGGAGGTAGTCATCCATTTCACTTAGGTTATCAAATTTATTGGCATAAAGTTGAGCAAAATAACTCATTATTTCTCTAATTTCCTCTTCATTTGGTGGAAAGTTCTCCCTTTTCATTTTTAAGACTACTAATTTCATTTTCCTCCCTCCTTTTTCTAATCAGATTCACCAAAGGCTTATCTATTTTATTGGCTTTTTCATAGAACCATTTTTACTTTCAATATTATTAATTTCTCCTTTTAATTTTAGAATTTCAAATTTAGTATTTGATTGGGGGTTTTTAATTTGGTCTTTTTTTAGTTTTTTTTAGTTGCAAGCCCAGTTCATTAATCTTTTCTTTCTCTGTTTTATTCAAGTAAGCCTCTAAGGATATAAACTTTCCTCTTATTACAGCTTTGGCTGCATCCCACAAATTTTGGTATGACATCTCATCATTGTCATTATCTTGAGTGAAATTATTAAATGTATCTATAATTTGCTGTTTCACCCAATCATTCTTTAAGATGAGATTGTTTAGTTTCCAATTACTTTTTGGTCTATTTACCCCTAACTTTTTGTTGAATGTAGTTTTTATTGCATAGGATGACTCATCTTATGAAGAAGACCAACCAGCCAGGTCTTGATAGAGATCAATTCTTTTATTTAGATTGCTTGAGATGGCTAAATCTCATGAGTAGGTCACATTATTTGTAGGTAGAACCAAAGATGTTTTGCCCATTTCTTCTTTAACATGTCCACTCCCTGTTGTTCACCTAAATAACCATAAAAAAATAACCCACGCCAAGACAAGTTCTGCAAGAGTACAACCAGCAAGAAAATAGAGTGAAACAATCCTTTAACTCAGAAACCTTGTAAGAGCGGCAGGAAAGGTCTGTTGCACTTGGTGGTGGAGGCAAGATTCAGGACAGAAAGCCCCTCAGTAATCCAACAGCAAGTTTTACCTTGTTAAACCAGCAGAAAATCCTAGTGTGGCAAGGAGGCAAATACCAATGCCAGGTGTGGCAGGCCAGAACTCTGAAAGGGTGTACTTGAATCTAAGACAGGAAGGTACTTATAGTTAAAGGTAAGTACCTACTCAGTGTGAGATGGTGGTTCTCTAAGCACATACTTGATGTAACATAATGATGTGGTCAATCTAGTTGAGGTACACTTAGGGTAATATAGTTATGTGATGTTCTACAATTGTACATACCCAGTGTAGTGTGATGATGTAGTTGTGCTGGGGTATTTAAGAGAATCCCAGAGACAGAGGATTCCCTCAGCCACAGCTTTTAGCACGAGCTCTCAGCCACAGAAGACTTCAGGCTCCAGGCTCTAGACTCCAAACTCCAGACTCCATCTTGGACCAGCCACATGGAGACTTTCCTGCCTCCTTCACTTTTCTACCCTAAGACTAAGGACCTTGCCTGATCCCGAGGTCCTCTAGAGAGCTAGCCCAGACATGACAACCAGGAACCCCCATATGCCTTAGTATAGGCAGGGAATTGAACTCCAGCTTTGGGAGCCACTGTATGCTTCATGTAGCCCTAAACAAATAGGTATCCTCTAGGTACCAAGTAAGATGCTAGACCCTTACAGCCTCCATCAGCAGAAGCCATTCCCCTCCTCACCTCAGTACAGTAGAAACTTAAGGAGCCCCCTTAGAAGAACATCAGTGCAGCATTAACTAAACAGTCAGGACCAACAGAGACTGAGGCAAGAAGGCTGAAATAGCACTCCTTTTACCCTGGGAGAGAGCTCAAATGAAAAAAAAAAAAAAAAAAGAAATTACCTCCTCCAAAAACAAAGATTCTGACAATAGAAAGTTATTATGATGACAAGGAAGGCCAAGACACAAATTCAGAATGGGTCAGCAAAGTCAAATATCCATGGGCAAAACCCATATCTGTGATCTCAAGTCCAAAAGGAATTCAAGAAGGAGCTCAAAGAGGAAATTTAAATCATATAAGAGAATTAGAGAAAAATGGAGAGGGAATAATTGTGATGTGAGAGAATTATTTAAAAAAAAAGAATCAACAGCTTAGAAAATTGCTTAAAAATTAGAATTGACCAGATGGAAAAGGAGATACAAAAATCCATTAAAACACACACACACACACACACACACACATACACACACACACCTCCTTAAAGAGTACAATTAGCTAAATGAAAAGAAAGTGCAAAAGCTAACTGATGAAAATAAAACTGTAAAATTATAGTGGGTAAAGTGGAAGTTAATGATTCTATGAGATATCAAGAATCAGTCAAACAAATTCAAAAATGGGAGAAAATATAATGAAATATAAAATACTTCATTAGAAACTAACCTGGAAAATAGATTCCCCCCCAGAATAATATTGCAATCAATGGGCTACCTGAAAGCCATAATTAAAAGGCACCCTGAGACAGCAGTATCTTTCAAGAAATTAACAAGAAAAACTTTTGAGATGGAAACCAACTTATATCACACTTAAAAGCTTCATTTGGAGACATTTGGTCTTTAGTGTCCACAAGGTTTAAAGTCTGTTCTTTTCTGTCTCCATAAAAACTAAGTATGGTCAGAGTATTTTGTTTTTTGCTTTTTTGCTCATTTTTAAAGGTGGAGATCTGCTTTTAGGGCAAAGGGGAAATTGTTCCAATCTTTTTTTAACAGGTGACAGTTGTTTCATGTGGCTAGTGCTATCTGCTTGCTTCTACAACAAATATACCATATGAAACACAAAAAATCCTCAAAATCAAATGCAAAAAGGCAAAAATATTACATGTATTCTTTTTGGATCATGATATAATCAAAATTGCATTCAACAAAGAGAAATGGAAGGATTCTGAAATTAATCAAAAACTAAACAAACTTATCCTAAAGAATAAGTGTGACAATTCATAGAAACAATCAATAATTGCATTAAAGAGACAATGATACTAAATGATACTAAAATTTACAAGATTCAACCAAAACAACACTTAAAGGGAAAAATATTTAATAAATAAATATTATGGAAAAACATAATAAGATAGTTAAGCCATTGATTAATTTGACTAAAAAATAAAAAAAATCAAATATTTAGTATCAAAAATGAAAAGGGTAAAATCACCATCAATGAAGAGGAAATTAAAGCAATAATTATGAAATGTTGCCAGATCTAAAACTTTATCCTAAAGCAGTAATCATCAAAAATATTTTGTATTGTCTAAAAAATAAAATGGAGGATCAGTTAAATACATTAGTTGCATAACACGAGTAGTAAACAACCATAATAATTTGTTGTTTGATAAACCTAAAGACTCCAGGTTCTATGATCAGAAATTATTATATAACACAAAGTGCTGGGAAAATTGAAAAATATAGGAGGCATAGACCAACATCTCATAACCTACATTAAGGTCAAAGTAGATACGTGATTTAGACATAAAGGGCAATGCTAAATGAAAATTAGGAAAGTTAGAAATACTTTACCTGTCGATCTATGGAGAAAGGAAGCATTATGACCATAAAAGAGATAAAGAATATTATAAAATATGTGAAATAGATAATGTTGATTACATTAAATTAAAATGGTTTTCCACAAACAAAACCAGTATAACCAAGATTAGAAGGGAAGTAGAAGGCTGAGAAACAATTTTCACAGCTAATATTTCTGATAAATGCCTTATTTCTAAAATATATAAACAACTGAATTAAATTTATAAGAATATATGTTATTCTCTAGTTGATAATTGGTCAAAAAATATGAACAGGCAGTTTTCAGATAATGAAATTAAAGCTATATACAATCATAAGAACAAAAGTTCTAATTTACTATTGGTTTGAGAAATGCAAATTAAAATAACTCTGAGGTCCCATTTCATACCTCCTAGATTGATAAATATGACAGAAAAGGAAAATTACAAATGTTGAAGAATATGTGGAACTAATGTATTGTTATTGGAGTTATGAACTGCTCCAAACATTTTGGTGAGCAATTTGGAACTGTTCCCAAAAGGCTATAAAACCATAAATGGCAACACTATTACTAAGGTCTGTCTCCCAAAGAGATCAAAAAAAAGCAAAAAGGAACTACATTTACAAAAACATTTATAGAACTTCTTTTTGTGGTGGCAAAGAATTGGAAACTGAGGGGATACCCATTTAGGAAATGGCTGAACAAGTTGCTGTATATGAATATAATGTAATAATGATGAACAGGAAAAATTTAGAAAAACTTAGAAAGGCTTATGTGAACTAATACTGAGTAAAGCAAACAGTACCAGGAAAACATTATGCACAGAAATAGCAACATTGGGTGACAATCAACTATGATAGAGCTAGCTCTTTTGATTAATATTATGATACATGACAATTCTAAGAGTCTTCTGATAGAAAATGCTGACCATATCCAGAGAAAGAAATATGGAGTCTGAATGCAAATCAAAGCATCCTATTTTCACTTTTTTTATTATTTCTCCTGGTTTTCCCCTTTTTTATGATTTTTTTTCACAACATGATTAATGTGGAAACATGTTTACATGATTTTACATGTATAAACTAAAAAAAATCATTAGGAATTATTTTGCCCAATTATATGCCAATAAATCTGATAATCTGAGCAAAATTGATGAATATTTATAAAAATATAAATTACCTAATTTAATAGATCAGAAAACAGAAGCCTAAGTAATTCCATCTTTAAAAAAATAAATTTAATAAGCCATCAATGAACTCTGGAGGGGGAAAAATTTCCAGGGACAGATAGATTCACAAGTGAATTCTATTCAATATAAAACAAACAAAAAAAACTATTAATTCCAATACTATATAAACTATTTCAAAAAATAGGTAAAGAATGAATCATGCCAAACTCCTTTTAAGACACAAACATTATGTTAATACCTAAACTAAGAAGAGCTAGAACAAAGAAAATTGTAAACCAATTTCACTAATGAATATTGATGCAAAAATTTCAAACAAAATATTAGCAAGGTGACTGCAGCAATATATCACAAGGCTTATAAACTATGACCAATTGAGATTTATACAAGGAATGCAGGATTGGTCCAATATTAAAAGAAATTCCTATTAAAAATATTGAGAGAGAACAGAAACATTATATTATATTATTATACAATATCATTCCTTAGAATGATAACTTGTATCTATCTAAAACCACCAGCAAGCATTATATGTAATGTTGATAAGTTAGAAGTATTTCCAATAAGATCAAGGGTGAAACAAGAATGTCCCTTGCCATCACCATTATTCAATATAGTACTAGAAATGTTAGTTTTAGCCATAAGAAAAGAAAAAAAAAAAGAAATTGAAGTAATTAGACTAGGCAATAAGGAAAAAAACTATCATTCTTTTTAGATAAATATGATGTTATATTTAAATTATACTTGAGAATCTACCAAAAAATATTGGAAATAATTAGCAACTTTATGAAAGTTTCAAGTTATAAGATAAACCCACACAAATAATTGACATTTCTTTACATGACCAATAAGCCCAAAAGTAAGAGATAGAAGGAGAAATTCCATTTAAAATAACTGTAAATAATCTAAAATATTTGGGAATATGTCAAAAAAAATCCAGGAACTATATGAACATAATAATACTTTTCACACAAATAAGGTCAGATATTAACAATTGCAGAAATGTCAATTGATCATGCATATGTTGAGCCAATATATAAAAATGACAATTCTATCTAAACTAATTTACCTATTCATTGTTATACCACAAATTGCCAAAAGCACTGATAGAACTAGAAAAAATAACAACAAAATTCATCTAGAAGAACAAAAAGTCAAGAATACCAAGAGGATTAATGAAGAAAAACAATGCAAACTAAGGTGACCTGGCAATACCAGACTTAAAACTCCATTATAAAGAGCAGTCATCCAACTATCTAGAACTGGCTAAGAAACAGAGTGGTGGATCAGTGGAAAAGATTTGGTACACAAGGTAACAATAATCAATGATCATAGTACTTAGTATTTGATCAGTGGAAGTGATCAAAAAAAATTTTTATGAGAAATCATTATTTTACTTTTTTCTTTTTTTTTTAATGGCTTTTTATTTACAAGTTATATGTATGGGTGATTTTACAGCATTGACAATTGCCAAACCTTTTGTTCCAATTTTTCCCCTCCTTCCCCTCACCCCCTCCCCTAGATGGCAGGATGACCAGTAGATGTTAAATATATTAAAGTATAAATTAGATACACAATAAGTATACATGGCCAAACCATTATTTTGCTGTACAAAAAGAATCGGACTCTGAAATATTGTACAATTAGCTTGTGAAGGAAATCAAAAATGCAGGTGGGCAAAAATATGGGGATTGGGAATTCAATGTAATGGTTCTTAGTCATCTCCCAGAGTTCTTTTGCTGGGTGTAGCTGATTCAGTTTATTACTGCTCCATTGGAACTGATTTGGTTCATCTCATTGCTGAAGATGGCCCGGTCCATCAGGATTTATCATCATATAGTATTGTTGTTGAAGTATATGATTATCTCCTGGCCCTGCTCGTTTCACTCAGCATCAGTTCATATAAGTCTCTCCAGGCCTTTCTGAAATCATCCTGTTAGTCATTTCTTACCGAACAATAATATTCCATAATATTCATATACCACAATTTATTCAGCCATTCTTCAAGTGATGGGCATCTACTCAGTTTCCAGTTTTTGGCCACTACAAAGAGGGTTGCCACAAATATTCATGCACATACAGGTCCCTTTCCCTTCTTTATGATCTCTTTGGGATATAAGCCCAGTAGTAACACTGCTGGATCAAAGGGTATGCACAGAGAACTCATTATTTTACCAAAAAAATTTCTTGGAAAATTGGAAAAACAATAGGACACAAAATTGATATAGAACAATAACACACCAAATACCAAGAAAAATTCAAAATGGATGCATGATTTAGACATAAAGGATAACAGCATAGCCAAATCAGAAGAGTAAGAAATAGTATACCTGTTAAATATATAAGGAAGATATATATATATATATATATATATATATATATATATATATGTGACAAAACAAGAGATAGGGAGTGTTACAAAATGCAAAATATAATTTTGATTATTTTAATTAAAATATCTTGTATAAATAAAATCAATATACCCAAGATTAGAAGGAAAGCAGAAAGCTGAGAAATAATATTTCAGACATTGTCTCTGATAAAGATCTGATTTCTCAAACAGACAGAGAACTGGGTCAAATTTATAATAATACATGCCATACACCAATTATTAAATGGTCAAAAGATATAAATAGGCAATATTCAAATAGACCATCCATAGGCATTTGAAGAAGGGCTCCAAATCATTTTAATTATAGAAATACAAATTAAAACAATACTGAAATACCACCCCATACCTATCAGATTGAAATGAGAAAAAATAAAAATGATAAATGTTAGAGAGAAGATTGGAAACTTGGTACACTAAATGCATTGTTGGTGGAGTTGTGGATTAATCCACACATTCTGGAAAGCAATTTAGAACTACTCCCAATGAATAATCAAATTTATATACCCGTTGATGCAGAAAAATGAATTCTAGCTCTGTGTCTCAACGAGATTATTAAAAAATGGAAAGGATCTACATGCACAAAATATTTATAGCTTCCCTTTTTTGATGGCAAAATTTTGGAAACTGAGGGTTTATCCATCAGTTGGGGAATGATTGAACAAACTGTGATATATGAATATAATGGAAATCTATTGTTCAATAATAAATGATGGACAGGTAGATTTCACAATAACCTGAAAAGATTTGGATGAACTGATGTGAAATGAAATTAACAGCACCAACAAAACATTGTAGTAAACATCAACAACATTATGTGATGATCAATTATGTATAACTCAGCTCTTCTCAGTATCATAATGATCCAAGACAAGTACAAAGGACTCACAAAAGAAAAGGCTCTCTATATCCAGATAAAGAATTGATGGACTCTAAATGCAGATTGAAGATTATTTTTTTCACATATTTTATTCTTTCTGGTTCTTTTTAAATTATTTATTCTTTCACAACTGTGACTAATATGGAAATGTTTTACATGATAGCACACAGACACACACACATATATACACATATGTGTGTAAATATATATATACATATATATCAATCAAATGATGTATAACATATATCAAACTATGTACCATCTTTGGAAGAAAGGAGTGGAGGATGGAAGTAAAATTTGGAGCACAAAGTCAACAGGCTGGTTAATATAGCTTCCAACAGTCAGAATTGGGGTGATTAGCAACAACAATAATAACAATGAAGATAATGATGACAGATGAAAGTCATTATCCCACTTGCAACTTATGGAAATGCAATGTATAAATATTAACATTCCCATTTTATAGCTGAGAAAATTGAGGCTCAGAGATGTGATAGGATATACCACAATTATGTAACTAGTACAAGAGATAGGATTTTAACTCAGGTGTTTTGGATTCTAAGTCCATCAGTCCAGGATGCACATAAAACTAGATATTCATGAATCTTGATAATCAAAAAGATTTACAGACCTTTAATAGCAAAGTTGTAGAAAAGCCAATCATATATTCAACTTTTCATGCTCAAGTTCCCCTTGCTGTAACAACATTGTTTGGTATCAGCCAGAATACTAATATATCATCATTAAATACCCTCTAGTAAAATTCTAGGACATTACAAAATTACCATCATGAATTTAAACTGAACCCACTTAACTTCAAATTACTCATTAATTCCATACGCAATTCCATGTCACATAAAGTTTGCACTCCTTGCAAAAAGTATGCTAATAGAGTCATTAGATGTGATTATTCTTATTATCACCATTTAAAATGTAGTCAAAAGGAGCTCTTCCCAGGAAACCAAACCCCAAGTTAGTGAATTCTTCTTCATTATCCCCAGAGAACAAGTAAATACATCAACAAAGAAGTTTCTAGGAAGATCCTCATTTAAATTTTGTAGAAATTTCAGAATAATTTTCAAGAAGAAATAATATTTTTAGAATTTAAAGGTTACATGCTTTGTCTAACAAAATGTTGGTTGTTTTGATGATCACTTGACTTGACATTTTTGGAGTCAAGAAATTTGAGTTCAGGTGCTGTCACTTACTACTAGGCAACTGATCACAAGCAAGTTACTCAATCACTTTGAGCCTCAGTGTCCTTATCTGTTGTTTAGGAAAATTGAGCGAGGTAGCTTTTAAAGGCTGTGAATCTATTAACTAAGAAACATTTTAAAATTAAAAGCATATATATATATATATATATATAGAAAATGAGAGAAATTTAAACTGTAGATATATCTATATGGGAGAATGTGATTTCTTTGATATAAAGAACTAGCAATAATGAAATTCCTCCTACCAAACTATGTTTCCAATTATTTTGCAGCTTAGGGTCTTAAAGAGTGGTCTAAGCTACTGGAACCTGGTGATGACAATACTCACATAAACAGTTTGTGTCAAAATCATAAATTTCCAACTCTAAGGCCAGCTCTTTATCCATAATCCCAAGTCATACCTCAACATTGTATTTAATATATATAATGTTTGATATATGATGTCTGCTATATTATACATATATGCATATATGAGCTTGGCTATTCCTACATCCATATATATATATATATATATATATATATATATATATATATATATATATCTTGTACAGAAGTTACTGCACATTAAAAACTCCAAAGGAGGGATCCTCACAGTAAACTGAATCCTATTTGGGAAACATACAACATTTTCACTGATAATTCCACACTGCTAACTGCTACCAGAAAATATCTTAACATTAATATCCTTCTGATAATGCTATGATATCCGAAAAATCAATATTGCAGGTACCCCAAAAGATAATGGAAAGTTGTGATAGGTAAAGATATTCTGCATCATCTTTTCAAGAATGATCAGTACATTTTTTTTAATGACAAAAGTGCAGCATGATAAATTTGGAAATATGTATAGAAGAGCTGCACATGTTTAACATGTATTGGATTACTTGTTGTTTAGGAGAGGGTATGGAGAGAAAGAAGGGGAAAAAAATTGGAACACAAGGTTTGAAAGGGTGAACGTTGAAAACTTTCTTTGCATATATTTTGAAAAATAAAAGGCTATTATTAAAAAGATAAAAATATTAAAAGTGACATAAGGCCTATTATCCAGAAAATGAATGATATGAAAAAGGATATGAGCTGATCATGTGGTAAGAACAAGGAGTAACTGATGAAAAGTATGAGTATTATACTGGTAAATGTGAAACAATAAAAAACTGAAAGGAAGATTCATTCTTGTTTTTTAGCTATTCCACATATTATTTATGGGAAGATATGTCTAAGAATCACTGAGAATGAGAAGATAAGAACAGATCATGATCTGTACATATAATCATTAAGACACTGAAAGTAAAGAAACAGTTATGGGTTAAAATCTCCAATCTATCTGCAAACTCAATCAAGACAAGGCTTATCTTAAATTTATATTTTTTTGTAGTTCTTAACAAAGTTATCTGCATGCCATGAATGCTTATTACAATTATATTTTCCCTGGCACTGAGTCAATGTTTATAAATTTTGCTTTAGATTTCAAAAATTACAATGCATTACAAAACCAGTTCTAAAAAGAATTTTGCTGTCATAAGTAGCATAAGTAAGAATTGAAGTTTTTCAAAGAAAATATTTGGACTATAGTTTATCAAGTTGTCATTGTTGTCAGTAGTTATAAGATACTCCCAGCTTCACTGACTCACTGCATTATACCCAGTATATATTTTATTTCCATAATCCCATTGAATTATGAAGGACCTAATTAGAAAAAAAATAATAAAAGTCACTACTTTCAACTATCTCAGCAATTGCTTGTTCAACAACTTGGTTAATAAATCACACAAAATTACTAGAATAGCTTCATTGCCATTTGGTTTTCTTTCTGTGTATCATGATATTGTTACAACTCTTTGAAATATATGGAGTTATGAGAAATAGGAATAGAAACTGAATAGAATTTCCTCCATAAATGAGGCTGAGCAGATACCTAAGTAAATATCCCTCACTTACCCCCACTTTCCAACCAAATTCCCTGGCCAAGAAAACTTTTGTAACAAAGTCAAGAGAAGGACAATGAATTTTGAATAAAAGATTCTTGCAAACAATATGATACAATGGGAAGATCATTGACTAAGGAGGCAGAAGACTTCAATTCAAATCCTTCACCTGCTATTACTATCACAACATTAAACAAGTAATTTTTTTCCTAGTAAATTTATTTATTTCTAATACACATTATGTTATGAATCATGTTAGGACAAATCAGAATGAAAAGGAAAAACCATGGGAGAGATAAAAAATAATAAAAAGAAGTCAATATAGCATTATTGATTTACATTCAGTCTTCTTAGTTCTTTGGCATTTTCTGTCCAAAGTCTATTGGGATTGCGATGGATCACTGAACCAGTGAGAAGTTGATCTTCATACACTCTTCTTGTTATAGTGTACAATGCAGTCCTGGTTCTGCTTGTTTTATTCAGTATCAGTTCGTGAAAGTCTTTCCAGGCTTTTCAAAAATGAGATTGATTATCATTTCTATGGAACAATAATATTCCATTATCTTCATATACCACAACTTTTTAGCCATTCCCCAACTGATGGGCATCTGCTTATTTTCCTTTCCTTTGCTACAGCAAAAAGAGCTGCTATAAACATTTTTACATATATGGGTCCTTTTCCTTCCTTTAAGATTTCCTTGGGATATAGACCCAATAAAGCCACTGCTGGGTCAAAGGGTATGCATAATTTTATATTTGAGCATTATTCCACATTTTTCTCTAGAATGGTTGGATCATTTCACAATTCCACCAACAATGAATTAGTGTCCCAGTTTTACCACATCCCCTCCCATATTTTCATTATCTTTTCCTGTCATCTTAGCCAATCTGAGAGATATGAGGTGGTACCTTAGAGTTATTTTAATTTGCATTTCTCTAATCAATACTGATTTAGAACATTATTTCTTATAACTATAGATGGCTTCAATTTCATCATCTGAATATTGTCTGTTCATATCCTTTGATGATTTATCACCTTTTTCAACAATGACTTGTATTTTTATAAATTTGACACAATTCTTTATATATTTCAGAAACGAGTATGTAATGGGGACAAACTAGAACCATTCCCAATAGGATCAGGAGTGAAACAAGTTTGCCCACTATCACCATGACTATTCAATATTGTATTAGAAATCTTAGCTTTGGCAATAAGAGAAGAAAAAAGATTAAAGGAATTATAGTAGGTAATGAAGAAATCAAATTATCACTCTTTGCAGATGATAGCATTCTTAGAAATCCTTAGGGAATCAACTAAAAAACTACTAGATTAAATTCACAACAAAGTTGCAAAGTACACAAAATAAATCCACATAAATCATCAACATTTTTATATATCACCAAGAAAGTCTAGCAGCAAGAGATAAAAAGAGAAACTCCATTCAAAATAACTGTCAATAGTATAAAATATTTGGGAATCTATATGCCAAGGGAAAATCAGAAACTACATGAACAAAACTACAAAACACTTTCCACACAAAGAAAGTCAGATCTAATAAGTTGGAAAAATATCAAATGCTGATGGGTAGGCCCGAGAAAATATAATAAAAATGACAATACCACCTAAATTAATCTACTTATCTAGTGCCATAACAAACAAACTCCTAAGAAATTATTTTTCAGAGCTAGATAAAATAATAACAAAGTTCATCTGGAAGAACAAAAAGTCAAGAATTTCAAGGGAATTAGTGAAAAAAAAATTCCAATGCAGGTGGCCTACCTGTGCCAGACTTAAAAATATATTATAAAGCAGCAGTCATCAAAACCATTTGTTACTGGCTAAGAAATAGAGTAGTCAATCAGTGGAATAGGTTGGGTTTAGAGAACAAAATACTCAGTAACGATAACAATTCAGTGTTTGATAAACTCAAAAACCCCAGCTTTTGGAATAAAAACTCACTATTTGACAGAACTGCTGGGGAAAACTGGAAACTAGTATGGAAAAAACTAGACATTGACCCTCCCCTAACACCACATACCAGGATAAGGTTGAAATGGGTTCATGATTTACATATAAAGACTGATATTATGAGCAAATTAAAAGAACACAGAATAGTTTACTTCTCAGATCTGTGGAGAAGGAAGGAATTTGTGATCAAAGAAGAACTGGAACTCATAATTGAATACCAAATAGATAATTTTGATTATATTAAGTTAAAAAGTTTTTGTACAAACAGAAACCATGTAGACAAATTAGAAGGGAAGCAATAAAATTGGGGGGAAAATTTTGCATTAAAAGGTTCTGATAAAGGCCTCATTTTTTGAAAAATGTAAAAAAATGACTCAAGTCTATAAGAATTCAAGCCATTCTTCAACTGATAAATGACCAAAGGATATGAACAGACAATTTTCAGATAAAGAAATTGAAACCATTTCTAGTCATATGAAAAGATGTTCTAAATCACTATTGATCAAAAAAATGCAAGTTAAGACAACTCTGAGATGCAACTATACACCTCTCAGATTGGCTAAAAAGACAAGAAAAGATAATGATGAATATTGGAGGGCATGTGGGAAAACTGGGACACTAATACATTGTTGTGGAATTGTGAATGGATCCAGCCATTCTGGAGAGCAATTTGGAACTATGCTCAAAAAGATATCAAAGTGTCCAAAACCTTTGATTCATCAGTGTTTGTACTGGGCCTATATCCCAAAGAGATCTTAAAAAAGGGAAAGGGGCTCACATGTGCAAAAATGTTTGTGGCAACTCTTTCTGTAGTGGCAAGAAAATGAAAACTGAATGGATGCCCATCAGTTGGAGAAAGGCTATATAAGTTATGGTATATGAATATTATGAAATATTATTGTTATATAAGAAACAATCAGCAGGATGATTTTAGAGAGGCCTGGACTTACATGAATTGATGTTAAGTGAAATGAGCAGAATCAGGATATCATTGTACATGACAACAGCAATATTATATGATGATCAATTCTGATGGACATGACTCTTCGAACAATGAGATGATTGAGCCCAGTTCCAATGATCTTGTGATGAAGACAGCCATCTACACTCAGAGATAGGACTGTGGGCACTAAGTATGAATCACAACATAGCATCTTCTCTCATTTTATTATTGTTAGCTTGCATTTTGTTTTCTTCCTCATTTTTTTTCCTTTTTGATCTGATTTTTCTTGTGCAGCAAGATAATTGTATACATATGTTTAATATATATATTAGTATATATATATATATATATATATATATATAGGACTTAACATATATTTTAACATGTATAACATATATTGGATTAATTGCCATCTAGAGTAGGGGGTGGAGAGAAAGAGGGGAAAATTCAGAACACAAAGTTTTGCAAGAATCAGTGTTGAAAAGTACTCATGAATGTTTTGAAAATAAAAAGCTTTAATTTAAAAAAAAAATTAGACTTTTATCAGAAACATTGGCTGTAAAAAAATTTTCCCCAGCTTTTTACTTTCCTTTTGATCTTGCTTCTGTTGGTTTTATTTATGCAAAAATTTTGAATTTAATGTAATCAGGGCTGTCCATTTTACCTTTCATAATGTTCTCTAGTTATTCTTTGATCAAAAATTCCTCTCTTCCCCAAAGATCTGATTGATAAGTAAATTATCCCTAACTCTCCTAATTTGTTTATGGCATCAGTCTTTATGCCCAAATCATGTATCATTTTTACCTTATTTTGGTATGGGTTGTGAGATGTAGGTCTATGCCAAGTTTCTGATATATTATTTTCCAGTTTTCCCAGTAAATATTGTCAAATAGTGGGTTCTTATTCCAGAAACTGGAGTTTGGGAGTTATTTGGGATAATTTATTTCCTCTTCTGTTAATCTGGGCAATTTATATTTTTGTAAATATTCATCTATTTCAATTAGATTGTCAGATTTGCAGTTCTTACAATTGGGCAAAATGGCTCCTAATTATTGTTTTAATTTCTTTGTCATTAGTGGTAAGTTCATTCTTTTCATTTTTGAGTGCTGATGATTTGTTTTGTTTCTTTTTTTCTAATCAAATTAACCAAAACTTTACCTATTTTTTTTTCATAAAATCAACCCTTAGTCTTGTTTATTAGTTCAATAGTTTTCTTAGTTTTATTTTTTTTTTAATTTCTCCTTTGAATTTCAGAATTTCTAATTTGGTATTCCATTGTTTTTCCTTTTAATTGTAAATTAAATTACATTTAATTTCTTAATTTCTTTTAAGCTCTTTTTCTAGCTTTTTAGTTGCACGCCCAATTCATTGATTTCCTCTTTCTCTATTTTATTTATGTAGCTATTTAGAGATATAAAATTTCCCCTTAGAACTGCTTTAGCTGTTTTCATAGGTATGTTGTCTCATTATTGTCATGCACTTGAACAATATTGTGGATTGTTTCTGTGATTTGTTGTTTGACCCACTCATTTTTAAAATTAGATTATTTAATTTTCTATTGGTTTTTAGTCTATCTTTACCTGAAATTTTATTGAATATAATTTTTATTGCATTGCAGTCTGAAAAGGAAGCATTCACTATTTCTGCCTTTCTACATTTGATTGTGAGGTTTTTATGCCCTAATTCATAGCCAATTTTGCGAATATGCCATGTACCGCTGAGAAAAAGTCATATTCCTTGTTGTCCCTATTCAATTTTCTTCAGAGTTCTATCATGTTTAGATTTTCTAGGATTCTTTTAACCTCCCTAGTATCTTTCTTATTTATTTTATGGTTAGATTTATCTGATTCTGAGAAAGGAAGATTGAGGTTCCCCACTATTATAGTCTTGCTGTCTATTTCTTCCTATAACTGGCTTAAAATTTTCTCTAGGACTTTGCCTGCTCTTTCACATGGTGCACACACATTTAGTATTGTTACTTCTTCATTGTTTATAATACCCTGTATCAAGATATACTTTCCTTCCTTATTTCTTTTAAGAAGATGTATTTTTACTTTTGCTTTATATGAGAATCAAATTGCTATGATTTTTTTTTTTATTTCAGTTGAAGCATAATAAATTCTGTTCCAGTCTTTTACCTTTACTCTGTATGTGTCTCTCTCTGTCAAATATGTTTCACCTAAACATATTGTAGGATTCTGTTTTTTAATCCAATCTGTTATTCTTTTCGATTTTATGGGAGAGGTTATCTCATTCACATTCACAATTATGATTACTAGCTCTGTATTTCCCTCCATTCTATTTTTCCCCTGTATATATAATTTTCTTCTCTCTTTCCATCCTGTCTATAGTATCTTTTTAACTCACCCACCCAACTCATCCACTACTTTTTTTCCTATCACCCCTCCTTCCTTATTTTAGTAGTGTCTTTTTTAAGCCACTCCACCCACTACCTTATCTTCTCTCATCCCTCCTCCCCTTCTCTTGCCTTTTTTTTCCCCTAGTGTTTCTGCCTTTCCTTCTATCATGGCCCTCTTTTTTCTTTTCCTCTTTCTCCTACAACTTCTTTATAGGGTTAGATAAATTTCTAAACCCAAGTGAATGATTAAGTTATTCCTTTTTAGAACCAAAACTAATGAGATCAAGCTTCAGACAATGTTCATCCCCCTCCTTTCTTTCCCTTGATTGCAATAGATCTTTTGCACCTCTTCATGAGAACTAATTGTCCCATTATGTCACCCTTTTCCTCTTTTTTCAGTACAGAGTTTTTACCCCGAGCATGTCTTTTTCTATAATGTAATCACATCAGATTACATTCACAAGGACACTCTTCATCCATGTGATGTTCCCCCTGTCTGCCCCAGTGACAGAAACAGTTATCAAGTATTACAGGTATCATTTTCCCCTCTAGGAATGTAAGCAGTTTATCTTTTAAATTATATATATTTCCCCCTATTTACCTTCCTATGCTTCACTTCAGTCCTGTGTTTGTAGATTAATTTTTTCTTTTTAGTTCTTGTTTTTTCAATAGAAATGATTGAATGTCTCTTACTTCATTGAAGCTTCATCACCTCCCCTGAAAAAATGATGCTGAGTCTACTGGGTAGTTATTTCTTGATTGTACTCTAATTACTTTTCCTGCTGGAATATGACATTCCAGACCCTCAGATCCTTTATTGTTAAAGCTGCCAGATCCTGGGTAATGCTAAATGTTGCTGAATTGTTTTTCTCTGGCAGTTTGCAGTATATTTTTCTTGGGTTATAATTCTGCAGTTTCACAACAATGTTCCTTGGGGTTTTCCTTGTGGGATCTTTTCCCAAAGATGATCAATGGATTCTTTCAATGATCTATTTTCCAAGTTGGCTGTTTTTTCCAATGAAAAGTTCTTCCATTTCTTCATTCTTTTTAGTTTATTTTACTGATTCCTGTTGTCTCACAGAGTCATCCATTTCCCTGTTCTAGCTTTTAATGTGTGATTTTCTTCAGTTAGCTTTTGCATCTCTTTTTTCCATTTGGTTAATTCTATTTTATAAGGAGTTGTTTTCTTAAGAAAACTTTTTTCCTTCCTTCCAAGCATACCTTTCATTTTCTTTCTCATTTTTTCTTCTGCCTTGCTTATTTGTCTTTTAAAGGTTTTTTTTTTATGAGCCCTTCCAAGAAGCTTCTTTGGACAAGCCCAATTCATACGACTCTGAGATTTTTTCTGTGCACATTTTGTCCCTGTCTGAGTGTGTTTTAGTCATAATAGCTTTCTGTGATCAGGGCTTTTTCTGTTTCTTGCTCATTTTCTTTCCTTTTCTTTGGTATTTCCTCTGTTTTTTAATCTTATTGTTGAACTCTGTCCCTGTAGTAAAGGGGGTGCAGTCCCAAGTTTCTTGTACAGCTCTGACCTTGTCTTTGAACACAGGGGTATCTTCTGTCTTTAGAGGTAGCTTTGCCTGCTCTGTTCAGGAAAGAGCTTGGTTCCCAGAGCTTGCTTTCTGAGCTGAGTTTTGCCACTGATCTGCTTGTCTACTAACCCAGGACCAAGATTCTTGGTTGCTTTTTTTCTATGATTAGAATCCTCTCACTAGCTTTCTTGGAGTCTATCTTATTTGGGTGAACATCCTTTTCACCCCAGTGAGATTGTCCTTTCTTGATGTTTTTCCAATCTATCTTGAGTTGGAGAATGGTTTCATTCCACTAGACTCTGTTCAGAGGTTTGGTTTCATGTGGTTTTTCAAGGAAAACTGGAAGAACTCAAGCAGCTTCCTGGCTTTGCTCCACCATCTTGGCTTCAACCCTGGAAGTTAAACAAATCATTTAGCTTTTATTGGCATCAACTTCCCTTTCTATAAAATAAATGAGCTGAACTAGTAGACTTCAGGTTGCTTCCAATTCTAGATCTGATATTCTTTCCAAAAAGTTAGCATTATATATCTTTTTGTTTTATAATGCTAATGTAATTATCACATCATAGTATATATTTTATTCACTTATTTCTGGGTCTTACTTTTCTACTAGACTACAAACTTGTTGAGATCAGGCTCTAGATCTTGCTTTAACTTTGTTTCTTTCCCCAGTCCCTCATATAAGTCACAATGTAGAGATTTTTTTTAACATACTTTATACACATTTTTATTGCTTAGCACAGGGCCTGACCCATAATAAAACCTAACAAGGGCTTATTGACTGACTCGCTGCATACAGTGAGCACTTGAGAAATGTATTATTTTTTAACTATCTTTTTCATGATAGTTTGGGCTAAGCCTCAAAGTATTTTAGAAATAATGTACTTTGACATCTGAGACTTAATAGATGTACTGGTACAAAGGCTTTGTTTCATTATGACCCATGCACTAAAGAAAATGTTAAAAACCTGTATTGGTAATGTCCTACTATTGCCTAGCAACTTTTCTCTCTCCCCCACTGGAGGATTCCCTATTGGAAAGAATATTATCTTATATGTCCTGCTAAATAATGATCTCTAATGACCAAAATAGCTCTTTGATGAGAATATTCAATTCAAATGAGTATGATGGAGAAAACATCAGTTGACAAAGACTTCTTCACTTTCGGTGGTTTTTTTTCTTGATTGAAACACTTAGGAACCATGCATCATCTATCCCAAGATTCACTCTGTGAATCACCATCTCTGAAATCCCAAGGATCATGACAAAATATGTGAATATTGAATCACTTCAACTGATGAAATTTGATGTAATCACTACCTAATGTGATTTGACAGCAGGAAAAGAAAAGAATTAATCTGAGATAATATTAAACAGACAGGCAAAGTAAAGTGAAATAAAGCAAATTAAAAGGTTCTAGCAGCAAAAAAAAAAAAAAAAAAGTTAAGCTAACAAAACTTTGAAAGCCTACTCACAAGTTTTCTATTTCATGTAGTTTTTTTCTACATTATGGAAAAAGTCATGAAATATTAAATTTTCTCTCCACTAAGAGCCATAGCTATCAAATCTCCCACCTGTGGATAAACACCACAAGGGTGTTTGGGAGTTAGGAATAGACATTGTTTGTAAAGATGTCTTACTTCAGGACACGAAGACTTCTAGTGAGAAGTCACAGACTCATACATAGCAAGAAGCTTATGTTAAAAAGGAGATTATGATATCAATGGAAAGCATTGCCTCACTGGGAGTTTCTTGCAGATGAAATCGCATATCCAGTCAATTGTTTTTTTTTTATGAATATGGTGCTAAGTTTATTTGTTTCTATATGAGAAGAGAATGGAATTCCTTTAAATCTAGTTTTCTGGGACAAAGTCCCTGTCACCACACTCTAGTTTTAACTCTCCCTCTAATTAAGTTCTATACATTTCTGTGTCATGGTATAGAGGTAGCCATAGATTCCCAAAGGAATTTGGGTAAAGACACAGATCTGGCAGCCTCTCTAAAGCTAGAAAGGCTTTGACTATAGGCCCCTTCATAGACTCTGTATCTATTGAAAGAGTATCAGTCTAATTAACTTCAGTGATGTTCACCACTAGAAGCCACCAATTGATTGTTTCCTGTTTTGAAGGTAGTTTTTTCTTTTTTTTTTCTTTTTTTTTTTTTTTGCCTTTGTTGTTTATAAAGGACTGAAACTATTGGGTTGATGCACTGAGGTTGGGACTGCTGAGTGCTTGAGGCTAACTACTGATTGGACAATACTCTATGGGCATATGCTTGGAAAATGGTCCTTTCCACTATCCGTGCTGGCTCAATGATTGATGTATAGAGGATTGTAGGAGGGACTAAGGGATGGAATAAGACGATAGAGGGACACACTCTTGGCACTGCACGAGTGAGAAAGCGGTGGTGGAGATTCAGCTTCCATCCTGTTCAATCCTACATCTAACGACTGAGAATAAAGATTAAAGACTTTTGCTTATCCTGACCCTGGCTCTTTCTGGGGTGTCCTGGGTGCTAGCGTGCTCGTTACAGTTGTTATTGTTGTTGTTGGTATTAAAGAATGTGTGGCTCCTTAAAGTGTTGAAGTAAGCAAAATGATCACTGAATTAGGAAATATTTTGTCAGCTTTCTCCATAGTCAATGACAGGAGAGACGACATCGCTGAGAGCAATATTGAGATTAGCAAAAACGTTAAGGAAGAAGACCTGTAACTTGGGAATTATAGCACCAGTTAAGCCAAGGAGATTTATAATACTTGAATGAAATCATTTCCTTGAAAGTTGTTGATTTTTCATGTAAATTGTGTCTAAATGTCATGCATGTTGCCATGCAACTTTTATTTAGCACTATATGAATATTTGTATTACTACACTTCTTGTCAACGTTTCAAGAATCTTTGGAGTAAATTGAGGAGAGAATTTAAGTCTAGAAGAGTGAAAAGGCATTCCTTCATAGAAGGCAGGGATCTGGACTTTCTAGCTAAGTCTTTTTCCATCTGTAGTTCTTCCTGCTTTGAACTCCACGATACAAGATTCACCTACAATGGGTTATCACTTATTGTCCTTCCCCTTTCCCCTTCTATTTCTTGATTCTCTTTGTCTATTATTTTTCCATGTTACATTTGTTATTTTTTTCTTTTATTTCTATGGCCAATGCTTAGCACAGTATTTGGAATTAATAGGCACCTTATAGAAATTTATTGAATCAAATTAATTGAATTGAAAGAGCTCTGACTCTACAGAGACCTAATTTATTGTGATCATACTATACATTACAGAAAAGATGCTTAGAAATAAAAGGAATGATTAAATGCCAAAAAAAGATCGAAAAAACATACTTACTAAAGATAATGTCTCTTTTGGAAATTGAAATTGGCTTTTCAAATAGAAGGTGCTATATAAAAGCTAACATCATCATCATTATCATCATCATTATTCAGATTTTCTGACCTTACTTTTGTTACTTGATTGGTGGAGTTTTGCAGGTGCGCTGGGATATGCAACTTGGCCTTGTGAAAAGACCTCCGCATTTAGAAATTAAAACAGTAATGCAAGGATGGTACATGGGTTTTGATACAGAAAACCCAGACAAATTTCACATTACAAGATTAGGTTACAAAATGGATCTTTGAATCATTTAGTCCAATTTCTTTATTTTACTAATTGGGAAACTAAGACCTCAAAATGCAAAGTGTCATAGAAGTAAACAGTATCATCTATGAGTCTCAGAGTCATACAAGATATACTTTAAAGTCCTTTACAATTCTAAAATCTATTCATCATTATACAGAAGAATTATAGGAGTTAATACTTGACAGGTTAAATGATTTATCTTAGGTGCTAAGAAGAGCTGGCATTTCAATCCACATCCTCTCACTCTAAATTCATTATACTTTCTACAACACTGCACTAAATGTAAGCTCCTTGTGGATGTGCTAGCACCTAGCACAATCTTGTTCAAAACACATTATTTAAATCAGCCAATATTCATTATGTTCTTACTATACACCATGATTAGTACTCAAGAAAGTTTCTTTCTTATGACATCCTTTGCCTGCCATTATAGTATGACATTACTCCATGGTCATGACCTTAGTCATTGCTACCTTATCAAAACAATAGGTTTATATCAGTTTATCTCCATATCCTAAAGCAAAGATCATGGTTTCTAGCTTTAAGAGTTGCAAAGGACCTTATAGTCTTCCACAACTTTAAGGATTAAAACTCATTATATCTTTTCTCCTTTATTTCTCATCAAAATAAAACACTTGATTATATAACTAATCTTGAATAATAAACAAGAAAATGATTTTAAAGTTTTTCTCACTGATCCTTGTTATCATCTTATTTTAGTGCTTAATCTTATTCACATTTGTCACGATTATAATAGAGTGTATCATAGTTATCTGTATCTACATTTTGTATTACTGTTTGTTTTACAAAAGACAGAAAGAAAGGAAGAAAGAAAGGAAGGAAGGAAGGAAGGAAGGAAGGAAGGAAGGAAGGAAGGAAGGAAGGAAGGAAGGAAGGAAGGAAAGGAAGAGAGGAAGTAGGGAGGGAGGAAGGGAAAGAGGGAAGAAGGAGGGAGAGAGAAAGGGAGAGAGGGAGGAAGGCAGGAAGGGAGGGAGGGAAGAAGGAAGGAAGGAAGAAAGAAAGAAAGGAAGAAAGGAAGGAAGGAAGGAAGAAATTTCATTACAGCTTCACTTTATTCATTGATCCATGTTATTATTTTTAAATTCAATTTTATTTTCAGTTCACAGTTCTTTCCATCTCCTTTGAGAAAGCAAGAAAAATAATTGTTACCAAAATATATAGTCAAGCTAAATAAATTCTTTCATTACTTATATCATTTGTGTATATATATATACGTATATATATATGTATATATATATATATATGTAGTATACACACATATACATGCATCAATCTGCACTCTGATTTTATCACTCTTAAATATTTTTGTAAGGAAAGACCATGCCCAAAGAATAAATGCCAAAGTATCAGAATGAATTGTCTCAATTAAACTGTCATTAATTAATTGACAACTAATAGTTTTCCAAAATGTGATTACTGTGAAGATACTTCTTTCTCCCCAAGATTCCATAAGAAAAGAACAGATATTAGACAGTATTTGAGCTACTTTTCAGACAAAAATCTATTTTATCTGGAAATCTGTTTTACTTGGTCTTAAGCTAAAAAAAGTTTTTCTACTTTGTAATCTATCTAAGTCAGTCCAGTTCCTTCATCCTTCTCCCCAGTTCTCATCTTTACATATTAGTAGGACTTCTTAGTGGGAAAGTTCTGAGACATAATACTAACACAACCGGTGTAAGCCTGTGTTTGAGCCAATGGACTTATGCCAAAGATTAGCAGCTGTGTGTCTCAGCCTTCATCAGCAAGCTCATTAATTGAGTAAACAAACCAAGGAGGCTTCAGAGAAGCTGTTCCAATAAGAGAAGAGAGTTGAGGGAATTCCTAGTTTAAACCACAAGGGTCAGAATTAAAGGGCACTAAATTCTGGAATGGATAAAGTAAACTGAAAATAAGAAAGTTAAAAGAAGAGCAGGGCCAAAGATCACAAGTTGCAGATTGGTATGGAAGTGGCAAGCTCAAAACTGTAGTTGATGAAGGAGGAGCACAATTTTATTTACCAAAGTTCAGTCTAAAGGGAGTCCATCATTTTATGGTCAATTAGTCAGTCTCCCATTTAGCTAAAGGGAATGCATCTATGGGCTCAGAAAGACAGAAGTACCACCATTCAGAAGACTACTTGCTAAGGCAGAGAATTGGAAGGACATACTTTTAGAAAGATTTTCAATAATAATTTCAAACTGAATGAGAATGCTGCTGAGTCTTCAATTAATTGAGAAGCAAGTGAGAACTGAGTTCAAAAACATCCCCCAACATCTAAAAGCCTGGAAAGACTTATATGAACTGATGCTAAGTGAAATGAGCAGAACCAGGAGATCATTGTAAACTGCAACAGCAAGATTATACAACAGTAATTCTGATTGATGTGGCTCTTTTCAACAATGAGATTATTCAAATCAGTTCCAATGATCTTGTGATGAAGAAAGTCATGTACATCCAGAGAAAAGACTGTGGGAACTGAATATGGATCACAACCTAGCATTTTCACTTTTTGTTGTTATTTGTTTACATTTCGTCTTCTTTCTCATTTTGTTTCCTTTTTGATCTGATCTTTCTTGTGCAGCAAGATAATTGTATAAATATGTATGTATGTATGTATGTGTGTATATATATGTATATATATATATATATATATATTGAATTCAGCATATTTTAACATGTTTGACATATATTGCATTACCTGTCATCTAGGGAAGGGGGTGGGAAGAAGGGAGGAAATTTTGGAAAATGAGGTTTTGCAAGGGTATATATTAAAAAATTATCCATGCATATATTTTGAAAATAAAAACTTTAATTAAAAAATCTATTTCCAATAAACCAAGATGTGATTAAACATTCATTTCCCAGAGTCCTTGAATTTCTGTTTCCTTTGCCCTAGAAAATATTTCTTGTAATAACTTACTTAGGGTTGGAGTGGGAAATGGAGATGTTCAACTATATTTCATTTTAGGTTTCATGTTAGATTAGGTTTTGATTAATTGTTTAAAGCAGAGAAGATCTTCATCCTCTAATCACTTCATCACTGAAGATGTGGGGCAGAGAATAAAGGAAGAATTGAGATTACTTCTGAAAGACAGCAAACTTGCAGTGGTGTAAAGCAAGAGCAGATGGCAAGAAGTGGAGTGGAAAAGGAGCATATTGAATCATATTTGACACCAATTGGTATAGTAAAAGCATGCCATCAATGACATCCATGATGAGTGAGGTCAACTCTATTCCTTCTTTCTCCTTTCTTCACTCAGAGCCCTATGAGTTAAACATGCACAAGAGTAGAACTTTTCAAATCCTAGTCTTTCTATCTTTTACAATATAGGAGAAAGTATACAGTGTAGAACTGATTTCTGTTTTATACTTTTGTCATGCTGTGCTACTGTTTTTGGATGCCTTATGGTGTTTCAATAAATCACATTTAAGAAAAAAATAATTAAAAAAAAACTAATGAATGAGGGATATGAATGAAAAAGGAAATGCTCAAATCTATTTTGGTAATTTTGAGCATATCACAGTTATACCCCTAGATTCATATAGAATCTAGATGCCAGATTCATCCACCTACATGCACATCTCTTCAGAGAGAGTGTGTGTGGGCTGATGAGAAGAATCAGGTTACTCAAGTAAACTCAGGTTTAGTTGGAGGGCCATCAGGTGGTCAAATTCTATACTGCACTGTCCAACGGGTAAGTTAATTAATTATGTGACTATCTGCTGCAATCTGTAAACTGCAATTTATAATTGAGACTCAAATGCATGGAATTATAGCAGCCCTATCACTTCACTTATGTCTCTGACCACCCAGACCACTTTTATTATTACAAAGTGTTAATGTAATTTCCCTCTTAAGACATGAGCATCTTGATAACAAGTTCTTTTTTGTTTCTTTTATTTTTTTAATCTTGATTCTTATCAAATATTAAGCACTTATTAAATACTTTAAAAATCCTTATGTTCATTCATTCATTCAATTCTCTGTAACTAAAAATTGCATGCAATTGGTCCCACTAAGTTCACTTCCAAGTATAACATAGGCAATGGATGAGTCCTTATTTTGATTTTCAGTGGTCTAGGTTTTCAAGTAATTCTTCAGAGATCCGTTGCTAGGCCTTTAAATGAACTTTAAATATTATTTTAACTGTTTTAGCCAGAATTTAACAAAGGACATACAGAGGCTATTTCCTTTATTAGCAAAGACATAAAATCTGCTTACAAAAACCTGCACAAAAGGTCTGGATTGAGGGTCAACAACATCTTTTAAACCTAGATTTGTCTTCCTTCTTATTGGCCTGACAGTGAATAATTTGAACTTTCCCTGCCAAACATAAGTCAACTCTGATTGGTGGGTATTTTAATAAGGATATGAATTAATAGTTCTCAGCTCCTCCCTATCACTGCATTGTTAGGAGGCCATACTAAACCTCAGGATCAATCTTCAGCTAGAGAAAGAGGACTAGGTTTCAGATTTGGCTTATCTAGCATTCAAGAAGGCCATCTGTCCTACAGATCAATGGGGCATCATAAGACCATTAATGATTCAGAAAGTAAAGATGGAAGACTGGAAGAAAAAGTATTGAAAGAAATTGTAAGAAATTTTAAAGAAAATTAAGAAATTGAATGAAGAGTAAGAAATAATGAACCAGAAATAAAGTATATTATCATAGAGTGATGTACAGAATTGAACTAGTAATCAAGAGATCTGGATTCTAGTTATAACTCTATTTTTAAAACAATAGGTAAGTCATTCAATTTTCTTCCTTCCTTCCTTCCTTCCTCCCTTCCTTCCTTTGTTTCTTATTTCTTTCCTTCCTTCCCAAATCCCTTAGTTCCTTCCTTCATTCTTCCTTTCCCTCTGTCCACATAGGGAATCAACCTCTGTGATACCCGTGGGTGATCTGCCCAAAGGAATATAAATTGTGAACAGTGAAATCTCACAAGATGTTTTGGGGTTTATAGTATATATTTATTTTTTTAAGGACCATACCTTAAATCTATATCACTCTGGCTTTTGCTAATTGGCTAATAAGAGGTTCCAGATCAATCTCATTTGGTAGTTGTTTGAGCTCTGATAGCTCAGAATGAATGTAAATAGCAATTGTTTCTGTTTTGGTCAGTTTTGTTCAGAAACCCTTGAGTATCTAGTTAAAATGTCCTTGTGCATACCAGAGAACTTTTGAAGTGGAAGTCCCATTAAACCCTTCTCATCCCTGAATTGCCCCTCCATGTGCCTACTAAAATTTTTATACCCTCTTCTCTAATTTTTCTTATAAAAGTGACTTCTGAAGCATGTCATAGTCTCTGTTCTTTTTCCCTTTCTTCTCCTAGGTTCTAGTTTTTCAAGTATGGTTTTAAATTGTACAGTTGGCAATACTACAAGGTACAGTTTTTTGTCTGGAGAAATTTGCTTGCCTCAATTTTTCCAGACTGTACTGAGTGGGGAAGCTCAAGTGGATGTAAACTGTTAAAAGTTTTTTTGATCTGAGCTTTAACAGATTGTCTAAAAGTAGTCATTGGGAGATTTGTCTCTCCTGATTTTATACTTTTATTCCCTAGCAAATCGGGGACTATTTTTATATGCTGCAAATCTATCTCTTTCTTTGCCTCTTCCCCATAAGTGCCTCATTTCTTTGTGCACAAATGAGGAGGAATTAAAATTTTAGTCTGAGACCTATTTTTCTTTTTTCTGAGTTTGGGGAATTTAATTCTATATTTATTTCATGGCTGATTGACCCCGGATCACTTGATACTAACTCATGATGGGGCAAAGGGCTGGTGTTAGCTGAAGAATAGCAATAGAATTCTCCAGGGATAGTCACAAAGGCAAAGATCCCAACACCTTTCTGCTCACTAAAATTGTTTTAAAAAAGCAAAAAAAAAAAAACAAAAAAAAAAAAAAACGGCTATAGCCTTGCCCTGATCAATTATCAATTATAGTAAACTCAGTATGTAAGAAAAAAAATAAATGTGTTAATACACCAAGTCAGCATGTGTTTTGTGATCTATTTGTGTTTTATAAATAAAAGTAACAATTTCCATGTAACAGAAAGACAATCTTGATTGATATAAGTAAATTTTAAATAAGGAAATGGGGTTGGTGCTGCCTCAGTTTTTCATTAGTACATGTAATCATGAGGAGATGGGAGGAATAAATCCACCACTTTATATTGCCACCTACTCAAAGTTAAAACAGCTTTTTTGTCTCCTTGGGTTTTTTTTGTTGTTGTTGTTGTTGTTGTTGTTGTTGTTGTTTGTTTTGTTTTGTTTTTTTGTTTTAATGGTGTCCCCTGACAGTACAAGTAGCTGACTTCCTACATAAACATTAGTCAGATTATTTGTACAAAGTAATATTTACTTCAAAACATTAGCAAAAATCAATACAGAAACACACTCTTAAAAACCTGGGAAGGCACAATTCTTCTTGGACAATCTTAATCTGTGGAGAGGCAAGGAAGTTAGGTTCATGGTTTATCTCAATTCCAAAATGACACAATGCTATCAATTACAAGACCAAAGTTTCCCTTGGTTTTGATTACCAATTTTGATGGCTTCTCAAGGCTTTCTTGTTGGGTTACCAGTAACATCAACCCTCTAATTCTGCCTCCAAAGTCCTAGAATTGAAAATCTGAACTGCCTGTGCATAGAATTTAAAAAGCTCAAACAAAACAGACTAGAACAAAACTCTAAACATTATTCTTGTTATTATATGGCTTAAAAGGGAGAGAGAGGAATGGATACCTTTCATGATGTCCATTTTGACAATGAATAAATATTCATTTGGAATATAACTGCAAAAAGAGATGTCCAATCTGGTATTTCTGGGTATAAAGCCAATGGGGGGAAAAAAAACTACTCTTACCAATGTGGTAGGTCACTGATATTTGAAAACAGGAGACATATCACAAGATAGGAGAAAGGTAAATATGCTATTTTCAAAATAGAGAAAAGAAAACAGAATTTTCAAATTATGGGCTATTGACCTTGACCTAAATGTATAAGAATTCTAGAAAGAATTACTAAAGAGAAGATTAGCAAATATCTAAGGAAGAAAATAATAATGATAATGAGTCAAGATAGGTTCTCGAGAATAGATCATACCAGGGGTAGTATGTAAAAAATATTAAATAAAGCATACCTCAAAATTTTCTCTTTTTTCTTTTCTCTTTTTTAATAGCATTACTAAACTGGTAGATGATAGAAATGCTATAGATATAATTATCTATATTTTACTAAAACTTTTGATATAATAGCTGCCACTCTTTTGTGGAAGAGATAAAGAGAATTGGATAAGACAATAATTCAAACAGGATTTAAAAGTGAAGGTATTACTGGAATTACTTAGTAAAATTAAGTAAAATTTGAGACAGGAAGCCTCTATATAAATATTTCAGGCAATCTCCAGTGGAATATCACAGAATCTCTACTTGGTTCTGTGTTATTTAACGTTTTTGTTAAATGTCTTGGATAAAGACATAGATGACCATAAACTAATCAGATTTCAGGATGACAGAGCTGGGTGCAATAGCTAGCACACTGTATATCAGACAAGAATCCAAAAGGATTTTGAAAGGTTAAAAAATTGGGCTAAAATGGATGACATGAAAACAAAAGGGATAAATTTAAAGTTTTGGAATTAGGTTAAAAATCAATTTGAATAATGGAAATGCAAATATATGTATATGTTCATACATATACACATAAAAAATTTGCATTATATGTGGGCATTATATATATGCATGTTGTATGTATGTATGTATGTATATATATGTACACACACACACACACACACACATATATATATATTAGTGGAGGACCTCAACCTTCCCCTTTCAGAAGTAGATAAATCTAACCATGAAATAAATGAGAGGTGTTAAGTAAATGAATAGAATTTTAGAAAAAGTTAGAAATGATAGAACTTTGGAGAAAACTGGATAGGGACAAAAAGGAATATAACTTTTTCCAGCTGTACATGATATCTTTACATAAAATGACCATATATTAAGGTATAACAAACTCACAAAGGCAGAAAAGAAGTATTAAATTCACCCTTTTCTGACCATAATGTGATAAAAATTTATTTCAATAAAAGTAGCTGGAAACTAAATAATCTAGTGCTAAAGAATGAGGACAAATAATACATCATAGAAACAATAACTTCATTAAAATAATAATAAGGTGACATCAAAATTTGTGGGAAGCAGTCGAAGCAGTACATATAGGAAATTTTTTATCTCTAAAATAAACCAAAAATGATCAATGAATTGGGAAAACAACTAAATCAACTTGAAAGAGAGCAAATCAAAGATTGCCAAATAAACACCAAAATGGAAATCCTAAAAATCAAAGAAAAAATTAATATATTTGAAAGAAATTTTAAAATGAGCTAATACAATCTGGATCTGGTTTATAAAGAAAAGCAAAATGAACAAACATTATTAATTTGGTTTTTTTTTTAACAAAAATAAACCTTTATTCAAAATGAAAAAAATAGCTGCAAAACCAGAGATAAACTCTTAAGCAATTAAAATGAGTTATTTTGCTCAATTATATGTCAATAAAATTGACCATCCAAATGAAATGGATGAATATTACTAAAAATTTAAATTGCTCATGTGAACAGAAAAGAAAATAGAATCTTAAATAATTATACTTCAGAAAAAATAAATTTAAAAAGCCACAAATGAGCTCCCAAAGAAGAAAAACACAAAGACTAAATTAATTCCATCAAATATTTAAGGAGCAATTAATCTCAATACTATATATATATATATGTGTGTGTGTGTGTGTGTGTGTGTATATACATTTTTTTTAATTCATAGAAATAGAGTTCTACACATATATGGCTATGATAACTAAACCAAGTAGGACAAAAACAGAGGGGGAAAAAAAAACTATAGACTAATTTTTAATGACTATCAATATAAAAAAAGTAAAAATACTATCAAGATTACATCAATGTATCACAAAGATCACGCACTATATTCAGATTGTATTCATACAAGGAATTCAGTACTGATTTAATATTAACAAAACTAGAAAGATAATTAACCAAGACAATAAGAATCATGTAATTGCATCAATAGATTAAAAAAAGACTTTTGAAAATATCCATTCATATTAGAAAAAAATTCAAAATAGGAATAAATGGATTTTTTATAATGTGGTAAATGATATCTAACTGAAACCAAAAGCAAGCATAAATTGTAACAGGGATAAACTTGAAGCCTTCCCAAAGCAAGAATGTTTAGCATCATCATCATTATTATTCAATGCTGCCATGGAAATGCTAGTTATAGCAAGAAGACAAGAAAAAGAAATTGAAAGAATAAAAATAAATAATGAGGAAACCAAAATATTCCTCTTTGCAGATAATATGACATCAAGACAAACCCAGGGAGTATATGAACACAATTATGAAACAGTTCACAGAAATAAGAATAAATTTAAAGAAGTGGAGAAATAGCCATTGCTCATGGGACGGCTGAGCCAACATGGTAAAAATGACAGTTCTACCTAAGTTAATTTATTTATTTAGTGTCAAATCAAACTAACAAAGAATTATTTTTATGGAGCTAGAAAAAAATAGAAACAAAATTTATCTGAAAGAACAAAAAGTCAAGAACATAAAGGGAAAAATGAAATATATATATATATATATATATATATATATATATATATATATATATATGAAAGAGATCATCCAATCAGTAAAGTATTTCAAACCTTATTACCAAGCAATATTCGTGGAAACAATGTTATTGACAAAGAAATTTAGTGGTAGATCAATAGAATAGATTAGGTATACAAGTACAGGTATATTAATAAATAGCTATAGTGATCCAATGCTTGACAAATACAAAGAACCAAGCTTTCGAGGCAAGAACTCGTCATCTGACAAAACATTGCTTGGAAAACTGAAAAACAGTTTAAAAATAATTATGAATAGACCATATACCACCATATACTAAGGTGGTCAAAATGGATCAACTATTTAAACCCAAAGGGTGAGATCACAAGTAAATTAAGGAAGCATTAAGAAAAAGACCTCTCAGATTTATATATGAGGTAAAAGTTTCTGACCGGACAAGAGATAGAAATTTTTATTTTAATGATAATTTTTATCACAGGAAATCAAAATGTTTTGCAGAAACAAAATTAGTGCAAACAGAATTAGAAGGAAAATTGGAAAGCAGGGTGAAAAGTACAGTAAATTTCTCAGATAAGTGCTTCATTTGTGAAATATATAGGGATATGTGTCAAGTTTTAAAAAACAAGTCATTCCCCTAATGGCCAGAAGATATGTACAAGCAATTTTAAGAAGATATTAAAGTTATCAATAGTCATATAAAAATGCTCTAAATGACTCTTGATTAGGGAAATGCAAATTAAAACTACTTGGAGGTCCTACCTAATACTATAAGATTGGCTAACATGACAAAAAAAAAAAAAAAGAAAAAGAAAAAAAAGATGAAAATGCTAGAGGGGATTTAGAAAATTGAAACACTAATATATTGTTGGACATGTGAATTAATTCAACCATTCCAGAGAAGAATTTGGAACTATGTCTAAAGGACTATAAAATTGTCCATATCTTCTGACCCACAAAGACCACTACTAGGTTTGTATCCCTGAAAGATCAAGGTTGTCTAAAGATCTCAAACATATCAAAAAATGGGAAAGGGCCTACTTGTACAAAAATGTTTATAAAACTTTTTTATGGTAGCAAAGTATTGGAAATTGAGATGATGCCCATCATTAAGGAATGGCTGAACAAGTTGTGGTATATCATTGTTATAGAATATTATTGTTCTATGAGAAGTCATGAGCATTCAGAAAAAGAAATATGAAGACAATGCAGATCAAAGAATAACATTTCCACTTTTTCTGTTTTTTTTCTTTCTCTTTATTTGCTCTTTTGTTTAAATTTTTCTTTCCCAAAATGACTATTATAAAAATATATTTAAAATAATTATATATATATATATATATATATATATATATATATATATAAAACCTATATCACATTGCTTGATGCCTTGGGGAAGATGCAGAAAAGGAAGGAAGAAAAAAATTGGACTCAAAATCTTACAAAAGTGAATGTTGAAAACTATATGTAATTTGGGAAAAAAAATTAATAAATGAGAAAAAAAGAAGTGATTAGCAATATGCTTTCCAAAAAACTTGGGGATATTTATATTAACTGATATAAAATGAAGTGAGCAAAACCAGGAGAACATTGTACACATCAACAGAATATTATAAGGATATTCAACTGCAAAATACTTTAGCTACTTTGATCAAGACAGTAATCTGACTATTCCAAAGGACCCAAAATGAAAACTGCCATCCACCTCTTAAAAAAAAAAAAACAGATGAACTTTGAGGGCAGATTGAAAACATTTTCTTAACTTTATTTCTTATTTTTTATGTTTTCTTTTTCAACATTGCTATATGAAATGTTTGGCATGACCCTATATATGCAATTATCATATTGTGTGTATAGATCATGTGGAAAGAGTAGTAAATAGGAAGAGAATTTGGAAGGCAATTTTTAAATGATTGATATTTTTAATATGTAATTAGGAAATATTTAATGAAATAAATAAATATATATTTTAAAAATAAAATCCACGAATAGAAAATGGAGGATGCATGGATAGATAATAGTAGTTTTTTTTTTAATTATTTACAAGTTTTATATGGACTACAAATTCAATGTGAGTCACTAATATAACATGGCATTTTTGGACCACATTAGGAGAAGTATACTTTCTAGGAATGCACAAATAAGTGTCTGCTAGACTTTCTTCCCCCTTTCAAGTTTTCATCTGGATTATTATATTTAAATTTCTGGATATTGAATTTTAAGAAGAACAATGTTTAAGGGAAGAGTGTTCCAAGGAGAGTAAGATTTTGAAGGTTTTTAAGTCTTATGAGTAATGGTTGAAGAAACTGGACTGTGGAACCTTGGGAGGGTACGAAAGGATACTTGGAGCAAAATTACAACTGTGTGCAAATATGAATGAAAGACTATTGAGTGGTTAAGAGCATTAGACTTGTTCTATTTGAATGAAGGGGATGTTCTGTCTCAGGAACAATGAATAATAGTTGCATAGAAATTGCAAATAACTACAACTTTCTAAAAGTGAAAGAACTTATCTAGAGAATTGATTGACTCTCTCTCCATAGAGGTCTTCAAGCAGAAACTGGATGATCACTTGTCTATTACATTATAATGGGAATGGTGAAAACTTCATATATAGGTAGAATTAAATGACTGCTCAGATCCTTTCCAACTCTCAACATTTGAAATTCCAACAATGAAAATTAGGTTTTCAACTCTTTATTTCCCTCCTATATTCTCTGCCAAAAAAAAATTAAATATGGCCTGTAAAAATCAGAATAAAACTGGTACATAAGGTATTGGATACTTACGATAATTAATTAGATAATAGAAGAGCATCTAAATATCTTGAGGAATTCAAGTCAAGAATTGGGGAGGGGAACAAGTAAAGGGAATAAATGTTCATATAACATTTACTATATGTTAGACACAAGTACTTTACAAATTTAATCTCATTTGATCTTCACAATAACCCTGTGAAGATAGTGATACTATTATTCACCTTTTACAGTTGAGGAAACTGAGGTAAAGTGGTTTGTCCAGGTTACTGCAGTCAGCAAATATTAAAGGCTGATTTTGAACTCAGGCCTTCTGACTGCAGGCTCAGTTCACTGTATCAACTTACTGAATCAACAGATGTGACTATTGAATGACTGGTCACAATCTTTTTAAGGTTGTGGAAAATTGAAGAGTGGAAAGGACTGGATAAAGGGACATTTTCCTTTTCATTTTTTAAAAGCAAGATAATGGAATGTGCAAATGATAGGACATAAGTTAGAGAGCATTAATTTTATTCCTAACAAAATTCTATGATATAAGATGGATTATTATCTACAAAAAAGAAATTGTGACAAAGAACTATTGAATCATTCTGCTGTAACCTAATTATCCTGTGTGACAAAGTTACTAGAATGGTATGTTAGCAGAATGCTGTAATTAGAGTGGAACTTTATTTTACCAAAGCATCAATTCATTCATGTTATGCTTAAGAACAAAATGGAGAAACATGGCTAAGTGGGAGGTACAGTTCAGGCATCCTGTGCTGCCTGAATCACTGGAATTCAATTCTAGTGCATTAGTGCTTCAAAGATTTTAATAATCCACGTCAAGTTAGAGGGAGATCTCCAGTGGAGTGCCCATGAATATGTGCTTGGTCCTGTGATATTGAGCATTTTATCAATTACTTAAATAAAAATATAGACGCTATATTTATCAAATGTGTACACTTATTGGTCCCTAATCTCCCTTCAAGCATTGATAGACAATTACTGAATTACCAAAAGTCAGAAATAGCATTTCCAGTGTGAATAATAAATTTCATTAATAGTGTTCTGCTCTCTTAGATATAGAATTTTCTGAACTGAATTGAAATGGACATCATATGCCTAAAGTGTTAAAAAATAATCCCTCCTGAAATAGACATTATAAAAATGATATTTCTTGTGACTGATGAATAGTACAAATATTATACTAGGGACACTACACACATATACACATCTGCATACACATATACACATATGCACATCTCAACTTTGAATTTCCATAAACAGAATAGAAATATTTCTAACCGCCTTGGTTTTAACAAAGAAGTATATGCAGAAAGTTGGATTAAGTTTGCCAAGGCCAAGAAAGCAGATTCTTGCCCCTACAACATGACAGTTGTGTTTGTAATGTTTAGCTCTTAAAGTTTATTGGTCTTGAATAAATGCCTGGTTATCTCTTCATTTCCAGCAGAGGGCAGAAAAGGGACAACTGAAGAATTCAATATAATAACAGAAAATAAGGCTTAAAAAAAAAAAAGTGATGGGTTCTAAAGAACTAAGCCCAAGTCATCTTTAGAGATTTTGGAGGCTCTTTATAAATCACCTGGGATGAAAGAAGAAAATAATTTTTTTTAAATAATTATAACTTTTTTGTTGACAGAACCCATGCCTGGGTAATTTTTTACAACATTATCCTTTGCACTCACTTCTGTTCTGACTTTTCTCCTCCCTCTCTCTCCCTTTCCCCAGATGACAAGGAGTCCTATACATGTTAAATATGTCACAGTATATCCTAGGTACAATATATGTGTGTAGAACCGAATAGTTCTCTTGCTGAACAGGAAGAATTGGATTCAGAAGGTAAAAATAACCCGGGAAGAAAAACAAAATGCAAACAGTTTACATTCATTTCCAAGTGTTCTTTCTTTGGGTGTAGCTGCTTCTGTCCATCATTGATCAATTGAAACCGAGTTAGATCTTCTCTTTGTTGAAGAAATACACTTCCATTGGACTACATCCTTATATAGTATCATTGTTGAGGTATATAATGATCTCCTGGTTCTGCTCATTTCACTTAGCATCAGTTCATGTATGTCTCTCCAAGCCTTTCTGTATTCATCTTGCTGGTCATTTCTGTAAGAAACATTCTGTAAGAACAATAATATTCCATAACATTCATATACCACAATTTACCCAAACATTCTCCAATTGGTGGGCATCCATTCATTTTCCAGTTTCTAGCCACTACAAACAGGGCTGCCACAATCATTTTGGCACATACAGGTCCCTTTCCCTTGAAAGAAGAAAATAATGATCCAGAAGGTATTGTTGAGCTCAACATTGTACCCAGAATTTTTTTTAAGCATTGCAAAGAATGGAAGACTAGAGTCTACCCTTCTCCCAAGGGTTGTGTAGTATAATCAAGGAAGACAAGACTAACATTTAATTCTGAAGCAGTATATCGAAACTCTATTCAAGAAGATTCAGGGCTTCCCTATTTCACCTATAAACTCCTGTATTTTATATTTAAAGTCCTCTTGATTCTGACTTCAACCGACTTCTAGACTGGTCACAAATTATTCCCTCACATATGGTATAATCATTCTGTTTCCCCAAACATAGCATTTTACCTCCCTCCTTTGTGCATTTATCCACATTGTTATTATTGAAAAGTACTCCTTTCCTTACTTCCACTTCTTAGAATAATCCACTGCTTTCTTCATATTGGAGTGGAAGAGTTATGTTTTATATAAGGCTTTTCTTAATCTCCCTAGTTAACAGTGTCCTCACCACACACACAAAAAGTGTTTACATTTTCTTTTTTTAAAAATTTGTATTGCCTTATATATTCACATGCTGTTTTTTTAGTAGAATGTAAGTTCCTTGAAAGTAGGAACTATTTCTTATTTTTATCTTTATATTTCTGATATGTATCATAATACCTGCCACACAGTTGGTAATTATAAATGCTTTTTTAAGGGAATGAATGAAAGAATAATAAAGAATGCAGTATAGGATTAAATACTAATTATATGAAACACAACTTTGTAAAATACACTAACCTCAATCAATTTTATCCATTTTGTAGCAAACTAATAATTTTGTAATAAATTCCATATATCTCTCTCTTTGCTTTTGGGTTAGCATTCCCTGTGTTTTGAGGGATATAGTGAATTGAGGAAATGAAAAACAAATTTACTGCCATCTAAAGGGAAATACTAAGAAAAATGGTTAGGATATCCTGATCCAAAGTAATAAGCTGTTCAAAAAGGTAATAGGAAGTCATGATGACCTCTAAGATATCTACCAATTCTATAATGTTCCAAGTACTGTTTGGGAATGATTTATGCCACTGCTATCCTTGTCATGGCCCGGGGAAAGCTTTAGATCTTCATATATCAAGGAGGAAAACCTGTACGTAGTAAGGTAGAAAGAACATGAACTCTGAAGTTGGAACTCCTGGATTCAAGTTCAACCTATTAGGCATACTACCTGTTTGTCTGAGCTTCCCCAGACCTTAGTGAATGAGGCTATAGTGTTGGCTAATTGTTTTGAGTGTTATATGAATCTCAAAGAAATTACTTAAAAAATCATAGAATATTTGAAGCTATATCATATAAAGATTAGTTGAAGAGAATGGTCATATTTAATCTAGAGACAAGTTAGAGAGTACATGACTACAAACTTTTGTCTTGTGAAAGATTTCTATTTATTCTACTTTAGTCATCCACAGAAAAGAGACAGAGGTAAAACTTAAAGGACAACAAATTTTCCTCAACAAAGTATAGAAATTCCTAACATTTAAGACTGTTGAAAACTGTAATCTGCTATGTGAAATATTGAATCCCAAATTTCTGAAGGTTGTGTAGCAATTATTGCTTACTATGGACATTCCTAAGAATAAAATGACTTCAGTTTGAATAATTTTTTATGTTCTTTTTGAACTTCCTTTTTCTTATTTTTCTCTTGCACAGTGAATTAGAAAGAAGAGGAAGGGAATAAGTATTTATGTCATATCTGCTATGTTTCAAGTATTGTATTAAATACAATCTTACAAATATTATCTCATTTGATATCACAATATGCTAGCAAGGTAGACACTCTTATTATCCCATTTCATAGTTGAGGAAACTGGGCCAAATAGAGATTAAATGACTTACTCAAGATCATACTAGTAAGTATTTAGATTGACAATGAACAGTCTTCCTGACTGCAGACCCAAAGCTCAACACAGTAAGCCAACAGCTGTGTTTAATAAGAAGCTCAGCAGCAGGTTTGAAAATGGATTGCCATGCTTGCTGTTAGTCCACATCTCCCCAAAGCTGACAAAACTTGAAATGTCAGTAGAGACTTATTCTTGAGCTGATTTCTTTACTGTCAAAAAGCAGGTGTAAGTGACCCTTAACATTTAGATTTTTATCAATTAAATTCTTATTAATCAACTAAATTCTTAAAAACCAGATTAAAAAATGTTAAATGAATAAATGATCAATGTTTCATGTATAGAAACGTTTCTACATCTATTTAATAGCTCATAAGGATAAACATTTGATTCTTTTTAATTGTTTATATTAATATTGCTGTCAGCATTTTTGAGGGAGGCATCATCTACTAGGACATTCTCAGTAACAGAGCTACATAGTATATATTTTTATTTTTTAAAGCATTTTATTTTCAAAACGTAAGTGTAGGTGGTTTCAACATTCACCCTTGCAAAACATTGTGTTTCAAATTATTTTCTTCCTCCCTTCCCTCCACTTTCTCCTCTAGATAGCAAATAATCCAATACATGTTAAACATGTGCAATTCTTCTATACATATCTCCATAATTATAATGCACAAGAAAAATCTTATCAAAAAGAAAAAAAATGAGAAAAAAAATGCAAGCAAACAATTACAAAAACGTGAAAATGCTATGTTGTGATCTACACTATGTTGTCCCCACAATTCTCTCTTTGGGTGCAGGGGCTCTCTCCATCACAAGACTCTTGAAACTGTTCTGAATCATCTTGCTGTTGAAAAGAGCCATGTCCATCAGAATAGATCATTGAATATTCTTATTGTTGCTGTGTACAATGTTTTCTTGGTTCTTCACACTTCATTTAATATCAGATCATGAAAGTCTCTCCAGGTTTGTTTGGTTTTTTTTTTTTTTTTGACATCATCCTGCTGATCATTTCTTATAGAACAATAATATTCCATAATACTCATATACCATAACTTATTCAGATATTCTCCAACTGATGAGTATCCACTCAGTTTCCAATTTCTTGCCACTATGAAAGGGGCTGCCACAAACATATTTGCACGTGTAGGTTCTTTTTCCTTTTTATGATCTCTTTGGGATACATACCCTTTAAAGATATTGCTGGATCAAAGGGTATGCATGGTTTCATAGTCCTTTGGGCATAGTTTCAAATTGCTCTACAGAATGGTTACATCAGTTCACAACACCACTAACAACATATTAGCATCCCAGTTTTACCACATTCCCTTCAACATTCATCCTTATCTTTTCCTGTAATCTTATCCAATCTGAGAGGTGTGTAATGGTATCTCAGAGATGTCTTAGTTTGTTGATCAATAGCATTTTAGAGATTTTTTCATTTGACTAGAAATGATTTTAATTTCTTCACCTGGAAATTGTCATTCATATTCTTTCATCATTTATCAATTAGAGAATAGCTTGTATTCCTATCAATTTGAGTCAATTCTGTATTTATTTTAGAAATGAGACCTTTATCAGAAATCTTGGATGTATTTTTTTCCCCATTTCATTATTTCTCTTCTAATCTTGTCTATATTGGGTGTTTTTGTACAAAAAAACTTTTTACCTTAATATAATCAAAATTATCCATTTTGCATTCCATAATGTACTTCCAGTTCTTCTTTGGCCACAAATTCCTTCTTTCTCCATGGAACTGACAGGTAGACTATCCTTTGTTCTTCTTATTTGTGTAGTATAACTTTTTATGTCTAAATCTTTTTTTTCTTTTCTTTTTTTTTTATTTAATAGTCTTTTATTTACAGGTTATATGCATGGGTAACTTGACAGCATTAACAATTGCCAAACCTCTTGTTCCAATTTTTCACCTCTTACCCTCCACCCCCTCCCCCAGATGTCAGGATGACCAGTAGATGTTAAATATATTAAAATTTTATGTCTAAATCTTGAAGCCATTTTGACTTTATCTTGGTATTGGTGTTAGGTGTGCATCAATGCCATGTTTTTACCATACTAATTTCCAATTTTTCCAGCAGTTTTTGTCACATAGTGAGTTATTATCCCAGAAGTTGGGACTTTGGGGTTTACCAAACACTAGCTTACTATATTCATTAATTCATAATTCATTGTGAACCTAACCTATTCCACTGATGAACTACACTATTTCTTAGCCAGTAATAAATAGTTTTGATGATCAATAATTTAAAATATAGTTTTAGGCCTGGTATAGCTGGATTATTTTGTGTGCATTTTATGTCATTAATTCCCTTGAAATTACCATTTGTTCTTGCACATGAACTTTGCTATTTTTTTCTATCTCTGTAAAATAATTTCTTGGGAATTTGATTGGTACAGTACTGAATAAGTAGTTTAATTGATGTAAGATTTTATTATATTAGTTCAGGCTACCCATGAGAACTAAGTATTCTTCGACTTGATTAGATCTGACTTTATTTGTGTTCATATTGTTTCTGACTTTGCCATATATTTTATATTACCTACAGTAATTTTAAATGGAATTTCTATTTGTATCACTTGCTTCTGGATGTTATTGGTAACAGATATGCTAACAGTTTATATGGATTTATTTTGCATCGTGCAACATTGCTAAAGTTGTGAATTGTTTCTAGTTTTTTTTTAGTTGATTCTCTAGGATTAAATAAATATACAATCATATAATCTACAAAAGAGATACATTTCTTTCCTTATTACCTACTCTTATTTCTTCTCCTATTGCTAAAGATAATATTTCTAATACAATATTGGATAATAATGATGATAGGGAGCAATCTTGTTTCACCCCTAATCTTACTGGAAATGATTCTAGTTTATCCCCATCACATATGATGCTTGTTGATGCTTTTAAAAAGAGGGTACTCATAATTTTAAGAAAAACTTCATTTATTCCTTTACTCTCTAGTGTTTAAATAGGAAGAGGTGTTGTATTTTGTCAAATTTTTTTTGCATCTATTGAGATAATCATATTATTTCTTTTAGTTTAGTTATTGAAATAGTCGATTATGCCAATAGTTTTCCTAATAAAGAACTAGCCTTCCATTCCTGGTATAAGTCTTACTTGGTCATGATGTATTATCCTGCTAATAATTCCTCTTTCTTTATTTTATTCATGTAACTATTTAGAGATAAAAAAAAATTCCCCCAAGAGCTTATTTGGCTGCATCCCATAGCTTTTGGTATGTTGTCTCATTGTTGTCATTTCTTGAATGATATTATGGACTGTTTCTGTGATGTGTTGTTTAACCCATTCATTTTTAAACATTAGATCGATTTTCAATTTTTAAAATCTTTCTTTCCATGGCCCTTTATTGAATATATTTTATTTCATTGTGGTCTGAAAAGAAAGCACTTACTATTTCTGCCTTTCTGCATTTAATTGTGGTGTGTGTGTCTAGATGCCATACATTGCCCAGAAAAAGATGTATTCCTTTCTGTTCCTATTAGATTATCTCCAGAGGTCTATCATATCTAAGTGGAGTACAACAGGATCCTATTAGCCTCCTTAGTATCTTTCTTGTTTATTTTGTGGTTAAGTTTTTTCTGATTCTGAGAGGGGAAGTTTCAGGTTTCCTACTAATATAGTCTTGCTGTCTAATTCTTCCTATAACTGGCTCAATTAATATCTTTTCTAAGAATTTGTATACTCTAGTACTTGATGCATATACATTTAGTGGCATTACTAATTCATTGTTTAAGGTTCCCTTTATAAAAATGAACTTTTCTTCTTTATCTCCTTTAACTAGATCTATTTTTACTTTTGCTAAATCTGAGATCACATTTGCTACCCCTGCTGTTTTTACTTCAGCTGAAGCATAATAAATTCTGTTCCAGCATTTTATCTTTACTCTGTATATGTTTCTGTCAAATATATTTCTTGTAAACTATATATTATAGGATTTTTTAATCCACTCTGCTATTGTTTCTGTTTTATGGGAGACTTCATCTTTTTCACATGAACAATTATGATGACCACCTCGGTATTTCCTTCCATCCTATTTTCTCTTTCTCCAGTACAATTTTTTTTCAGTTTTTAATGTGTGATTTTCTTCAGTTAGCTTTTATATCCCTTTTCTCAAGTGTTAATTTTACTTTTGAAGGGGTTGTTTTCTTTAGTTGATTTGTTTTTTGCATTTAACCAATTATATTTTTAAAGGAATTGCCTTCCTGGGATGGAGCCAAGATGGTGGAGTAGACATATCTCTATCTGAGCTCTTTTGAGGTCCCCTAAAATCAACAGCAGATTTAGCCTGTGAACTGGTTTTGGAGTGACAGAATACACAGATATGTCGAGTATAACAAATTTCCAGAAGATACTTTGGAAGAACTTCAGAAAAAGTCTATTTAAATCAGTCAGGGGAGAGAGGCTGCTGAGCCAGATCACAATGCAGGGACCCCTGAGTAAGGAACTGGGTGGAGACCTGGGATATTGCTGCATCCTTACATCAAGTAATATACTATGAGGTTCTTAGACTACTCTGTCCTGGTTATAAGCCAGTGGTTCAGAAGATTTGCTCCAAGAAGCCCAAAGCAAATACAAAAGGCAAATTGTGAGCCTCTAAACCCCAGAACCTAAAAAATAGGACCTGGCCATGCTTACCCAGCATTAGAAGTCAGTCAGCAATACTCCCAAGGCAAACTAAAGTGGCTGTCACCCCTTTGCCTTAAGAGCAGACCTCAATCCTTAAAAATGAGCAAAAAAATAAAGAACTCTGACTATAGACAGCTTTTATGGAGAAAGAGAATAGCCATCTCCTGAAAGAGACCTCCAAATGAAAACTCCAAGGAACACTGTAGCTAAATTTCAAAATAAGCAAATAAAGGAGAAAATACTGCAAGCAGCCAGAAGGAAACAATTCAAATATCAAGGAGCCACAATCAGGATTACTCAGAACCTAGTAGCTTCCACTTTAAGAGACTGTAGGGCATGGAATCTGATATTCTGAAAGACAAAAGAATTTGTATTGCAGCTAAGAATCAATTATCCAGAAAAACTGAGCATCATCTTTCAGAGAAAAAGATGAATATTCGATGAAACAGGTGAATTTCATCTTTTTTTGGATGAAAAACCAGAGCTATATAAAATTTTGATCTTGAAAAAGAGAACTCAAGAAAAGCATAAAATGGTAAAAAGGAAAGAAAAAAAGAAGTTTCTTTTAAAAGTTAAAAAGATTATATCCCTCTATGGGAAGATGATATGTTCAATTATTAAGATTTTTATCTCTTTTATGGGTATGCATAGAGGATGGAGATATAATTTGATTTTATTATGATGATTTTAAAAAAGAAACTGGAGGAAGAAAGGTGATACTGCTGGAAAAAGAGGAAAATGGAGTTAATATAGGGTAAATTACAATCTCATGAGGAGGCAAAAAGAGCTATTACAATTGAGGAGAAGAGGGAAGAGGGATAAGAATTGTGTGAATTTTACTTTCATCAGATTTGCCTCAAAGATTATCAGACACATTTAGCTTCACAAAGAAGCTTGTCTCAACTTATAGGGAAGTAGGAGGGGAAGGGGAAAGGAAAGGGGGAGTCTAAGGGAAGGGAAAACAGAAGTAGTAGGGGAAAGGTATAAGAAAGGAAGAGAGAGACTGTAAAGGGGAAGGGCAGTTTAAGGGAAGTGGTGGTCAGAAGCAAAATACTGGGGAGGAGGGAAAAGGGGAAATGAAAGAGCAAAGTATAACTGGAGGTAAACAGAATGGCAGGAATACAGAGTTAGTAATTTTATCTGTGAATGAGAATGGGATGAACTCTCCCATAAAATAGAAGAAGATAGCAGACTGGATTAAAAGCCAGAATCCTATAATTTATTGTTTACAAGAAACTTATTTAGAGCAGAGAGATACATTTAGAGTAAAGGTAAAAGGCTGGAAAAAAATCTATCATGCTTCAGCTGAGGTTTAAAAAAAAAAAAGAAGAAAGATAGCAATCCTGATCTCAAATCAAGCAAAAGAAAAAAAAAATCAATCTAATTAAAAGAGATAAGGAAGGAAATTACATCCTACTTAAAGGTACTATAGATAATGAAGTAATATCAATACTAAACATGCATGCACCAAGTGGTAAAGCATCCAAATTTGTAAAGAAGTTAAGAGAGATGTGAAAAGAAATAGACAGAAAAATGTGGAAGATATCAAATTTTGATCTCTCAAAATTAGAGAAATTGAAACACAATATAAATAATAAAGAAGTTAAAGGGGTAAATAGAATCCTAGAAAAGTTAAGGATGATAGATCTTTGCAGAAAATTGAATGGACACAGAGGGAGTACACTTTTTTCTCAGCAATATATGGAACCTATACAAAAATTGACCATTGATTAGGGCATAAAAACCTCAAAATCAAATGCGGAATTTTCTGCATTTGAAAAGCAGAAATAGTAAATGCATTTTTCTCAGATCATGATGCAATAAAAATTGCATGCAATAAAAGACCAGGGAAAAATAGACCAAAAATTAATTGGATACTAAATAATCTAATCTGAAAGAATGAGTGGGTAAAACAACAGATCATAAACACAATCAATAATTTCATCCAAGAGAATGACAACAATGAGACTGTTAAGGGACAAGTCAATTCTCCGAGAGCCACCACAGCTGTGGATCATAATATCTGAAGGAATTGCAAGGCAGCCTTTGCTGACACAGGTGTTGCAGACTGGGAATGAGATAAATTGGAGGCAGAGGGAAGAGGAGAAAGGTCAAACAACACAAAGGCTTCTCAGTCAGAGAGGTCAGAGAACAGCAACTGCCTCTCAGTCTCCTTGTATCATCCTCTCACAAGAGGGTTGCATTCTGGGTTGCATCTCCAGCAGCCATTGTCAGGTGGCTCCCATGTATTCCAACAGCTCTACTGTGTATTCCAACATGAGACAATGTATCAAAATTTGTAGGATGCAGCCAAAGCAGTTATTAGGGGAAATTTTATATCTCTAGATGCCTACTTGCATAATTTTATTTTTAATTTAGAGAAAGAAGATCAATGAATTGGGCTTGCAATTAAAAATGCTAGAAAAAGAACAAATTAACTTCCCCCCAATTAAATACCAAATTTGAAATTCTGAAAATAAAAGAGGATATTAATAAAATTGAAAGTAAGAAAACTATTGAATTAATAAATAAAACAAAATAGATAAGCCTTTAGCTAGTTTGATTAGAAAAGGAAAGAAGAGAATCAAATTGTTAGCCTCAAAAATGAAAAGGGAGAACTTTTCACCAATGAAGATGAAATTAGAGCAATCATTTTGTTATTTTGCCCTATTATATGTCAATAAATTTGATAATCTAAAGTAAAATGTAAGAACACCTTCAAAAATATAGATTGCCCAGATTAACAGAAGAGGAAATAAATTACTTCCCAAATCTGTGGAAAACAAAGAAATTTGTGTCCAAAGAAGAACTGGAGTTCATTATTGAACACAAAATAGATAATTTTGATTATATAAAGTTAAAAAGTTTTTGTACAAACAAAACTAAAACTAATGTGGACAAAATTAGAAGGTAAGCAATAAATTGAGAAAAAATATTTTGCCAAAAGTTCTGCTAAAGGCCTCATTTCTAAAATATATAGAGAATTGATTCAAATTTATAAGAATTCAAGCCATTTTCTATTGATAAATGGTGAAAAGATATGAATGGATAATTTTCAGTTGAGGAAATTAAAACCATTTCTAGTCATATGAAAAAGTGCTCTAAATTACTGAAATTAAAGAAATGAAAATTAAGATAACTCTGAGATACCACTACACACCTCTCTAAGATTGGCTAAGATGAAAGGAAAAGATAATAATGAATGTTAGAGGGCATGTGGTAAAAGTGGGACACTAATACAATGTTGCTGGAGTTCTGAATACCCACAGGGCTATTAAATTGTGCATATCCTTTGATTCAGGAGTGTTCCTATTGGGCTTATATCCCAGAGAAATCTCAAAGGAGGGAAAGAGACTCACATGTACCAAAAATGTTTATGACAGCCCTTTTTGTAGTGTCAGGAAACTGGAAATTGAGTGGATGCCCATCAGTTGGAGAATGGCTGAATAAGTTATAGTGTATGGATGTTATGAAATATTATTGTTCTACAAGCAATGTCTAGCTTTTCTAGAATTCTGTTAACCTCCCTATTTTATTCTTGTTTATTTTGTGGTTAATTTGTCTGATTCTTACAGGAGAAGCTTGAGGTATCCCATTAATAAAATATTGCTCCCTATTTCTTCCTGTAACTAGTAGGATCTTCTCTAGAAAACTTCTCAAAGAATTTGGCTGGTCTATCACTTGATATTCACACATTTAGTATCATTGCTACTTCGTTGTTTTTAATATCCTTTATCAAGATGAATTTTCCTTCCTTATCTCTTTTAATAAGAATTATTATTTAGATTATTTAATTTCCTTTTTTGGTTTATCTTCTCCTTCTTCTTTACAGGGTTAGATAAATTTCTAAACATAACTGAATGATAATGTCATTCCCTCTTAAAATGAAAAGTGATGAGAACAAGCTTCAGACCATACTCATTCCCCTCCTTTTTATCTCTCAATTATAGTAGGTCTTTTGCATTTCTTCATGTGAATTAATTGTCCCATTATACATTTTCTTTCCTTTTTTCCCAGTATAGACCTTTCTCCACACCTTAATGTCTTTTCTTTGATGTCAGCACATCAAAGTACATTCACAACCACACCCTCTGTCTGTGTGATGCCTTCTCAAGAGTTATAGATATCATTTTCATATCTAGGAATATAAAATGTTTAACCTTTAAATAATACATATGTATATATATTTATAAACATATACATATACATATATTATTATTTCCTTGAGGCTTCATCGCCTCTCCTGAAAGATGACACTGAGTCTAGCTGGATTGTTGTAGGGTTGGTTGTAATGCTAGGTTTTTGTCTTTAGAAATATAGTACTCCAGGTCCTCTGATTCTTTATACTAGAAGCTACCAAATACTGGGTAATCCTGACTGTTGCTCCTTGATTTTTGTCTGGCATTTTGAAGCACTTTTTCCTCAAGGTTATAGTTCTGGAGTTTTGCAACAATGTTCCTTGGGGTTTTCCTTGTGCAATCTCTTTCTGAAGGTTATTGATGGCTCCTTTCAATGAGTATTTCCCCCCTCTGTTTCTAGAATATCAGAAGTTTTTCTTAATGATCTCTCAAAGAATGATATTCAGGTTCTTTTTTTTAGTCATGACCTACAGGTAGGCCAATAATTTTTAAATTCTCTCTTCTGCATATATTTTCCAGGTCTGCTGTTTTTCCAATAAGGTTTTTCACATTTTCTTCCATATTTTCATTTTTTTTAGTTTGTTTGACTGATACTTTTGTATAGCTTTTTATTTACAAGATATATGCATGTGTAATTTTTCAGCACTGACAACTGCAAAACCTTTTGTTCCATTTTTTCCCCTCCTTCCCCCCATCCTCTCCCCAAGATGGCAGGTAGACCAATACATGTTAAATATGTTAAAGTATATGTTAAAAACAATATATGTATACATATCCATACAGTTATTTTGCTGCACAAGAAGAATAGGACTTTGAAATAGTGTGCAACTAACTCGTGAAGGAAATCAAAAATGTAGGTGGACAAAAACAGAGGCATTGGAAATGTTATGTAGTGATTCACACTCAATTCCCAGAGTTCTTTCGCTGGGTGTAGCTGCTTCTATTCATTATTGAACAAATGGAACTGGTTTAGTTTATCACATCATTGAAGAGAGCCATGTCCATCAGAATTGATCATCATATAGTATTGTTGTTGAAGTATATAATGATCCCCTGGTTCTGCTCATTTCACCCAGCATCAGTTCATTTAAGTCTCCCCAGGCCTTTCTGAAATTGTCCTGCTAGTCATTTCTTACAGAACAATAATATTCCATAACATTCATAAACCACAATTTATTTAGCCATTCTCCAATTGATGGTCATCCACTCAGTTTCCAGTCTCTGGCCACTACAAAGAGGGCTGCCAAAAACATTCATATATATATATATAAATATATATATATATATATATATATATATATATATATATATATATATATTTAATAGCCTTTTATTTACAGGTTATATGTACGGGTAACTTTACAGCATTAACAATTGCCAGACCTCTTGTTCCAATTTTTCACCTCTTACCCCCCACCCCTTCCCCCAGATGGCAGGATGACCAGTAGATGTTAAATATATTAAAATATAAATTAGATACACAATAAGTATACATGAGCAAACCATTATTGTACAATTAGCTTGTGAAGGAAATCAAAAATGCAGGTGGGCATAAATATAGGGATTGGGAATTCAATGTAATGGTTTTTAGTCATCACCCAGAGTTCTTTCTCTGGGGGTAGCTGGTTCAGTTCATTACTGCTCCATTGGAAATGATTTGGTTGATCTCCTTGCTGAGGATGGCCAGGTCCATCAGAACTGGTCATCCTATAGTATTGTTGTTGAAGTATATAATGATCTCCTGGTCCTGCTCATTTCACTCAGCATCAGTTCATGTAAGTCTCTCCAGGCCTTTCTGAAATCATCCTGTTGGTCATTTCTTACAGAACAATAATATTCCATAATATTCATATACCACAATTTATCTAGCCATTCTCCAACTGATGGGCATCCACTCAGTTTCCAGTTTCTAGCCACTACAAAGAGGGCTGCCACAAACATTCGTGCACATACAGGTCCCTTTCTCTTCTTTAAGATCTCTTTGGGATATAAGCCCAGTAGTAACACTGCTGGATCAAAGGGTATGCACAGTTTGATAACTTTTTGAGCATAGTTCCAAATCATTCTCCAGAACTGCTGGATGTATTCACAATTCCACCAACAATGTATCAGTGTTCCAGTTTTCCCATATCCCCTCCAACATTAAGCATTATATTTTCCTGTCATCCTAGCCAATCAGACAAATGTGCAGTGGTATCTCAAAGTTGTCTTAATTTGCATTTCTCTGATTAATAATGACTTGGAGCATTTTTTCATATGGCTAGAAATAGTTTCAATTTCTTCATCTGAGAATTGTCTGTTCATCTCCTTTGACCATTTATCAATTGGAGAATGGCTTGATTTCTTATAAATTAGAGTTAATTCTCTATATATTTTGGAAATGAAGCCTTTATCAGAACCTTTGACTGTAAAAAAATGTTTTCCCAGTTTATTGTTTCCCTTCTAATTTTGTCTGCATTAGTTTTGTTTGTAAAAAAACTTTTCAATTTGATATAATCAAAAATTTCTATTTTGTGATCAGTAATGATCTCTAGTTCTTTTTTGTTCATAAATTCCTTCCTCCTCCACAGGTCTGAGAGGTGAACTATCCTGTGTTTTTCTAATTTATTTATAATCTCATTCTTTATGCCTAGGCCATGAACCCATTTTGACCTTATTTTGGTATACGGTGTTAAGTATGGGTCAATGACTAGTTTCTGCCATATTAATTTCCTGTTTGACTGATTCTTGATGTGTCTCAAAGTCATTATCTTCCAATTTTCCTATTCTTATTTCCTATATATATTTCCCATTATTCATATATATATATATATATATATATATATATATTCCTACTTCCTATAAATATTCCATATTTCCTATATTTAATGTGTGATTTTCTTCAGTTAGTTTTTTATTTCTTTTTCCATTTGGTTAATTCTACTTTTTAAAGAGTTGTGTTCATCAGACAATTTTTTCCTTCCTTTTCCATGCTGTTGACTCTCCTTCATACTTCTCATTTCCTTCTCATTTTTTCTTCTAACTCTTTTATTTGCCTTTTAAAATCTTTTATAATCACTTCCAAAAATTATGTGGACTTGAGACCAATTCATATCACACTTTGAGATTTCTTCTGTGCACATTTTGTCATCATCTGAGTTTGTGGTTTGGTTTTCCCTGTTATCATAGTAGCTTTCTATGATCAAGATTCTTTTCTATTTGTTGCTCATGTTCTTTCCTTTTCTTTTGTTATTTTCTTTTTTTTTTTTTTTTTTTTTTTTTTTTACTTTTATGGTTAACCTCTGCTTCTGAAGACAAAGGGGTGCTTATCCAAGTTTCCTGTGCATTTCTTCACCTTAGCTTTGAGCACAGGGGACCTTTGTGTTTGCAGGGGATAGCTTTGCCAGCTCTTTTCAGGAAACAGCTTGAAAGATTTCTGAGCTGGGATTAGAAACTGCTCCACTGATTTGCTCCTCTATTGAGCCAGAACTGAGGATTTTAAGTTTCTGATTTGCTGTGGTTAAGACTCTTTCACTGGCTTTTCCAGAATGTGTCTTACCTGGGCTGAACACTCTTTTCACTTCAGTGAGACTGACCTTTCTTGAAGTTATTCCAATCTATCTTGAGCTGAAGAATGTTTTAATTTCATGAGACACTGGTTTTGTGTGGTTTTCAAAGGAAACTCAGGAACCATAACTTTAACAGAACCTATCCGGAGATATATTTTGACCCAAAGAATTCTCTCATGGTAAAACTTAAGGAAACGAGGTTAGACTTGTGGACTGAGTCTACTGTGAAGGAAATTAAAACTGAAATCCCCCCCCCAAATTTAAATTAAAATAAGCCTTCCTGACAATAAAGTAGGCAACCTGCTCTGAGAACTTGGAAGTTAAGGTGACAGTTCTATTTTATGGGCATATTCACAAAGATTAATCTCTTAAATTTTATTGAATTGGTTCAAGTCCCTTCTAAATGTCAAATAACAGTGGCAATGATGTTAACATATGTAAATAAGTGTGAAAATAATTAAGATGCTTTGTGCCATATTCAGTGGTATTGATAAAATTAGAAATACCAATCAAATATCCTATAGTAGTTTGAATCTTCTCAAATAATATTATATATAGAAAAAGGCATTTCAAATTGATCATATTTAACAATTTCACTAGGTCTATAATGATATTTACATTGTCTATACTAGGGCTGTCCTGTGGAAAAGGAATTCAACTTTTGTCTGTATAACTCTAGAAGGAAGACCAATAATCAATTTAATCAAAACCTTTTTTTTTTCTTCAAAGAATAAGAGCAATTCAATAACGAATAAGTTGTTATGGTAAGGATGTTGCTATTTCCAGAAATGTGCAAATAGAAAGGTTGGCTGGTCTTTTGTCTCAGGCTTTTCTTTATTTGGGGGAATCTTAGAACAGCTGAATTTTAATGTACTTTTTAATTCTAAAATTACATGATTGATTCAATGACAGAAAGGCTAGTATGATCACACAGGCAATACTTCAGTGCTTAGATGGATCTGTGTTTCATGAATGTGAAAATCATACATTAATGTTGATTGCATGTCTTCTAAACTTTCATATCCCATGTAACAATTATTTATATCTTTAAACAACTCTATTACAGGCTATATACTAAACATACTGGGGGGACTTCTTTCATTGGAAGTATTGAAATTCTACAACTTCACTCAAGCAAAAGATTCTGATATAATTTCTCAGAATTAATATTTTGTATATTGCTATTTCTTTCTTGAAAATAATGCATGTAGCTATTAAGTCCTTTCTGGTTTATTATTACTATTGAAAGTCTAACTTTTTAAGCAGATTAAAATGTTCTTTTGAAACTTTTGCATCTTTAAAATTATTTCAGTTTTAAGGCTTGAAATAATCTCAAGTATTAAATAGAAGAGTGCCTATAAAGGAATCTATTTTACAATATTAGTAAAGTATCATGACTTTCGATTCTCTGCTTGAAGATTTCCAGAGGTAGGGAAATCCAATACCTCCCACTGTAGCTCAATCCACTTTGGGATATTTCTACTCATTAAGAACTGTTTTCTTAGATGGAGCTGAAATATACTTCTCTGTTATTTCCATCCATGAGACAGCTTTTCAAAAACGGAATATTTGTTTTTCTATAGAAAATTGGAGAACTTTGTGGGGAAACAAGATAGTGGTGTGAAGCCAGAAAGCTGCTTGAGCTCTTCCAGTTTCCTTCAAAAACATCAAGGCTCTGAACAGAGTCTGATGAGATGAAACCAATCTCCAATTTAAGAGAGATTGGAAAAAACTTCAAGAAAGGTCAGTCTCACTAGAGTGAAAAAAAGTGTTCAGCCCATCTCAGAGAAACTTTAGAAAAGCGAGTGATAGGGTCTTAATCACAGCAAATCAATAATCAACCCTCAGTTCTTGCTCAGCAGAGGAGCATATCAGTGGGGCAAACTCCAGTCCCAGTTCAGAAGATAAATTCCAAGGACCAGGCTGTTTTCTGAATAGAAGAGGCAAAGTTACTCCCTGAAAACAAGACGCCCCTGTGCTCAAAGTTAAGATGAAGAAATGAACAGGAAGTTTGGGACAGTGTCCCCTTTACTGCAGGAACAGAGTTTAACCATAAAAATTAAAACAAAAAAAGGAAATACCTAAAGAAAAGGAAAGAAATAGCAAAAAATAGAAAAAGAACTTTGACCATATGATGACAGGGAACACTAAAACATCAACCAGATGAGGACAAAATGTTCTCAGAAGAAATCCACAAGAATTATATAAATTGGTCTCAAGTCCAAAAAGGCTTCTTGGAATTGCTTATTTCAAAACATATTCAGGGATAATTTTTCAACATTGACTCTTGCAAAACCTTGTGTTCCAATTTTTCTTTCCCTTCCTCACTGGAAGTGGAAAGTAATCTAATGTATGTTAAAATACATGTTAAATCTAATATATGTATATATATATATATATATTTATAAAATCATCTTCCTGAACAAGAAAAATCAGATCAAAAAGAGAAAAAAATGAGAAAGAAAATAAAATGCAAACAATAGCAAAAAGAGTGAAAATTCTATGTTGTGATCCACACTAAATTTCCACAGTCTTCTCTCTGGGTATAGATGGCTCTTTTCAACACAAGATCACTAAAACTATCCTGAGTCATCTGGTGGAAAAAGCCATGTCCATTAGAATTGATCATTACATAATCTTGTTGTTGCCATGTACAATGATCTCCTGATTCAATTTATTTCACTTAGCATCAGTTCATGTAAGACTCTTCAAGTTTTGTGAAATCATCCTGCTGATCTTTGCTTGTAGAACAATAATATTCCATAACATTCATATACTATAACTTATTCAGCCATTCTCCAATTGATGGCCATCCACTCAATTTCCGGTTTCCTGACAGTACAAAAAGGGCTGCCATAAACATTTTTGTACATGTGAGTCTCTTTCCCTCCTTTGAGATCTCTCTGGGATATAAGCCCAATAGAAACACTCCTGGATCAAAGGATATGCACAGTTTGATAGTCCTGTGGGTATTCAGAACTCCACCAACATTGTATTAGTGTCCCACTTTTACCACATGCCCTCTAACATTCATTATTATCTTTTCCTTTCATCTTACCCAATCTTAGAGGTGTGTAGTGGTATCTCAGAGTTATCTTAATTTGAATTTCTCTGATCAACAGTAATTTAGAGCACCTTTTCATATGACTAGAAATGGTTTTAATTTCCTCAACTGAAAATTATCCATTCATATCTTTTCACCATTTATCAATAGAAAATGGCTTGAATTCTTATAAATTTGAATAGGAACAAAAAGAAATACACATTTTTCTTGACAGTACATGACACCTGCACAAAAATTGGCCATGGATTAGGGTATAAAACCCTCATAATCAAATGCAAAATGTAAGAAATAGTAAATGCTTCCTTTTTAGACCATAATGCAGTAAACATTATATACAATAAAGTATCAGAGATAAACCAATGAAATAGAAAGTAAAGCAATAATTAGGAGCTATTTTGCCTAACTGTAGCAGTTTAACAATACCAAAAAAAAAAAAAGGATAAATATTCACAAAAGTATAAATTACCCCATAAATAATAATATTTGGTATAATATTAATATTTTATATAATTATATGTAAACATAAGTAAAATATAATAATACAATAAATAATATATTAAAATATAAATGGTTTCATTTTAGAAAAAAATAAATTGAACAAGGCATTAATGAACTCCCTAAAAAAAAAATCTCCAGGCCTAGATGGATTCACAAGTGAATTCTAATAAACACTTAAAGAATGATTAATTCCAATACTATGTAAACTATGAAAAATAGGTAAAGAAGGAGTACTGCCAGATTCCTTCTATGACACAAATATGATATTGATAGGAATTGTAGGAACTAAGAAGAGCCAAAACAAAGAAAGAAAATTACAGACTAATATTCCTAATGAATATTGATAAAAAAAAAATTAAATAAATGTTAGCAGAGAGATTACAGCAATTTACTAGCAACATAATACATTATGACCAAGTGGGATTTATACCAGGAATACAGGGCTGGTTCAATATCAGCAAAACTCTTATCATAATCAACAATATCAATAACAAAACTAACAGAAATCATATGATAATCCCAATAGATTCAGGAAAGACTTTTGTCAAAATACAACACCCATTCCTTTTAAAAACACTAGAGAGAATAGGAAGAAAAAGAAGTTTTCCTTGAAATAATGAGCAGTACCTAAAACCAACAACAGCATTATTTGTAATGGAATATTACTAATAAGATCAGGGGTGAAACAAGGATGCCCATTATCACCACTGTTGTTCAACATTGTACTAGAAATGTTGGCTTTAGCAATAAAAAAAAGAATAAGAAAAATAAGGGAATTGGAATAAGAAATGAGGAAATAAAACTATCATTCTTTGCAGGTGATATGATATAGTTAGAGAATCCTAGAAAATCATTCAAAAGCCTACTGGAAAAAATTCAGAGTTTTAGCAAAGTTGGAGGAGATAAAATAAATCTACACAAATCATTACAATATGTATTACTGTCAAAGACCATCCACAAGAGATAGAAAGAGAAACTCCATTTAAAATAACTATAAACAAAATAAAATACATGGGTTTCTACATACCAAGACAAACTCAAGTTATGTGAACACAATTATAAAACATTCTCACATAAATACAGTCAGATCTAAACAACTAGAAAAATATAAATTGCTCATTACTAGCCTGAGCCAATATAATAAAATGACAATTCTGCCTAAATTGATCTACTTTTTCAGTGCCGTACCAACCAAACTACCAAAAAAATCATCTTATGGAATTATAAAAAAAATAACAAAATTCATCTGGAAGAACAAATAATAAAGCATATTAAGGTAATTAATGAAAAAAAATGCAAAGGAATAGTGGCTTAGCAGTACCAATCCTAAAACTATTTTATAAAGCAAGAATAATCAAAACCATTAAGGCAATTTGATATTGCCTAAAAATAAATGGATCATTGGAATAGATTAGATACACATGACACAATAATTAAGATCTATAATAATCTACTATTTGATAAGTCCCAAACTCCAGATTCTGCAATAAGAACTCACTATTTGACAAAAATTGCTGATAAAACTGGGTAATAATATGTCAGAAATTTATCAAAGATCTACATCTCATACCACATAACAAAATAAGGTAAAAATTGGTACATAATTTGGGCATAACAGATGATATCATAAACAAGTTAGGTGAACAAGGGATAATTTATCTATCAAATCTATGGAGAAGGGAGGAACTTGTAATTAAGAAGACCTAGAGAACATTATGAAAGGCAAAACAGACAACTTTGATTTCATTAAATTAAAAAGATTTTGCACAAACAAAACCAACAGAAACAAGATTAAAAACGAAGTACAAAACTGGAAAAAAAATTGGTGTTTCTGATAAAGATCTTATTTCTAAAATATATAAAGAATTGTGTCTCATTTATAAGAATATTAGTCATTCCCTGATAGATGGCATATGAGCAGACAATTTTCAGATGCTGAAATTAAAGCTCTCTATAGTTATATAAAAAAAAATGTTCTAAATTACTATTGATTAGAGAAATTCAAATTAATGCAACTCTGAGGTATCAGCTCACACCTCTCAGATTGGCTAAGATGACAGGAAAAGATAAAGATAAATGTTGGAGGGAAGAATGTGGGAAAAAATGGGGCACTGATTCATTGTTGGTGGAATGTGAAGGTTTTCTGGAGGCAGCCTTAGTTTCAGTTGAAATAAATAATTACTCCAAAAATCGCAGCCAGCTGGTAAAAATGCAAAGGTTTATTTCTCCTTCCAAATTAGCCCGATTAGTTGAGGCCTATCTCTCTGCCTGGCTCCAAGAGATCTTGCAGATTTGTCCTTGGCTTCTGCCTCTGCTTTCTTCAGCCTCCAGCCAGCACCAAGTTGGAAGATGCAATGGATCTCTCTTGCCTTGAAGATAGGGCTTGTAGACTTTTCTCCCAGAGTTTTCTGTCTGAGAGCCCTGTCGATGTTCCGGAGAAATTCTCTTGAGTCGCTCACTGGAACTATATTTATGCTACTTCTCTGAGAGTGGGATTGTGGGATATCTCCCAGCATGCTCTCTGAAATCTCCCAAGCATGTGAACTCCATTGAGTTCTTAGATACTTATGAGCTCTCTAAAGGTGTGAACACAAGCATTCTTTCCATCAGTTGTACTTAGGACCTAGTTCAAGTTCTGGCCCAAAATAACTCTTTCTAAGATTAAATCAACTCCAATGGCTTAACACTTTGTAAAGATTCCAACAGTGGAATTGTTAAATGATCCAACCATTATGTAGAGCAATCTGGAACTATGCCCAAAGGAGCTATCAAACTGTGCAAACCATTTGATCCAGCAGAGTCTCTACTGGGTATACTGTTCTCTCAAAGAGTTCATAAAAAAAGGGAAAAGTACCCTCTCACATGCAAAAATGTAGTAGCTGTTTCTGTGGTAGAGAAGAATTGGAAAATGGGCAGATGGTCATCAATTGGGAAATGGCTGAATAAGCTGGGATATGTGAAAGTCTTGTAATATTATTTGTTGCATAAAAATTAATGAACAAGCTGATTCTAGAAAAACCTGGAAAAATTTACATGAACTGATGTTGAGTGAAAAGAGCAGTACTGGCAATACATTATACAAAGTAACAGCAAGTTTGTGCAATCATTAACAATGAAAGATCTCGTTCTTCTCAATGGTTCAGTGATCCAAGACAACCCCAATAGAGCTTGGACAGAAAATGTCATCTGCACCCAGAAAAATTATTAATGAGTCTGAATGTAAATTAACACATCCTAGAATCAACACTTCTTTTTTCGTGGTTTTTTTTTTAATCTCTCATGATTTTTCCCTTTTGCTCTGATTTTTCTCTCCCAATATGATTCATAAAGTCATGTGTATTCAAAATACATAAACAACAACAACAAAAAAAAAAAAAAAAACATGGTTCCCTATTTCACCCTTTCAGAGTCTTTCCTACTTTGGGCATGATTTTTAGAGACTGAATCTCAAACCCTTTTCAGGCTGCTCCTAGGAAATGTAATTCACTGCTCACCAGCCTCTGTCTCTGACTCAAGTGACATCTGGGAATTTAGAACTGTCCCCAACTGAATTGTGGATCTTTTCTTCAGTCTTAATGAAGTGTTACACATTCATCATTTGCCATTCTTCCTCCATTTTTCTGACAGCTCTTGCAGCTCAGAAATCTGTTATGTTGCTAACCAGCCTGAGCAAGTTTCTGCCTTTTGTTTTTCCATAGCACTGGAAAGAGGATGTGAAGATAAGAATTGAGTTATATTGCAATTCTATGATTTGGCTCATCCAGCAGTGCTCAGTGAGTATGATGGGAAGTAAGGGAAGGGGTACTGAATGAGTGAATTAGCAGCTAGAGATTAGCTTATTTGATTGTTACTTCATTTGAGTTGTTGGTGTCCTCAAAGACAGCTGAATTTGCTCCATCTCTTGTGCATAGTTCCTATTTTTTTAGAGATTTGAAGGGTTATGAGGTTTGAAGAAAATTGCTCATTCATTACATGGCCCAGAAGTCACTTCTGTTAAAATTAAAAAGGCCCCCAAAAGGACCCAACTGAAAATTATTAAAAAAAAAAAAACTACTTCAATGTGGATCTATTTGTTGATTATCTATTTGTCAGATTGAAAAGCAGAAAACAGTATAGAAGAAAAATAAAATTTTTCTTAAAAATATATTTAAGGGGACAGAGTCAAGATGACATAGAGTAAACAGATCTTTGTCAGAGCTCTTCCTGGCTTCCATAAAATCAACACCAAATCAAGCCTCTGAACAGGCGTTGGAGTGACAGAACACTCAAATATTTAGAGTGTAACAAATTTCCAGTGAAGGTATTTTAGAAAAACTTAAGAAAAGGTTTGTTGGTGGGATGGTGGGGGAGGGGGATTACAGGCCAGTGCAAATGCACCATAGCACAGTGCAGTGCAGGGAGACCCAGAATGGAGAGACTTCTGTAACACTGGGGGAATGTAGTGGGAGGCTCGAAGCCAAAATATAGCAGCGTTTGCTTCTATGTCCTGGTTCAAAAGCCAGTGGATCAGCAGATTAATTGTAAGATCTTCAAAGCAACTACAGAAGGCAAATAGCGAGCCCATGAACCCAAGCACAATGTGAGACTTGGCCACAGCACTCTGCATGGAAAGGAAACTGGCAGCTCCAGCTTCATCAGTGTAAAGCCAAGCCTGTAGAACAAGCTTGGCATAATTCTCCCTTTGCCCTACAAACAGACCTCAACCTTAAAAATTAGCAAAAAAAAAAAAAAAAAAAGTCTGACTATAGATAGCTTTTATGGAGATAGTAAAGAACAGACCTCAAACCCAAAGATACTAAAGTCAAAATATCTCTAAATCTCAAAAAGTGATATTAATTGGTCTCCATCTCACAAAGTTATCTTGGAAGAATAGAGTTAGAAAAATGGGGAAAAGACATTAATGCTCTAGAAAATGAAAGTCATAAATTCTCTGAAGAAAATCACTTCTTAAAGATATATGGATTGTATTGGAAGAACAGAGAAAGGAAGGTAAAATGGGATAAATTGATACACACAAAAGGTCAAAACCAGACTTATTACAGCTGAGAGAAAGAAGATGATGTGATGAGCATTGTGCAAGTCTTAATCTCATTGGATTTGGTTCAAAGAGAGAATATCAGACGTAATTAGATTAATATAGAAACTTGTCTCAAGCAGAAGGAAATTAGAAGGAGCAAGAGGAAAGGAAAGGGGGAGGTAATAGAAGGGAGAAGGGAAGTAGAAGGGAAAAGAGATAAGAAAGTGGGAAGGGACAGAAAAGGGGGGAGATTGAGGAAGGTGGTAGTCAAAAGCAAAACATTGGTGAGGAGGGAAAGGGGTACAGACAAAAATATAACTCAGGGGAAATAAGAAGGTGGGAAATACAGTTAGTGATTTCAACTGAGAATATGAATGGTATGAACTCCCCCATAAAACAGAAGTGAATAGTAAACTGGATTAAACATCAGAATCCTACTATATATTACTTAAAAGAAACACATTTAAAGCATAGTGATACATACAGAGTAAAGGTAAAAGAGTAAATCAGAATCTATTATGCTTCAGCAGAAGTAAAAATATCAAAACTAGTAATCCTGATCTCAGATAAAGCAAAAGCTAAAATAGATCTAATTAAAAGACATGAGTAAGGAAACTACATCTTGCTAAAGATTACCATAGATAATGAAGTAATATCAATACTAAATATATGTAAGTGGTATAGCATCCAAGTTCCTAGAGGAGAAGGTAAGAGAGCTGCAAGAGAGAAATAGTCACAAAACTATACTAGTGGGTGATTTCAGTCTTGCTTTATCAGAAGCAAAATAAACAAGGAAGAAATTAAGAAGGTAAATAGGATTTTAGAAAAGGTAGGTGTTGGGGTGATCTTGTTCTTTAAAATATAATGTGAAGGTTCTCTCTGGGGGAGAGGGTTCTTGGGGAGATTTTCTGGAGGTAGCCTTAGTTTCAGTTGAAAGTAAATAATTACTCCAAAATCGCAGCCAGCTGGTAAAAGTTCAGATCTTTTATTGCGTCCTTCAATATAGCCCAGTTAGCTCAGGCCTATCTCTCTGCTTGGTTCCAAGAGCTCTTGCAGCTTTGTCCTTGGCTTCTTCCTCTGCTTTCTTCAGCTTCCAGCCAGCACCAAGTTGGAAGATGCAATGAATCTCTCTTGCCTCGAAGATAGAGGGCTTGTGGGTTTCCTCGAGGAGTGCTCCTCTCCGACCCCTGGGAATGTTCCCAAGTAACTCCTTCAATCTCTAAGAGCTTCCTCTAGATATATGATCTCCCAAAGGTTAACTCCTCCTTCTGGAGAGAATGGGATTCTGGGTTATCTCCCAGAGTGCTCTCTGTCCCTAAGAACTTCAAGAGAGGTGTGAACACAAGCATTATTGTCTATCAATTGCACTTAGTACCTTGTTTCAAGTTCTGGCCCAAAATATCTCCTTCTAAGATCAAATCAATCATTGATTCATGCTAAATTAGATAATTATTGTCTCTATCAACTCTAATGGCTTAACACTTTGTAAAGATTCCAACAGGTAGGTATGATAGGCCTTTGGAGAAAATTGGATATAGTTTCCCCACCCCCCCTCAGGAGTAGGCAGTATATCTACTTACACAACAATTCTCCATGTATTAGGGATTAAAAACCTCAAATCAAATGCAGAAAGGCAGAAATAGTAAATGAACCTTTTCCAGATCATGATACAATAAAAATTACATGTCATGAATGGCCAGGAAAAAATAGACCAACAATTAATTGGAAACTACATAATCTAATCCTAAAAAAATGAGTGGATGAAACAACAAATCATTTGGTAAATTCCAATTGGTAATTTCTACCATTTGGAAATTTCAACCAAAAGAATGACAATAATGAGACAACATGCCAAAATTTATAAGACGCAGCCAAAGCAGTTCTTAGGGAAGTTTCCTATTTCTAGATGCTTACTTGCATCAAATAGAGAAAATAAAAAAAAAAAAATCAATGAATTGGACATGGAACTAAAAAAGCTGGAAAAAAAAGAACAATTAAAAGCCTCCAGTTAAATATCAAATTTGAAATTCTGAAAATAAAAGGGAAAACAATAAAACTATTGAACTATTGGAGACAAAATTAAGAGTTGGTTTTATGAAAAAACCAACAAAATAAACTTTAATTTAATTAGAAAAAGGAAAGAAGAAAATAAAATAGTTAGTATCAAAAATGAAAAGGGTAAACTTTCCACCAATGAAGAAATAATTAGAGCAATAATTAGGAGCTATTTTGCCCAATTGTATGCCATTAAATCTTTCAATTTAAGTGAAATGGATGAATACTTTCAAAAATGTAAATTGCCCAGATACACAGAGGAAGAAATACACAAATTAAATAGGCACATTTTAGAAAAAAGAAATTGAACAAACTATTAATCAACTACCTAAGAAAATTTCCAGGGCCAGATGGATTTACATGTGAATTCTACCAAAAATATAAAAAATAATAATATGCAATACTATGCAAACTATTGAAGAAAAGAGGAAGAAGGAGTCCACCAAATTCCTTTTATGACAGATATGGTGTTGATACCTAAAATCACATAGGGTCAAAGCAGAGAAAGAAAACTATAGACCCACATCTCTTATGGATATTAATGCAAAAACTTTAAATAAAATATTAGCAAAGAGATTATAGCAAATTATCTCTAGGATATATACCATGATCAAGCAGGATTTATACCTGGAATGCAGGACTGGTTGAATGTTAAGAAAATTATTATCATAATTGGTTGTATCAATAGTCAAACTAACAGAAATCATATGATTATATCAATACACTGAGAAATAGCTTTTGACAAAATCTAAAACCCATTTCTACAAAAACAGCAAAGGGTATAAAAAAAAATGGATTTTTTTAAAAAAAAATGATCAGTAGCACCTATTTAAAACCATCAACAAGCATCATATGTAATGGGGATAAACTAGAACCATTCCCAGTAAAATCAGGGGTGAAACAAGATTTTCCCTTATCACCATTACTATTCAATATTATATTAGAATTATTAGTTTTAGCAATAAAAGAAGAAGAAATAAAAGAAATCAGAAAGAAAAAAAGTATGTCTCTTTGCACATGATATGACTGTATACTTAGAGAATCAGCTACAAAAAAAGTAGAAACAATTCACAACTTTAGCAAAGTTGTAGGATACAAAACAAATCCACATAAATCATCAATATTTCTACAGGTTAACAATGAAATCCAGCACTGAGAAATACAGAGAGAAAGTCCATTTAAAATTATTGTAGATGATATAAAATATTTGGGAATCTATCTGCCAAGTCAAAGTCAAAAACTATTGAATGCAATTTCAAAATATTTTCCACACATATAAAATCATATCTTAAAAATTGGAATAATATAAAGTGCTCATGCGTAGGATGAGCTAATATAATTTTAAAAATGACAATTCTACCTAAAGTAATCTAGTTATTCATTGCCATACTATAATGTCCAGGCTAGCTCTCTGGAGGATCTCTGGATGGGCCTTGGTCTTTAGGTGGAGAAGTAATGAAGACAGGATTCCTCAAAGATGGAGTCCAGAGTCTGGAAACTGGAGTCTCAAGTATTTTCTGTGTCTGTGGCTGAAAAGCTGGTTCCCAGTCCTCCCAGCCCTTAAATACTTCAGTACAATTATATCACTACAGCAACTGAATATGTGCAATCATTACATCATCATATCATATTAAGTATATATTTAGAGTATATATTTAGAAAACCATAATCTCACACTGAGTAGATGCTTAACTATAAGTACCCTGCTCTCCTTGATTCAAGTACACTTTTAGAAGAGTTCTGGCCCTCTTGATCTCCAGCTTTATTTTGTTTTAGAACACAGGTGGTCATGCCCTCCCTGACTTCTCAGGAAGGGAGGTGAAAACACCAAAGGGAAATGGGGATGTAGAAGGCCAGAACTCTAAAAAGGTATACTTAAGACTCAGTATGATTGATGATATAATGATTCTCTAGCTAAGCACATACTTATTGTGGTATTTAATGTGATGCAATTATGTAATGTTCTACAGCTGGAGTGTGCTCAGTGTGATATAGTGATGTAATTGTACTGAAGTCTTTAAGGGCTGGGACAACTAGGAACTCTTTCTCAGCCACAAACTTCATTCATCTCTTCTACAAACCTCATTAGCATTTTCTTTAGAAAGTTGTCTTATCACAATTTCTGTTGCTACATTTTCACCAATAGTTCACATGACAGTTGTCTGCAGACATCCCACAAAATCAGTAAAAGGTTCATTTGGACTTTGTGCTATTTTTTTGAAGGCTTCCCCTCTATCCTGTCTTCCTGGGAGGGTGCCCCATGCTTTCATAGGAGTAGAAACAATTTGTTCATATGCAGTCAAAGGGTAATTAATCCAAGCTTTAGTGTCTCCATAATGACCCACACCTCTTATTGGTCAGAGGTGACTGGTATATTAACTCCAGATTGCCTATTTCATTGGGCTTGTATTCTACAAAGTTCACTATACTCAGAAAGCCATAACAAGTTTTGTCCAGATTCTAAACATGTCCTTGCTATAAATTTCCAATCATTAGGGGTTAAAATTTCAAAAGCCAAATTCTAAATTCTCTAGTATCATCTTAACATAAGATGAATTAGACCCATAAAGAGTGCAAGCCTTTTTCAGATCCTTGATAATTTCCAGATTAAACAGAGTATATTTTCTTTTTTCTTGACCTGAAGAGTCAACCCAAGCTGTAGCGTGGGTGGTGCTGATGGTGTCACTGCCCTTCCCCCTTCTCCTCCTCCCTCCACCCATGAGGGTGAAATTGAGGACATCCTCCATCAAGATATGAGGAATGTCCTAATAGTGCCTACTCAGGTGTAACTGAACTGTGAAAGTGAGAAGCACAACACTCTGTAAGTTCATCAGTAATGCTCTTGTCCAATTCTCCATGCTTTTCAGTTGCTTTGTCAGTACCATTACCCGCCTCCTCTTTCTTCTCATACTTTCTTGTCTGAATGTCCAGCTTAGAACTTTTCCTTTTTTTAGAACTTGTGGGACTCTTTAAAGCCAATTGTATTATATTGTACATAAGGAATGTTTCTTCAGGGATTGAATCAGAACCCATAGCTTCATAATATTCAGTTAGTTGCTCTCCTGCTAATCCCCACATATCTGGCTCTAATTTTACTTCCTTAGATAGCCAAGGAAACATGCAGGCTAATATACTTAAGAATCCAGTGATATGCTTCCAAATTACCAACAAACCTTGCTTCTTTTTTAACCTAACTAAGCATTCTACTATTTCCCTTGGGGTGGAGGAGGTTCTTTTCTTAGTATTTGCCCCATTTCAGCTAAAAAACAAAAGAGACTAATTTAGTCCTTACCACATCTTCCTGCTTGCCTGTTTTTATACTTACCCTATTTCTGGGTCACAGGGACTTCTCCACTGAACACGGGTGATCACATTAATCCAATTGATTTGTGTGCTGCTTTGCAAGGTCCTGCATTTCTAGGGCCTCATGTTTGACTGCCAAAATGTAATGTCCAGACAATCTCTTTGGAAAACCTTGGGATTAGCCTGAGTCCTTGGTCTTAGTTGGGGAGTGAAGGAGGCAGGAGAGCTACCATGTGGCTGCTCAAAGATGGAGTCTGGAATATGGAATCTGGTGTCTGTGGCTGAGAACTCTTCTGTGTCTGAGACTCCCTTAAATACCTCAGTACAATTACATCACTACAATAATTGCATATGTACAATCATTACATCACCATATCACATTAAGTATATGTTTACAGAACTATTATCTCACACTGAGTAGGTGCTTAACTATAAACACCCTGTTGTCCGTGATTCAAGTACATCTTTTCAAAGTTCCGTCCTCTGTACCATACTAATCAAACTCCCAAGAAATTATTTTACAGAGCTAGAAAAAAATAATAACAAAGTTCACGTGAAAGAATTAAAGGTCAAAAATTTCAAGGGAATTAATGAAAAAAATGCAAATGAAGATGGCCTGACTGAACCAGACCTAAAACTATATTATAAAGCAGTGGTCATCAAAACCATTTGTTACTGGCTAAGAAAGAGTGTAGTTGATCAGTAGAATAGATTAGGTTCACAAGACACAATAGTCAATGACTACAATAATCTAGTTTTTGATGAGCCAAAAGACCCCAGGTTCTGGGATAAAAACTCACTATTTGATAAAAACTGCTGGGAAAATTGGAAAATAATATGGCAGAAACTAGACATTGATTTCCATCTAACACACTATACCAAGTTAAGGTCAAAATGAGTTTATGATTTAGATAAAAAGAGCACAGTAGAAAAACAAAGGATACTCTACCTGTCAGATCTGTAGAGCCTGAAGAGATTAGTGGCCAAAGAAGAATTAGAAGTACATTATAGAATACAAAATGGATAATTTTGATTATATTAAGTTAAAAAAATTTTGTACAAACAAAATCAAAGGAGGCAAGATTAAAAGGGAAGCAGTAAACGGGGAAAATGTTTACATTCAAGGATAAGGCTGATAAAGGCCTCATTTCTAAAATATATAGAGAATTAATTCAAAATTGTAAGAATATAACCATGCTCCAGTTGATAAATGGTCAAAAAATATAAACAGAAAATTTTAAGGTGCAGAAACCATTTCTAGTCATATGAAAAAATGTTCTGAATCACTATTGATCAGAGAGATGCAGATTAAGAGTTCTGGGGTACCACTACACACCTCTCAGATTGGCTAAGGTGACAGAAAAAAATAACAGATAAATGTTGTAGGGGATGTGGGGAAACTAGGATACTAATATATTGTTGGTGGATGTGTGAACTGATCCAGTCATTCTGGAGATCAATTTGGAACTATGCCCAAAGGGATATTAAACTGTGTATATCCTCTGTTGCAGCAATGTCTGTACTGGACCTACTGATCTCCCAAAGAGATCATAAAAATGAAAAAAGGACCTACATGTGCAAAAATGTTTGTAGTAGCCCTTTTTGTATTGGCAAGGAATTGGAAACTGATTGGATGTCCATCAGTTAGACATGGCTGAATAAATTATTATTGTATGTCAATGTTATGACGTTATTATTCTATAAAAACAATCAGCAGGATGATTTTAAAAAAGCCTGGAGAGACCTACAAGAACTGCTCCTAGGTGAACTGAGTAGAACCATGAAAACATTGTACACAGCAACAAGATTATATAATGATCAGTTCTGATGAAAGTGACTCTTTTCAACATGATTCAGGCCAATTCCAAAGGTCATGTAATGGAGAGATCCATCTGCATTTAAATAGGACTGTGAGGACTGAATGTGGATCACAACAGAATATTTTCACTTTTTTGTTGTTTGCACATGTTTTGTTTTCTTTCTCATTTTCCCTCCTTTTCATTTGATTTTCTTTTGTAGCATGATATGTGTGGAAATATGTATAGAAGAATTGCACATGTTTAACATATATTGGCTTACTTCCTGTCTAGGGAAGGGAATGGGAGAAAGGGAGGGAGAAAAAAAAAATTGGAACACAAGATTTGAAAGGTGAATGTGAAAATTATATGTTTTGAAAATAAAAAGCTTTAAAAAATAAAAAATGTATTTTAGGTTAGTATTTGAGCTTCAGAAAACGTTAGATCAAGAGATTATAAAGAAGAGTTTTATGTAACCAGGGAGCAGACTGAGTGGTGGCTACTTGATATAGAAGAACATCATCTGGAAAATGAAAGGATAACAATGACAAATTATCTTCACATTTTCAATAAATTCTGACATTATTTTTAAATATAGTAGCAATTTAGAGATGAAGTATAGCTCACGTCCAATATGATTTTCCTAAAGAGAAAATAATATGAGTAACCTTGCTTCCACTTTTGAGAAAGCATACTAGACAGTATAGAAAAGTAATATCATGGCTTGCAGATAAGCATTAAACAACATGTATCATGCACTTTTTGTAGGTGATATGCAGACATATGAAGTAGAGAAAAAATAAGTTTTGTGGTTTTGAAACTTGTGACCTAACTTAGAGTAATAATTATCAAATAATAACTTCCTCATAGTTTCTGAGTCATCTGTCCTTGGTCCTATGCATGTAAGGTGTAATACTTCTCAAACTGTGAAAAGCACAAAGAAAGGTATCAAGCATCTCAAAAGTACAAAAAGTGAGCTGGGCCTTGAAAGGTTAATTTTAATAGTAATATACCAAAATTTGGGTTGAGAAAACATACTATAAAAATGAAAGAGTTTTGACCTGATAGCACAAGATTCTATTAAGTATTTGAAGTGGTGAGAAAAAGGTTCTCACATCCCTTTTTGCTACTTTTAAGTATTGTGAGGGGTGGTGATGGTGAAGAAAGCACTTTTGAAAATGTAGTGCCACAAAATGTTTGTAGCAGCCCTTTTTGTAATGGCTAAAAACTGGAAATTGAATGGATGCTCATCAATTGGAGAATGGCTGAATAAATTATGGCATATGAATGTTATGGAATATTATTGTTCTGTAAGAAATGACCAGCAGGATGATTTCAGAAAAGCCTAGAGAGACTTACATGAACTGATGCTGAGTGAAATGAGCAGGACCAGGAGATCATTATATACTTCAACAACAATACTATATGATGATCAGTTCTGATGGACATGGCTCTCTTCAACAATGAGATGAGCCAAATCAGTTCCATTTGTTAAATAATGAAGAGGACCAGCTATACCCAGCAAAAGAACTCTGGGAAATGAGTGTGAACCACAACATAGCATTACCACTCCCTCTGTTTTTGTCCATTTGCATTTTTGATTTCCTTCACAGGTTAATTTTAGCTTATTTCTAAGTCTGTTTTTTCTTGTGCAGCAAAACAACTGTATATTATTGTATTGCATTGTATTTAACATATACTTTAACATGTATTGGTCTAGCTGTCATCTAATGAAGGGGGTGGAGGGAAGGAGGGGAAAAGTTGGAACAGAAGATTTTGCAAGGGTCAATGCTGAAAAGTTACTCATGCATATATCTTTTAAATAAAAAGGTATAATAAAATAAATAAACAAAAAAATGTAATGCCATGCAAACTTGAAAGAAAAGTGTTATTTGTGTGTGTGATTTCAGTTGTATTGCTTCACATTAAAAAAGATAAATAATTGAATTTAATAAACAATGAACCACCACTTTTCAAAAGAAAAAGAGAATTGAAAATTTTTATTCTCAAAATGAAAGGAAGAAAAATAGCTATAGGTATCTAAAACATTAAATTACAGAACCCTAAAGATAGAAAGGAATTTGGAGATCATATAGTAGTCCAAGACATACTTTAACAAAAGAATAGTGTTACAATATACTCAACTTATATTTGATAAAAGATTTTTAGTAAGGTTAAACACATTCTTCTTTAAACCATCCCATTTTAGTTTGGGATAGCCCTAGTTATTGGGAAGTTTCTTTTCCATAAAGCTGAGAAATTCATTGCTCTTAGTTCTGTCCTTTGGCAGGTGATTTATATAAGTATTGAACATGTAAATATTCAACATTTAAAATGGGGAGTAAAATCATCTAGATCTAGACATAGGCAAAAATAATAAACAAAGGTTCAGAAATAGCAAAATACAGTTAGTGTGTCAAAAAATCATCCCATTGCAACATTATTGCCACACAGCGTAAGATATGTATGAGGGAGTAGAAAAAGAATGAAAAGTTAAAGTCATATTAAGATTGTAGAAAGTCTTCATGCCAGACTAAAGAGGTTTAAATTTATCTGGAGTTTAAAAAAAATTGAAGGATCTTGATTAAAAGTGATTTAGCTAAATCTATGTTTAGAGAATATAAACTTGATACTGGATTGAAGAATATTCAGGAAGAATTTTACCTCCAAGCTCTAGGCAGCCTATTTGCCAGATGTTCTGCCAAGCATTTTACAAATAATATCTAATTTATTTGAATTATAGTAAAAGTTGTCATAGGAAAGAAAGATTAACCTTGTTGTACCTAAGATAAAATAGACTTAACTAGAAACTGTCAAATGGGGAAAATTACAGTATTTGGGATGGACTGGGTAAGTGGTAGCCAAAAGGGTAGGTGAAAAATGTTGCTGTACTATAAATAAAAATTCCTCTTTGAATATGTGCAATTTAAAGACCCAGTTGGCTCAGCATGAGGGAGAAAATCATGATTTTTCATGCTACTTTTCAGTCAAATCCATTCATCTTCCTTTCTTTTAGAAGCCCCTATCTTGATCCTTTAGTTCAATTATTTTCTCTGTAACTCTTATTGTATTGTTAAGAAACATTTTTTTGTTTGTTTTCCTCTCATGCCTCTGTCACTAGTAGATTATTGGAAAACCATGATGGGGAAAAAAAAAAGAATGAGAATGAGAGTGAGGAGCAGAGGACAGGAGTGGGAGAGGTAGGGACAGAGGAAAAGGGAGAGAGAGAGAGAGAGAGAGAGAGAGAGAGAGAGAGAGAGAAAGAAAGAGAGAGAGAGAAAGAGAGAGAGAGAAAGAAAGAGAGAAAGAGAGAAAAAAGAAAGAGAGAGAAGGAAAGAGAGAGAGAAAGACAGAGAGAGAAAAAGAGAGAGAGAGACAGAGAGAGAGAGAGAGAGAGAGAGAGAGAGAGTGAGAGACTGAGATGAGTTGGAGTGGGAGAGAGAATTTGAACAACTGGCATATAAAAGGGTGATTAAACTTGGTCTTTTGGTCCCAGAGGACAGAATCAGAAGCAACATTTGGATTTGCAAAGGACCTAGCATGGGTTGGATGATACAAAATCATTCCCCAATCATTTTTTGTTTGTTTTGTTTCAAAATACTTCTTAATAACTTCAGGTCTCCCAAAGTAGAATGGGAGATAATACTGTCTTCTTATTGAAGATCTCTAAACAAAGGCATGATGATTATTAATGCTTGTTGGGTATGTTGTAATGGAAATTCTTTTTCATTTTGGGTTAAATTGATAGCTGCTGAAATCCTTGTAAACAACATATTGTAGGGTTCTGACTTTTGATCCAGTGTGCTATCTGCCTCCTCTTTATGGGGGAGTTCATCCCATTCACATTTACGGTTAGAATTCTGTATTTCCTGCCATCCTAATAACCCCAGATTATGCTTTACTTTTTCTTGCCTCCCCCAACCCTCTTTCCCCTTTTTGAACTTATGTACCCCACTTGTATCATGATGCTTACCCTCTTTAGGATCCCTCCCTTCCCCCCTTTGAATCTTTTCCCCTTCCTTCCCTTATTACTCTTTTTCTTTTCCCTTTTCCTCTCCCCCTTTTTTAATGAGGCAAGAGAGAATTTCTCTAAAACAAATGTCAATTATTTTCTCTTTGAGCCAACTTTGATGAGAATAAGGTTCACACAATGTTTCTCCCCCTCTCTAAATTCCCTCAGATATGATAAGTTTTCTTTGCCTCTTCGTGGGATGTGGTTTCCCTCTTTTTATCCCTCCTTCCCACCTTATTCTGCCATCATCCCTTTTCCATATCTACTTCCCTTTTTTATGTTATATCAGTAAAATCAAATTATACATGTATTCTTTATGTATATCCACAACAGAAATACAATTCTCAAGAGTTATTTTTACCTTTTCTGCATCTCTTGAGTCCTATGGTTGGAGATCAAATTTTTTTAGTTCTGGTTTTTTCCTTAGAAACAAACGGAATTCATTTGTTTCATTAAATGTCCATCTTCTTCCCTGGAAGAAAATGCTCAGCTTAGTTGGGTAGTTTATTCTTGGCTGCATTCCAAGTTCTTTTGCCTTTTGGAATATCAGATTCTAGGCCCTTCAATCCTTTAATGTGGAGGCAGCCAGATCTTGGGTGATTCTTATTGTGGCACCTCAGTATTTAAATTGGTTTTTGTTTTTGTTTTTTTTTTTTTGGCTGCTTGTAAAATTTTTTCCTTAATCTGATAGTTCTGAAATTTGGCCACAATATTCCTTGGGGTTTTTATTTTAGGCCTCTTTTAGAAGGTGTTTGATAAATTCTTTCAATGCCTATTTTACCTTCTGATTCTATTATATCTGGGCAGTTCTCTTTGATGATTTCTTGTAAAATAGTATCTAGGCTCTTTTTTTCATCATAATTTTCGGAAAGTCCAATAATCCTCAGATTATCTCTCCTAGATTCTATTTTCCAAGTCTGTCATTTTTGCAAGTAGATAATTCATAGTTTTTTCCAGTTTGTCATTTTTGTGGTTTTGCTTGACTGATTTTTGCTGTCTCAATGAATCATTTGATTCTATTTGTTTAGTTCTAATTTTTAAAGAATTATTTTCTTCATTAGCTTTTTTTATTTCTTTCTGTATATGTCCAATTGAGTTTTTAAATGTATTTTTTGCTCTGTGGAATTTTTTTCCATTTCACTAATTTTTTTTTTTAGTGAATTATTTTCTTTTTCCAATTCACAGATCCTACTTTCTTGCAAGTTCTTTGTCTTTTCCAATTCACAAATCCTACTTTCTAGTCAATTCTTTATTTTTTCCAATTCACAATTCTTACTTTCCTGAGATTTTTTTACTTTTTCCAATTCACAAATTTTGTTTCCCTGCACTTCCTGGGAATTTTTTATCTTTTCCAATTCGTATTTCAGGAAGTTGTTGCTGTCTTATAAGACTTCTCTTCCCTTTCCCCATTTATCTTCTAACTCTCTTTTGAGACTTTTAATGGTCTCTTCTATGAGAGCATCATGTAAAAGGGGACAGGTAACATTCCCCTTTGGGGTATTGTCTGGTGCATGTTTGCTATTAGTCTCTTCAGGTTTGCTGACCTGCTCTTTTTCTGCATAGAAGCTGTTGATGTTCTTTTCATCTTTTTATTCATGTTTTAAAGCCTTTAGGGTATGTCTCCTAGGCAAGGGGGTTACCAGCTTTCTCTCCAGAGCAGGGAGAGATGTAAACAGGTTTCCAGCTCCCGAGGTATGGGAGTACTCTGAGTGAGAGTTTTCCCTTCCCCCAACAGGAGGTGGATTCAGCACTGGCCAAGCTATAGAAGTGCCCAGTTGGGCTGCGTGGGTTAGCAATTGCCCTAGGCTAGAGACTAAGGGGTGAAAGTGTCACTGCCCCAGACGAGAGCCTCTTATGGGGCTGTGGGTATTAGCAGCTGACCGCAAACCCACCGATTCTAAATTCTACTGGAAGTCTGCCCGCAGTCTCTGCCCCAACGTCTCTGCCCGATGCAAATCGGCCCTGCGAAAGCTCTATAGCCCCAAGCTGAGCCCCGCACTGCACAGATTAGAGGCTAACCTGGGCTGTGCCCTCCTGCCTTGCAGGTTTGCAACTGCCCCAAGGAAAAGCCCCGTACTGAGGGTTGGGGCTGCAAGCTTGTGCTGAGATCTGTGCTCTCACTTTTGGTTTGAGGCTGTTCTCAGAAACTAATTTCTCTCCCAGTCTACACTGATCTTCCCCCTGGCCCTGGAAAAAACCTTTTCTGGCGAGACTGCAGATTTTCTATGGCTGGTGAGTTGTTATACTTTTTATCTTTATGAATTGTAGCAGTCAAGACTATTTTTGAGGCTCGATACAATATTGATAAAGAGGGTAAGAGAAGAGCTTAGAAAGTCGCGTGTGCCTTCTCCACCATCTTGGCTCTGCCCCCCCCCCCCCCCCCCCCCCAATAGCTGCTGAAATCCAACTGTGATTCTGTAAAATAATTAAGCCCATTTACAACTTATTTATAACTTGAAAGATAGTTTTTGATTTGTGGTCAAAACAATACTTATTCTTTGGAAAACCTGGTAAGAATCCTCCTTTCTTATATAATGCTAATCCTCAACTATCAGACTTATTCCTCCTTATTGATCAAAACCAGATTGAGAGAATTGTCACCAGCAAAGAGGATAAATTCTAGCAGATGACCACATAATTGAAGTCACCTGTTTTATAAACACACACACACACACACACACACACACATACACACACACACACACCATCTGAAGATTGGCTTGGCTAAATTTGAAAATATTTTTCATTAGAGTGTATACAAGGAAATTTTATTTTTATATTAAAAAAAAACCTCAAAAGCAATCTGCCAAGTTAGTGAATTGAAAATAGCTTCCATCATTTGCAGAGTAGCTATGATTCTTTAGCCTCTCATAGTTTCCCTATAAAAGGAAAAAAAAAAAAAAAACTGGACCAATAATCCAAGACAATACCACTTTCCTCATTTGGAAAATAAGCCTTTCTCTAACTCTTAATCAGAAGTAAGAGCCTTATATGCCTTTCTCTATCTCTTATTCAGAAGTAAGAACATCTTGGGATGTGTGAGGTTCTGAGGGAGAGCTAGCACTTTTGGGGCTACTGAACCCTACTCATTCATTTTAGTCTCTATCGGACACCCATCCAAGAAGCTTTAGCACATACACTCTGGCAAACCATCTTAGCAGAGAGGCTGAACCAGGATGAGAATAAGCAGTAGGCTTGAAATCCATTGGTGAGTTACAGGAATATCTACCCCAAGCATGTGAAGACTTTTCCTGGCAGAATGGGCAGATGAGAACAATTTCTTCCGATGGCCATGAAGATGATTAAAGCAGATTAGTCATTAGAGCTTGATTAGACATCAAAGACACCAGGGTCATCCATAGCCTCTGTGACCATCACCAGTTATCCTAACTTCTTTTCACCACTGGGCTTCAAGAACTCAGAAAGACAGAGTGAGGTTGATGACTATGTGCAACTCTTGTCTTGCTTAAATCCATTTCAACACATTTCATGTATGCATCAAGACCATGTCATTGATCCTCTTCAAAAACAAAGGACCGAAAACACCATGTCTTAAATTTTGGTTTTGTACTTAAATTTGTTTCCCTGGTATCAATGTCTTTTGTCAAGACTAGGTAGAGAAATTTCATCCTGAAACTGCCTCCCATCAGGTCCCACTGTTGCACCAAGGGAAATTACTTTTGTGCAAAATACCACTGTTCTTTTCTACCTAATGGATATGGAAGATAAAATACTCTCAATCCTAGAGTGCTTTGAGTTTGTGTAGCATAAAAGTGTTCCAACTGCACACTACTATTCCCAGATGGAATGAGAGGGTCCATCATGTAGCCAAGATAAAACAGGTTGCTAGAACAATCTTTAGCCAAATTTACAATGACAAATGACTATTTTAGAGGCAGTTGCTTTTCATTTATTCCTGTGCAACCTAGAAAGCAACTTTATTTCATTCTTTGACTTTAAATCTCTTTTAGAAATACATTCCCTATACTCTGTGATTCAAATTGGGACAATGTTTCTCCATACTAGAATGACCGAATTACCAAGGAATTTGGAGGATACTTTATTTGAAGATCTATATTAGCTTTATTTTGGGAATTTAGGTGAAAGTTAGTTGCTTCAACTTTCTGTTTTAGATATAATCATTTGCATCTGAACTATTTCCAGGAGTACTGGGAAAGGGTGAGAGTAATAATTTGGATACTTTTGGTAGGGAAAAAAATCACTCATACTGAACATGATAATTAAAATGGAAGTATTCTTTGGCCTAAAATGTCTCTTTTAGTTCAATACTTTCTTGCTGGATCAAATTGAATGTCAGTACCCTTTCATTTAAAGAGGTGAGAAATTAAAAATACTAAGACTTCTAGCAGGTCAGATTTGAATGACATAGAGCAAAGCAACAGAGGAAGGTGAATTAAATTGAGAAAAACTTACATGGAGACAAGACTATAATGGTCACAAGGGAGGAAAAAATATAGTGAAATAAGCTTGGCAAAATCCTTGTCTAATATTATCATAGTTATGCAGGCTGTATGTAGTGCATGATATCTAATTAAGATGCACATCCCAACATACCCTCCAAATTTAGTTCTTCAAAATTCTCTTTAATCTTAGACAATTGCAAATAGAGCATTTTTTTCACAAACAGAACTCAGATATACATATATATATATATATATATATATATATATATATATATATCATACATCTGCAAAATTCTTTAAAAGACAAAAATATCTATTCATAGTTTTATTTTTCCTTTTAGTGAATTGTAATTTCATTAAAGAAAAGGATTCCCAAATTTTTTTCACAATTGAAGATTTAAATTTATTTCACTGATGCAGATAAGAAATTGCTCTGTTGCTTAGAGTATTAGAGACCAGCTTGGATTGTGTCAAATCTGATTTGCTCAATGTCACACAACCAGTGTGTGTCAGAAATGAAATTTGAATCTCAGTATTGAGTCTGAGATCATTTTTATATATTCTACCATATAGTATGAATTATTTAGATTAGAGATAGCTCCTAAATCTACTGATTTTACTGGTATAAAAAAACCTAAGGTGAGGAAACTTTTCCTGCTAATACAGTTTGGCACTTTCTCTATAACTTAAAGTTAGTTAGTTGTTTAGAAGCACAAAGACAGTGTCGTTCAGAAGAGAGACATGAACTCAGATATTCTTGGCTTTATTGTCAGTCATCTACCCATTATTCCATATTCTCTCTGATTTACCCCTACTAAACCATGTATATTATTGAAATATGGAATTTTAATAAATAACATATAAACCCATCAAATTACTAATTACAAATGAGAAATATAGTTTTTATTTACTAACCTTTATCTTAAATCATAAATGTCTGCTCATGATAGAACTGAATTATGCTTTCTATTAATTGAATCCAATGTTGAGAGGTTTGCTATTTGTACAAAGTTTAGAATAGATGGCTTCAGAAAGCCATTACTACCTGTAAGATGGAGGCAAGTAACTTAAACCCCATACTTTAGCATAGTGCCAAGGAGGGGCAACAAGAGTAGAGGCAGAAACCTAAGTGAACAATCCCAACATTCCCCTCAAAAAATTAAAATCAAAATTTCAAATCAAACCCTAGGGAACAAAAGAAAAAGGAAACAAATGGGTTATGGTGAGACAATTTTCCAGCTCAAGACAAATAAGGAAGTTGGTTGAGGCGTTCTGTGACACTGAGGCAAAGGTTGGCCCTGAGCAAAAATGGAAACAATATCAATGGTGAGACAGAGGGAGCTGTGATGGCAGTAGCAAAAGCTTTGAGAACTCTCAACTCAGAAAATGTAAGGCAATGGAAAACTTGACCAGGAAGACATTATAGGGAACCCTCAGCTGACACATGGGTCCAGGACAGAGAGGATAATTTATGCTTAGTATATTAGAAAAGGATCACTGGTCACAATTTCAGGGTCAAGAGGAATACCTGTGTTGAGGTTGGGAAGGGGGACCCCAAAAGTCCCAGATGGGTGTTGGAAGGTGTCTCAAAAGAATTTGCAGGCTTGAACCCATCTCCAGTTAAGGGACAAAGTTTTATTTAAAGTAATGGTATGCCATTACAAGCAGACTGAATTATGAGGAAATTGAGTAAAGGAGCAGAAGCAAAGTACATATTTTATACAGTTTTCAATCACAGATAAGCTAATTCTGTGGCTCATATTAGGAAGGGGTGGTCACTGGAAGGAGTGGTTCTCAGTTGATCAGATTATTACTGACAAGATTACCAGTCAGCAATAAATTGAGGAGTGGTCTAATTCACTATTGACTCTGGAGTTTTATCTGTGGGAATTTCCTGAAGCCAGAAGCTATCTGGCTAAGGAGTGGTAGGAAGATTCCAAAGCTGGAAGACCTAGGACATTGACCCATAGAAGCCTCACAAAGTCAGGGGACTTTGCATTATCTCACTTGCACATGTAGCTACAGGGAATCAGTTCCGAAACCAGGAAAATACAGTCACTATACCTCTCCCTGAATTATGCCACTTTGGAAGCACTGAAAATTTGCAGATCCCCAAAATTAACTCTGAAAACATTGCCATTAAAAATGCCTGAAAATTGGAATAGTTTCTTATGATCCCTTACCCCAAGATGAGCAGAGTCCAATTTTTACATAAAGTTCAATGTCTAGAAATAGACTAGAAAAATTAGAACAAAAATCATAATCTGATCATAAAATCTGACCATAGAAAGCTACTATGTGGTCATGGAAGCTCAAGACGCAAGGACAAAGGTAGATAATGACATAAAACCAACCACAAACGCTCAAAGAAAAATATTAATTGGACACAAGACCAACAAGAACAATAAAGAATCAATAAAAATATTAAAGGGGTAGAGTATTTTTTTAGAATCACCACATCATTCTCACTAAGCCCAACTCTTTGTTTCAAATTGCACAAATACTGATGACATTCACGAGAGTACTGCTAGTATTTTCACTTTTGTGTGTACTTGTATACCAAGTAAACAATTTGACCTTATTGAGTTCCTTATAACTGGTCTTTGATGTTTATCTATATTTCTCCTGGTTGGGAGATGTCAAATTTTTTTCTTAATTTATAGGGTTATGAGTCTTTCCATTCATTAAAATGTCGTTTTTTTGTTTTTTTGTTTTTTTTTTTTTTTTTACAATCAGGATTATACTTAACTTTGCTCTGTTACCCTGTTTAAGATAAGAGTAAGTTACCCTTACTCTGTCAATGAGATGAAAGTTTCTATAGCTGAGGCTTCCTCTCAACCCAGACTCCCCTAGGGGCTATAGATTATTGATTCTATAGAGTCAGTCTGGAGTTACTTGTGCTTCACTCAGGTCAATCTTCTACCCCTGGAGGGCGGATATTTCCAAGGGTTTTCTCAAATCATCTAGAGAAAACAACTCCATTATCCTGTTATAATTTTTGTTGCTTGGAGGTAATGTTCTTTCTTTCCCCTGCTCTCTTTTTTATGAAAGAAATTTGGAGAGCTGAAGTTTTTTTTTGTTTGTTTGTTTTTTTTACCTATTTTGGACTCAGAATTCTTTTCAACAACAACACTTTAAAAAAATAGAATTGGCCAACTAGAAAAAATACAAAAGCTCCTTGAAGAAAATCACTCCTTAAAAATTAAAATGGGAAGTAGAAGCTAATGACTCCATGAGAAAACAATAAAATAAACTCAATGAAAAATTACAAGAAAATGTGAAATGTCCAGTCAAAAAAAAACAAAAAACAAAAAACAATTGACTTGAGAAATAAATTGAGGAGAGATAATTCAAGAATTGTTTATACTGTAAGAAAGCCATGATTGGGGGGGAAAAGCCTAGATATTACATTTCAAGAAATTATCTAGAAAAAAAATTACTCTGACATCTTAGACTCAAGGGTAAAATGGAAATATTACAGGCAAATTCCAGAGTTCCCAGATCAAGCAGAAATTTTTTGGAAGGAGACAAAAAGAAGATTTTCATATATTAAAGAGGTATAGTCAAGATAACGCAAATTTTATCATCTTCTATAACAAAGGAATTGAAGACTTGGAATATGATATTCCAGAAGACAAAGGAGATAGGATTACATCAAATTGTACACAGTATAATTGAATATAATCCTTCAGAAAAAAAATGGATATTTAATGAAATAGAGGACTTTCAAGGATCCCTGATTAAAAGACCAGAGCTGAATAGAAAATTTTACATTCAAACATCAAACGCATGAGATTCAATAACAGATAAACATGAAAGAGAAATCATAAAGGGCTTAATAAGATTAAGTTGCCTGGATTCTTGTTTTTGAAAATGATACATATAACTCCTAAAAAATGTAAGGCTGAGTGTAATGTTCCAGTTGATTTTCTGAAGGTCTTGGACCAGCCTTCATTTCAGTAGAGTAATCACTACAAGAATAATCAGGTGTTAAAATCCAAATTCTTTATTATCTCCTTAACAGTGTAGTTTCCTTGATTGGGGCCTGGGCTAGCTTTCTTGAGGTCCTCTGGAATGTGTCTTGGTTTCTGTGGGGGAGGTAGGAGAACAGGTCTCTGTCTTGAAGTTTGTCTAAGTCCCAGAGCTTGTGCTCCAGCCTCCAGTCCTTTGTATTCTCCCAGTCTGCCCCTGAGCGCCCCCCTACCCCCTACCCCCCAACCCTGAGTCTGTCTCCAAGCCCTTCTGAGTCTGTTTCTGGATCAGATGGGCCTTGGTCTCAGTGGAGAAATGAAGGAGGACAAGCCTGCCACCACAGTGGTATGAGATGGAATGAATGAATCTGGCTGAGTTTGTCCCAGCTTATATGCTCTATTACAGTTAAATCCATTAATTATATTGAATATAAGCCAAACATTATATCACTAGGGAACCATTATTTGTTGTAAGATTAAATCAATCATACTGAACTAGAAAACTAATAATCACCATACTAAACTAGATAACCATTGTATTATCAATTCTACTTAGTTAGCACCTTGTAAGAATCCTTGCTTCAAGTACAGAGTTCTGGCCCATAACATCCCCTGCTTTCTTTTGTTTTAGAACATAGTTGGTCATGCCCTCCCTGACTTCTCAGGGAGGTGAGAACCCCAAAAAGGAGGTGATCATGCCCCTCCTGACTTCTCAGAAAAGGAGGGGGAAAACACTAAAGGGAAATGGAGAATCAAACCAGATTAGCGGGCTTCTTAAGTTTAAGTAAGTTTCAATTACTTGAAACAGGTATACATAAGTCAATCAACATGAGAGTTATTACATAAGCACATAGTAACACAGGCTAGTAGTGATGTAGCAAATAACATGAATCAACATGAGGAATTACACATGTCCATAAGTCCTAGAAATAGTCCAAAACTATTGTCCATTACTTCATGTGTCAGGGAATGCAATGATTCCTGCAGATTTTGAAGTCCTGTATTAGTCTTATCATGTTTCAGGGAATCCAGTGATTCCTGCAGGTTTTGAAGTTCTATACAGGTCTTATTATAAGCCATGCTCTTTCAGTGTCAGATGTTTCTTAGGTTTTCTACTTTGGTTTGAGGTTTTACTCTTTTTTTTCTGTCTCCAATGGACAAGGCAAATATGGCTCATTGGCACCCAACCGATTCCTTCTACATCTCTAAGTATACAAGCAAACCCTCTCCCCCAAGCAGTTAACTATCTGGTCCTTTCCATTCACCACTTTCTGGATCTCTCTACATCACTTGGTGATTATCTAAAGATAGTGGAGCTGCTCACACTGGACACTGTCCTTCTGGTGGGTTATAAAATCTGTTTGCTGGAGACAGTGCATCTTTATGGAAAATTTAAAAGTTAATGGTATTGAGAGCTAAGTTTAGAAGTTTTTTAGAGTTACCTGTGGTTCCCTCTTTCTTTTGTTTTTGGAGGAACATCTTAATGTCTCTGTTTCTACTCTCTACTATTGCCTGTCCTTGAGGATTAAAAGATATGCCAGTGCTGTGTAAAATCTGACACTGTGCACAAAAGTGTGCAAAATGTTTAGAACTACATGCAAGACTATTATCTGTTTTTATTGCTTATGACACACTCCAAATTGCAAAGGCTTGTACAATGAATTCAATGACTACTCGGGTTGTCTCTTTTGCTGCTGGTATTGCAAAAGTGAATCCTTAAAAGGTGTCTACCACCACATGGATGAAAGACAGATGACCAAAAGATTTATAATGGATCACATCCATTTGTCATATTTCATTGGGTCTCAAACCACAAGGGTTCTTCCCTCGAAGCAGTGTAGGAGCATGGAAAGGAAGACAAACTGTACAGGCTTTTACTATGATCCTAAGCTTCCTCTTTTGTTATCCCAAATTTTAAATATAAAACTCAAGCAGCCTGATGATATTTAGAATGAGATTCTCAGACTATCTGAATTAAAGGAGAATTAGTCAACATGGTTAGAAGGCTATCTGCCTTTGAATTTCCTTTAAAAATAGGACCTAGGCGTCCACTATGTGAGTGGACATGCAAGATATAAATCTTACCTGGATGCTTTCTCTCTTTCTCTTGAAGTTCCTTAAAGCGATGATATATATTAGAAGCTACAAATTTTATTTGGCCTGTGGCAATTCTTTGTACCACACCTACTGAATAGGTTGAATCAGATATTATATTTACATCTCCTAGATAATAGGTAAGAGCTAGAATGATTGCATGCAATTCATTCTGCTGAGTGAATTGAAAAGTTCTGATTAATATCTTTGTAGTTAAGTCATGAGAGCATACAGCACAAATGTTATGTTTGGATGGATCTGGAAAAATAGTTGGTCCTTTAAGAGGAACCTTAGAAACCTTTTCTTCAAAAATCCATTGCCAAATATATAATAGCCAGGTTATCTTTAATGAGCACCTGTGTATAAAATTTGGAGCTATGACCAACAAAATTTGCCACTCCGGGATGGTTTCACACCATACATTAATTTGTGCATTGGTATAAAAGGTGTATATCTTTTCAGATCTTATCCCAGATAATTGTACTGCTCGCTTAATGACCTTTATAAAATTCTAACCACAAGCACTGGGTAAGGAGTACCCAGTTGTTCTGGTTATTCTGGGAGGTTCACCCACTCTATCACACTGTCTTTAATTTAAATTTAATTTAAATCCCTATACAGCTCTAATTTCCAGATCAAAGGGGATGTATCTTCTCCTTTCTTGACCTGAAAAGTCAAACTCTTGAATAACAGGGTATGCTTCTATTAAATCAGATATATCCTGTCCTTTTTTAGTTAACTCGTGCCTTTTGTAATCTTGTCATAGGTGACTTCATAAGTAGTGCTGATTGTGTCACTGCTCCTCACCCTCCCCCTTCTCCCTCCACCCATGAAGGGTTAATTGAGGGGGGTTAGGTCAAAGAGTTCAATGATCTGCTTCCAAGTTACAATCAAGCCTTGTTTTTTTTATCAGTCTAACCATGCTTTCTACACATTTTTCCTTGTGGTGGAGAAGTCTTCTTTCTAAACATTTGTCCCATTTCAGCTGAAACACTAGTTTAGCTCTTAACAAAGTTTCTTTCTTGTCTATTTTTGTACTCACCCTAATTTCTGGGTCACAGAGACTTTTTCACTGAACTCAAGATTGGAGACTTTTCCACTGAACTCAGGATCATGTCAGTCTGGACTTAAATCCTTAGTCACACATTCAGATGCCAAAATATAGTGTTCTGGCTGGTTTTCTGGAGGTCTCTGGACCAGCCTTTGTTTCAACAGAGTAATAACCACCAGAATAGCCAGGTATTAAAGTCTAAATTCTTTATTATCTCCTTCAAAGTCTAGTTTCCTTGCCTGGGGCCTGGCTAATTTTCTTGGAGGCCTTCCAGAATCTTGGTTTCAGTGGAAAAGCGAAGGAGGAGAGCCACCATGATGGTGTGAGATGGAATGAATCAATCTGGCTGAGCTTGTCCCAGCTTATATGCTCTATTACAGTTAAATCCATTCATCATACTGAGTATAAACCAATCATTATATCATTAGGGTACCATTAGTTGTTGTAAGATGAAATCAATCATACTGAATTAGAGAACTATTGATCACCATGCTAAACTAGATAATCATTGTCTTATCAATTCCACTTAGTTAGCACCTTGTAAGAATCTTTGTAAGAGTTCTGGCCCATAACAAGTGAGAAAGAGGAGTGAACTAGGAGAAGGGGGAAGGGAAAGGTAGTAGGGGGTAAGTTATTTATGCAAAATAGGCATATAAGGAAGAATCAAATTCATAAAAAATACAATTCATTCATCAATCAATATTTAACCAAAAGATATAGAGTTTTCAGAAAAAGAAATGAAAGCTAGCTAGTTATATAAAATGTTCTAAATCACTACTGATTTAAAAAAAATGCAGATACAACAGCTCTAAGATATCATCTCACACTCATCAACTTGGCTCATGTGACAAGAAAAAATTACTAATATTGGAGGGGATATGAGAAAATTGGGACATTTACATGTATATGTGGAGTTGTGAACTAACCCAACTATTCTGGAGAATAATTTGTAATTATTTGCAAAAAGGTGTAAAACTGGTTACATCTTTTGAATCATCAAATAACATTTTTAGATCTATATCCCTCCAAAAAAAAAAAAAAGAAAGAAAAAAGAAAAAAAGGTATATACCTACAAAAATATGTATAGCAGTTTTTTATGATGACAAATCTGGAAAATGAGGCCAAGTCTATCAATTGGGGAATGCCTGAGCAAATTGTGGTATATGATTGTAAAGAAATACTATTCTTCTTTAAGAAATAATGAACAAGATTCTTTCAGAAAAAAAATAAGACATACATAAACTGATATAAAGTGAAGTGAAAAGCAGTGACAGAACAGTGTACAAGTAAAACAATAATGTATGATGATCAACTAATGATTTAGCTATTCTCTTCTATAATGATTTAAGACAATTTTAAAGGAATCATGATGAAAAATATTATATACCTCTAAATAAAGAACTGATTAAGTCTTAATACATATTGAAAAATACTACTTTTTTAACATTTTTTTTTCTGTTTTTGATTTCTACTTTTCTTTACAACATGATTATGGATATGGAATACAGAAATATGTTTTGCATAACTGTATGTGTATAACATAAAAATTGCTTGTTTTATCAATGATGGAAGAGGGAGAAATGGAGCATGGGAAATAATTTGAATTTTATCTGCTTACAGCTCAAGGTGATATTATGTCTATTTTATTGAAGACATGACTATGAATCTATTATGAAAGGCAATAAATCACCTGGAAATGCTTCTGGTATTTGGTAAAGTATCAAAATAAATGTTTTATCAAGTTGATGATAAGGATTTTTTCATTCTTTCATGTCAATAGTGTAAGCACTTACTCCTTTTTCTGAGCTTTATTCAAATACCCAAGAGATTCCCATTATCTGATTTCAGAGCATTAAAATTGGAACACTGATGATCCTGACATTGTGGAGTTTTTTCATATTTTGAAAAGAAAATTAGATTGATTTCACAACATAAAATAATATATTATAGTCATTAGTAATCTTATAAATACTTGACCCTCCTTTACCTAAATCATTCTGAAATATTCAGGTTAAATTGAGCAGTGTTTTTCCTATTTTCAGTCAGGAAATTGTTGCCAGGGAAATATTAAAGAATTACTCTATCTACACCAAATTTTTGTTGTAAAACTTCATTTTGGCATTTATTGATGCTATTCAGTCCTACTTTGTAAATTACTAAAAACCTAAGACCACTTCCCAAAGTGAATATAGGAAACATTTTCTATTCTTTTCATTTCCTTAATCTTTCTCTTCCTTAATTACTGGGGTCAGGGTCACTTCTTGTGGGACTACTTTTTTCTCTAATCCCAATTCCCACATGTTGTTGTCTATTCCTTCCTTTCTGTATCAAAGGAATAATTTCAAAACTATTAATATATATTGAATGAATAAAAACCAAGAAAATTGCTGCTAGTAGCTTATATTTTCATTTTATACTTAACTATAATATTCCACAAAAATGGAGCAAGGAATAACATTGCCCAGATACTCACTACTCTTGAAAATATCTGCTGATGGAAAAAAGGAAATTGCCTTCTTTTGTAGAAGATCACAGTGGGCAATGAGATGGTAAATTAAAAATATATATATTTTTTTCACAGTAGATGTGAAATGAAGTAGCAGTCAGTTAGTTGGTGAATAAGCCTCACTAAGCACTTACTCTGTACTATATACTGTGCTAAATGTTAGAAATACAAAAAAAGATCAAAAGATAGTCCCTACTCTCAAGGAGGTCACAGTTTAATAGGGGAGACTATGCATATTGTATGTAAAAACAATCTATATATAGGATAATAAGCAATTTCTTATACATAATACATACACATAAAGTATATGTATGTACATTATGCATATAAACACATAGTTACATATAATATGGTGCATAATATAGATTAAAGGCATAGAAAACTAATTAAGTGACTGCTAAAGCAGTCCATGTATGAGATAATGGGGATGAACTAGGAGAAGGAGGACAGGAGAGGTAGTATGGGGTAAGTTATTTATGTAACATAGGCACATAAGGAAGAATCAAATTCATAAAAATAGAAGTCATTCACAAGATAGAGTAGATTTCAGTGTCCTCTATCTTGAATGTAATGGTTGGTGATCTGGCATAAAGAAAATAATTAATCTGCCCTTAGGAACTGGCCAAACACTGTTGGACATATGAATCACCTTCTATAGGACCTCTAACTCCATGCTAATAATTTCAAAACAATAATTAGTGAATTGGTGATCCACATTTGAAGTAAAGGTTTTGAAATCTTCAAACAGAAAGGAACTTCTCCTTGTTTTAAATTATCATTCTCTTCCATTGATGCATCTATTTAACTAACTTCTCTCATTCTTCGTCATTTTCAATTTTGTGTTACAGTTATTTTATTAAAGGAATCTTACATGCAACTTAATAGATTGTAAACTGTTTAGGAATATATATACTACTCTAACATATCTCTATAATTCCTCTGGACCTTACTTAGCACATGGGTTTTGCATGTGGCCACATTTTTTAGCAAATTAATTTAGCAAATTAAATTCATAGTTACTTAGTGTCAGCTGGTAGTAAAATAGATTGATTTGAAACTGGTCACTTATTTAGTAAATAGTAGAGAAAAGATTATGAACTCAAATTCTCTGAATCTAGGTCCTAAGAGTCATTATTCCTTTAAGCCTGTTTTTTGAAATATTAATTGAAAATAAAAATATGTTAAGAAACAGTAACAGCAAGTCAGGTGACATTGTGAAGGCTTTCTTATGTTATTTCACTTTTGATCCAAATGTCATAGAAAGCTAGATAGGTGGGCAACTGTTGGCATGAATTCTTAATTAAAGGGAACATGAGAAATTGAGTTCTGTCCCTAATAAATGAAATGGAATTACAAAAAGCAGCATGTGGCTCTAAGTAATATAAACCCCCAAACCCTCAGGGAATAGAAACCTTGTGATAATCTTTTTGCAGTTTCAAATGGGGGAGGAAAAAAGATTAAGCCTTCTCGTGTTCTTTAGGAAAACCTTGTGACAACTTTCTGATCCCAGCCAGAGGCACCATTTCTGCTTTAATGGTCTTTTCCCCCACGATCATACTTAACAAATTATATATATATATATATATATATATATATATATTATCCAGTCTTAGCAGCTTCCAAGATCCACTGACTTTTCAGCCCCTATTTCTATCATAATGCAGCCTGCATCTCAAGGCAGCTGAAACGGATTAGAATCTGCAAGCTTCTCAAAGGTCAAAGCAAAAAGTTTAAAAAAAAAAAAAGTGCCATAGTGAGCCATCCTAGAAAAGATCCACCATCAGAGAAAAAGCAGAAGAACCCCAATCAAATGACCTTTTCAAATTCAAAGTTTTGCTAAAACTCTTTACACACATACACACACACACACACACACACACACACAAAATACATAAGTGCACAGCAAGAACTATATTTCATTTGTTAAGGTATGTTTTGTCTTTTTTGTGTTTAATAAACAAACTGTATTAAATTTTTAAAAAATGTCTCTTTAAGGATGAAAGTCAGAACTAAGTTGATATTTAAGCATGAAAGTTCTCTAATCTTGAGATCTCAAGGCTAGCAAGCATATCTGTCAGAAGGCAATTTACTGCTTTGGGTCTCAGTTAGCTCAACTATAAAAGAAGGAAGTTGGATTAGGTAATTTCTAATGTTTCTTCTACTTCTAAATTCCATCTTCACTATCTTGAGAAAATGAATCGGTTCCTCAACTTTCCTTTCGTCAGTGAAAGGGATATTTTGCTTGCAATCAGGGTTTTTCCTTCAGAATTATTTAAGCTCAGGAGCTCAGGACAGAAGACTCTAGAGTGAAGAAGTGGATCAGAGCAGAAAAAGAAGTGTGTTTCCAGGAAATTTACTTTGTTCACTGATCATTTTTGTCCTATAGTCCCACATACTCCTAAATCCTCAGTGGTTTATCACTGCCTACAGGATAATGTTTAAACTTCTTAATCTGGAAGTTAAAGCCTAACACAATCTGGTCCTAACTTTATTTTCTAGCTTTATAAAAATATATATACATTTATATACATATTTACACATTTATTTTTTTATTCAAGCTTTCTCTTTTCCAGAGATAACCTTTCCCTTCTCCCAAATATCCAAATTCTCATTACTCTTGAAGATGTACCTCAAACCCCAAATTTTGGGGAGACTAGCACATAACTGGCCATGACTTCCTTCCTACCTTGACTTCTTGCACAAGAATATTCTATAATAATTGCACCCTCCTCTGAACTGCTCTGGAATCAATTTTCTTTATCATTCATGTATTTCTTTATAAATTTTTATATTTAATATATATTTAATTATATATAATATATAATTTTCTTTATCATTTATGTATTTCTAGAGAGTAGGCCTTCTTAAGCTTTTTCTACTCACAAACCATTTTTGTCCAAAAACTTTTTTATGCAATCCCAGCATATAGGTATACAACTTAAACATCTACTGATAATAAATCATAATTTTGTGTTCCCTACATCCCTATATGAGGTTGTAACCTACAATTTAAGAAGCTTTTATATAGATTACCATTCTCCCTTCCTCCCTCCCCCACCTTTCTTTCTTCCCTCCCTTCTTCCCTCCCTCCATCTCTCTGTCTTTCTGTCTCTATCTCTCTCTGCCTGTCTCTGTCTCTGTCTCTGTGTCTCTGTGTCTCTCTTTGTCTCTCTCTGTGTGTCATTTATTTTTTTAAACATGTAATTTAATCAATATTAAAAACCTTAGTGTGGAAACTTCATGGACTATCTATAATAAGGAGTCTGAGAGTTTTCTGGGAGAACTGAAAAGGTAAGTGATTTTCCCATGTTCAAACAAATGTATGGACTAGAAGCAAAATCTGAATAAATACTTTTCTTTCACCTCTATTTCCTGTGCCAGTATACTTCTCAGACTGTCTTATATTACTTTTTTTTTTTTTTTTATTCGCTTGGGGAAGTCCAAGTAACTCATTGAAAAGATTGTTGGATTTCAAGTCAAGAAACCCAGAATTTAAGGCTTGTATTTGACATATGCTAGCAATATGAGCATGAGCAAATGACTTTATCTGTCAGTGTTCTCAATAAACTGTCTATAAGACCTATTTAACAAATTATAGGTAGCTTGTAATATTCCTTAGAGTGAGAACTTCCATCCGTGAAATCACAGAAGCTTGACTAAAGCATATCTTGTCTCCACTACTGAACTGCATGTGTCTTGAGGAGTGGTGATCATGGGTTATATATCTGCAATCCTTTAAAATGCTGGCACATAGTAGGAACACATTAAATCCTGACTAATGAGGCAATATAATATACCATCTTATATTTTAAAATAAATCTTAAACAAACTTTCCTGGTTTTAAGGAATAAGTTGATTTAGTGTTTTCTATTTTACTCCATTAAGGTTATAATCTAACCTGAATTTTGATTTGTAGATTAAATTCTGATTCAAATTCTTCCTATGATTTAGTACAGTGTCTGGCATATAGTAGGTGTCTAATACATGCAAGTTCATTGTTTAGATTGTCTCGAGGGTAAAACAGCAGTCTTCAAATCCTCTTTCTGTATATAATTATACAGCAACCTGGATTTAGAGTTTGAAGACTCTAGGTACCATACATTTCAGTCTCCTCACTTTATATAAGATAAAGCCAAGGTCTAAAAAAGTGAATGACCAATGAGAAGTGTGAGAGGTAGGAATCTGAATCTAAGTTTTTTGTTTGTTTGTTTGTTTGTTTTGTTTGGTTTTTTTGCCTCTAAATCTTTTCCATTTTTCATTTTCATTCACATATCACATGGCCATCATATCTGTGATTTTTGACTATTTCTTTCAATCAATGAAATTACATGATTTAAAAGATCAATTTTAGTTAATTCATCATTCATCACAAATTCATCATCAATCACAAATTTCAAGGATGACTTTTTAGTGAAGAGTGTCACTTTAAAAATTGACTATCCCTATCCAGCAGTCATGTGTTGGACAGAAGATGAGAATTTAAGAAAAACGACTGGAAGAGTTTGAAGTTGGAGATGGGAGGAGTTACTATTTAAGTTTCAGCCAATGCATGTGATGATTAGAGATTAACAGGGAGTTGGAAAGGAAGGCAATTATTCAGCTAAGAAGGAATTTGTGGAAGACCTGAGGAAGAATGCTTCTGGTACCTCTATATTATTTGCTGTGGATATTTCAGGGTTCTTTGGGGCAGTTTCCCAGAGCCTGTGTTTCTTCCAAGAACCTGTTAGAGAAGGAATGTTGCCCAATATGGAGTGGGGATGGCTCTCCCTGTGGCCAGCTGTCAGGTCGAGGCTCCTGCCAGGAGATTCGCCTTTCCAGGGCACCACAGGGACCCCAATTCCCTTTCTTCAGGGTGGACGACCGGGAAGAATGGCCCACTGTTTTTTACAACCGGACCTGCCAGTGTTCTGGCAACTTTATGGGATTCAACTGTGGTGACTGCAAATTTGGATTCTTGGGATCAAACTGCCAGGAGAGGAGATTGTTGCTAAGAAGAAACATCTTTGACTTGAGCACATCAGAGAAGGACAAATTTCTTGCTTATCTCAACTTGGCTAAGCATACTATCAATTTAGATTATGTCATACCTACCAGTACCTATGCTCAAATGAACAATGGTTCAACCCCCTTATTTAAGGATATAAACATTTATGACCTCTTTGTCTGGATGCACTATTATGTGTCCCGGGACACACTACTTGGGGGCTCCAGTGTCTGGAAAGACATTGATTTTGCTCATGAAGCTCCAGGTTTCCTTCCTTGGCATAGATATTTCCTCCTTCTATGGGAACAAGAGATCCAGAAGCTCACAGGGGATGTGAACTTCACTATTCCCTACTGGGACTGGAGAGATGCTGAGGAATGCACTATTTGCACAGATGAGTATATGGGAGGTCGTCATCCAACAAACCCAAGCAGACTCAGCCCTGCCTCATTCTTTTCCTCATGGAAGGTAAGGAACAATAGGGATAAGAGTCTGATTGCTTCTTATAAAAATATTATACTAATATTAACATGAATGATAAAAATAATATATTTTATAAAATTTAAAGGCATGAGATTTTCATGATTATCTTATTGGATGCTTTAAAATGTGAAATTATTAATAAAAGTTGTTCATTTTGGCCTAACCTTGTAATGCCTTTGTGTACCAGCATTTTTTCAAGGAAATCTACTAAGGCAAATCAATAAAACTTTTGCAAACTACAGTCATGGAGAAATGCCTTAGACACTGAGAAATTCAACTGCTTTCCCACGATAACCATAAGCAATGGAGATATTGATTTGATCAACATGTTCAGATTGGGTATGCTATGCATACCATAACCTGGCAGATGGCAAGACCCCAGTAGATTGCTAGATAGAAAGTAAAGCATGGACTGGCCTGACATGGGCTAGATAAAATATCTAGATGTGTTTGAAGTCATTGACTCACCACCTAAGCCCCAAAGCTCTTAATGAGTAAATTAATTCCCCTAAGGACCAGGGACATAATTTCTAGAGATAGAATTCAAAGGATGATTTTTTTTTTTTTGGTAGAAAAAAGTGGGATAATGGAAAATTGGAAAATAAGGTGGTCAGGTAGAGAGATTTATAAAATATTTTCCTAACTATAACTTGGAGCTGGTCCTAGAAGTTAAGACTTTGTACATTATACTAATTTTACAGATGAAGTAACTGAGACACATCTATGTAAAATGATTCATGTAATGGTTACATAGCAGTCTATATTGGAGCAAGGGCTTCTGACATAGAAATGAAATAGATCATTGATTTTACAGTTGAAGGAACATTGTTGTTTGATCATTCAGATGTGTTCAAATTAATGTGACTCCCTGGAATTTGATGTCTATGGGATCTTGGCAAAGATATTGGAGAGGGTTGACATTTCTTTCTCAAGTTTATTTTATAAATGAGAAAACTAAGTTAAATAGGGTTAAATGACTTGCCCAGGGTCATACAGCTATTAGCATCTGAGGCCAGATCCTTCTGACTCTAGGCTTCATAATGCATCCACTGAACATTGAGCTACCCAGATCATCTGAGGCTGTCTAATCCAAGCCTTTCATTTTGCAGATAAGAAAACTAATGTCCCACGAAACTGTGACTTACTTAAATCTAATTCTCATTATAGTCAGTGAGGTGATGCAATGAACAGGGCTTTGGACTTAGAGTCAGTAAGAATTGAGTTTCAGTCTGGTTTCAGACACTTACTAGCTGTGTGAACCTAGGCATGTCACTTAACCGCAGTCTGCTTCTGTTTTCTCAAATATAAAATGTGAATAATAATATCATCTGCCTCCCAGGATTGTGGGGAGGAACAAGTGAGACAATATTTGTAAAGTCATTAGCTTATTTCCTTTTCGTTCCCTTATTCTGATTTCAAACAAATTTTTCCCACTATGAAATGACTTCCTCAAAGGTCTTTTTGGGACTATGACAATTTCAAGCTCTCAGCCCTCTGCTTGGCAATTAAAATGTGTGGGTGACTTTTCTCTTTCAAGTGCAAATAGCAATCTAGAAAAAGAGAAGTACATTCAAGTTTTTACTTGAAAATTGTCCCAAATAATTTTGGTCACATGGCAATGGCAGCATCTTAGTAAGCAAAGCCATCACATTTATGCAAGGAAAAAAAGCAAAATTGTTCTACATATCTGGGGGGGGGGGGGGAATTATGTATTTTATGAAGGCTTCCAGGACTGCTCAAATTACCATGTAAAATATGATGCTTCTTCTTTAGTTCTCTAGTCTTCCTTTATTTCCCCAAATTCTCCATGGTCATGATGAGGTTAAAAGCATAAACAAACAAAACATTCTTATTAGCTAACCCCTTTGAGAAAGATTTTGGTATCATGGGACATACATGGGATCTGTAGGCAAAAGTCCTCATTTTCACTCCCCAGTTGACCTTTTATCAACAGACTGACTATAAACAAAGTTCTTATTCCAAACTTTCTATTCTATATTTGTGGGGAATATTGCTTTATCGGCTTCATGATACTGTGGTAGATTTTTTAAAGAGGGGAGATTAATGCTGTATAAATATAAGCTATTTTCATTTTGACACGGAAAAACTTAAAAATGATCAGAATCATCTCTAAGTATTATTTTACACATATAGAAACTTCTAATAAACATTAGAGACAATGTGATATAATGTAAAGAACAGTGGCTCAAACGTCAAAGCACATCAATATGAGAATGAATACACTGCTAGGCCCAGAGCAACAAACACCTAAATTAATCTGCCTCAGACATTTACTAGTTGTGTTATGCAGAGCAAATCACTTCATTTAATCTCTGTCTGCCTCAAGTCCCTTAATTGCAAAATTGGGAAAGATAATAACATTTGTCTAAAAATTCTATGGTGAGGAGCAAACAAGATAACACTTAAAGTGATTTGCAAAGTATGTACGGATGGCTAGCTTCTGTTTCAAACTGTTATCATCATCATCATAATTCTGATGGTGAAAAGGAAAGAGACCTAAACTGAGGTCAAGATACTATTCTGCCCCTCAAGTAATTCCTTCTTAGGAGCAGCCTTCTTTCTTGGTTCAATTTTTACTCAAAATTAACTCAGGCCAGATATCAAAATGGTCTTATACAGACTTCCAAAGAAAGACCTGAGCACATTGTACTTATAGTGGTCTCTGGACCTTATTCAAACTCAATAAATAATCAAATGTGTTTTCACTGAATAAATAAAGGTTCTCACTAACTCAATACTACATTTAAATTGTTTGGGATGGTTTAATTGATTTATTTAATTGACTCCTTAAACCCTTAGTTTTTTATACTTCATAATCATTTAACTCTAATCTTTCACTTTTTCTGTATAGGAAAAAGACAGATTTATAGAGAATACTTGTATATAAAGTATATACAATGTACTCACCTATAAACAGTGAGGCCTTATAGGAAATATAGCTATTGATCATGCCAACTCCACCCTTAATGTCATGTCTCTATTACATTCTGGAATCTTACTTAGAAATATAAATCAGATAAATTTTATCTATTTGGGTACCCTCTGTTCATGGTCTTCCCTTTCTGTTCATGCACTTATCTACAACTCTTAAGGTCATCATTCTCATGTAGAGTTCAATGAAATTGTTAAATTCGTAGGAAAGGTTGGACTATTAATCGCATGTAACCTAGGCTACAAATTCCATTAAAATCCTGGATCAAATTTCTTATAAGGCATAAATCCCATTTTTGGCCAGAGTCCATCTCCCCTTTACTTAAGTCTGTCAGACTTACAATGAAAGCAAGAGACAATACTAATATAAAATTAAGTGCCTTATAATTGATCTTCTATTTTCTCATAAAATTACTTTTTTCATAGTATAATATTATTTAGAGGTAGCTAGGAAGAACAGTAGATAGAGCACCTGGCCTGGAGTGAGGAAAATCTAAATTCAAATCTGATCTGCCTCTGGGCAAGTCACTCAATCTCTGTTTGCCTCAGTTTTCTTATCTATAAAATGGGGATAATAATATCACTTCTCTTTTGGGTTGTTATGAGGATCAAATGAGATAATAATCATTGCAAAATACTTCATACATGGCCTGGACCATATTAAACATTATGTAAATATCAGTTGTTATTATTTTATCAGATTGTTGTCACTACTTTAAAGATGAAAACATTAGGTTGCATTATGTCCAATTTAATACTGCCACAAAAACAAAGTAGAAAGGCAACCCAGAAACAAGCACCCTCTGTATCAAACATTTTATCTACAAACTCAAAATAATATCTTTGCATGAGAAAAAGAGAAATGTAATCTCTAGTGCACTTGAGTTTTGTTTCATGTCATGAATGATTTATTTTAGAGGAGATGGAAGATCTTTTATAATACAGTCAACTTCTGGTTGGTTCTGTTGCATGCCTCATGCTACAACTGGAAGACAGAAGGACCCAAAGCAGTTACTTTATATATGAGAGAATACTGTGATTCTTATGGTTGCAGCTGCATAGGTGAATAGGAACATGAGATTACTCTTACAGGATATTCTCAGAAAATATTTCCCTAGGATCCCAGGATTCTGCATTAGTGTCTGGTTGTGCCACTGCCTATTCATGTAAATCTAGCACTGAAACAGGGCATGTGATGTTAAAATGCCCCAGAGACTGATGCTAAAAAGCTTGTTGGGAAAGTAACTGAAAGTAACTTTCAGTGTCAAGAGGAGAGAAGCATCTCAATCTCCATCTTGTTTCTCTTGGTTTTTGTCTTTTCCTATTTCCTTTTTCTTTTCATGTTCTGATGTCATTTTTTTCCGATTAGTCTTCTTTTGTAGTAATGACTCTCAGGAGGCAAACCAGCTGGTGAAATTACATCAAAAATGCATAATCCTAATAAAGAGCTAAAATCTCCCAATTTAATAAACATTTATTAAGTGCCCATTATATACTAGGTCTTATGCCAAGTGCTGAGGATTAAATTTGATAGACAGTTCCTATCCTCAAGGAGCCAAGACAATAGACAAAGAGGAAGCAGAAAGTGTGGGTAGAAGGAGTTGGAATACCAGGGATCACCCAGCATAAGGATATCTTATTTCTCATAGCTTAAACCAGATAGAGTAGCGGAGGCAAACTGTATAATCTGGAATTCAGTTTCTATTCTCTATAAAGAAGGTATTGGGAAGAGTTTGGTACTCTGTCTTCCAGCATTCCAGTCAGAGGAGAGGCTGAGAGAGATGATGTTAAATAAAAGCTAGCCTAAATAGCATAGTTATGAGCCTATCTTGAGAGAGGTATCTTTTCCCCTAGATGTGAAATCAGGTGAGGGAAATATTTCATATATGTAGAAAACTCATGCTACTCTTTTGTTTTGTTTATATTGAAATGAATTACAATCCAATATCAAGTTGCCTCAGATATTAGAAATAAAAAAATAATTCACAAATCATGTTTAGATTTTTTCAACTCCACTATTCTGTCAAGGACTGTGTCTCTAAAGAATACCTAAACTCTCTTGGTAAAGATAGTCACATTTTAGGATTCTATCCTTAAATATGCTTAGTCAGCTACAGTCCTAGAATCAAAGCGTGCTAAAGTTAAAAGAAATTTTAGAGATTAATTAGTCCATAACTCTTGTTTATAGATGGGGAAATGAAGAATCAGATTGGGCAAATATGGTACAGTGAAAATAATATTGCATTTAAGGAAAAAGAACTTATATTTGAATCCTGGTTCCTCTATTTTCTATCATGGGACTATGGACAAACTACTTTCCTTCTCTGCATTTCAATTTCTCCATGTGTAAAATGCAAGAGGAAAGGAGGCAAAATTGTTTAAAAGATTTATTAATGTTTTAAACATCAAAATGAATCTGATGAAGATCACAAAACTAAATGGTAGAACTAAGACTAGAACCTATATCTCCTAAATTTAGTGGGAACACTACCACATTATGCCCCCTCCAATTGTTCTGAAGTATGGGCAAACAAATCATTAAAAATATTTTTAAAATGTACACTCAACTGGATTATTTGATTTTTATTGGTAATATTTAAGTCATATTTACACTCACACATACACACACATGCAATTTATTTTGGGATTAAAACTAGATTTATTACCAAAAGAATGAACAAGCATGTGGAACTTCTAGTTTCAAAGTACAAAGCAATTCATAATTCAGGCAGAAGGTTGAATACTTATAATTTGCTAAAAGGAAAAAAATCTTATGTAAGAGGTAGTGGGCAATCCCCTCCTAATAGGAGTAGTGTGGGAGGAAAAAGGAGCAGAAAAGAAGGGGAGTCCTTGGGAACTGCTAGACTATGAAGATATGATGGTCTGCTTATTTACTGGGGTCTCAGCTGCACAAACAGTTTATCAGTTTGTTGCAGGCTGACAGGAACTTGTCTTGTATCTGGTTCAATCTTAAGAACACATTAAAAGTCCAGCTAAAGCTGAAAATAACAAATTATATCAGCTTGGGAGGAAATTTCATCCTCTATTTGTTCAGAACCTCCTGCATACTCTGGGTCTAGTTGTTTCTGGAAAATATGGCAACCAAAGAAGTCAGCTTTAAGGTGACTTTAAGGCAACATTTCCCTCTTTGGTCAAGGGAGCTTGTGGGAACAATAGTGAACACATTAACTTTTGTTTTGGACTCCACCTAGGTGGAGCTTCTGGAAAGGAGGGTAAAGAAACATTTAACAAGTTAGGAGATAGGAAGCTAACAAAAGCTCTAATCCCCAACTGATGACCCAAGCCAATCAGTCCAGGTCTTTGAGTAGTTAGAATTTCTAAGCTTAAATCAGAGACAAAGAATTGGGACTTGGACAATTTACAATATATCAGGGTGATATGGAAGAGTTTCAACCATAAAGTCTGAGGAGAATCATCAAACAATCATAATACAAGCCATATATGACAATCCAAAATCAGGGACCTGATATATTGTAAACTGACCAACCCCCAATTCTTTTCTTTTAATAAAGGCCCATTTCTTTTCCTTTAATTAAGCTATGAATGAGTGCTAATGGAAAAATTAGAGGAGGGATGAGAGTTTGTAGTTCTGAAATCCTACTCACATGGAAAACGAGTTAAAGAGAGAACAATAAATACATACATACGTACAAACATCATACACACACACATATTTATCAAGAAAAGTATAGCATCCTCCAAATCTATTGAAAAAATAACAGGAGGAAGAAATAGAATAAGGTGGATATAGAAGGGTATATAAATTAATAGGAACAGGATAAAGAAGACAGAAAAGGTGGGGGAGACAATATAGGAATGATTCTTTGGGGGAAGTTAATAGCAAGGCAAATTGTTTTCTCAAGTTCAGATTTGTTTGAAAAAAAATTTTTGAAACTCTGTACATTGAATATCCATTTTTATTAAATATTATACTCATTTTTTTTGCTGAATGTCATATTTTTGGCCACATTCTTAGTTCTCCGTTTTATTTTCTTCTGTGAGTTTGCACCTCCTTTTCCATTTGTCCAACTCTACATTTAAGGATTTTTTTTTTCTTCAGTGAATTTTTGTAATTTTGTAATTGGCAAATTCTGCTATTTAAGACATTCTTCTTGAACCTCACCATGGAAACATATTACAGGAACAGGGAAGACCAGAACTGACTTTCAGAGGAGGATACTTTAATAAAAGAAAGCTTCTACCCCAAAGAGTAATGTGAAATGGTTCCCCATCCAGGGAGAATTTATAGAAGAATTCAAAAAAGTATTCAAAAATCAAATGAAAGATATTAAAGAAAAACTAAACTAACTAACTAAATAAATGAAAACCACTCAAGGAAATCAAGAAATTGTGAAAAAAAAAAAAAAAAAAAAGTTAAACAGCCAGAAAAAGAGATACAGAGTCTCAAAGATGAAAATCAATTCTTTGATAATTAGAATTGGGAAAGAAAGAGCCAGTTTATCTATTAGAGACCAAAAAATAACAAAACAGACTATGAAGAATGAGAAAATAGAACAACATATGAAACATTTTATTTGAAAAAAAAAAAAAAAAAAACAGATCTGGAGAATAGAGCAAGATAAAATAAGAATAATCCGATTGCCAGAAAGCTGTGACCAAAAAGAGAACTTTGACACAATAGTGAAGGAAATAATCCAAGAAAACTGCCCTGGAATGATAGAACATGAGGGAAAATTGAAATAAAAAAATCCACTAATCATTACCTCAAAGAGATCTTATGTGAAAAATATAGGAATATTATTGCCAAATTTTGAATGCCACCCCAGAAGAAAGAGAAAAAATTGAAAGAAACAAGACAAAAATAATTCAAATACACAGAAGCTACTATTAGAATTATATCAGATTTATCAGCAGCTACAATAAAACACTGCAGGTCCTATAATCATATCTATCTACAATCAAAAGAACTAGGCCTATAGGCAATAATATCATATTCAGCAAAATTACTTATAATTCTGAATAAGAAAAAACACACATTCAACAGACTTGGATATTTTCAGGATTTTCCATCAACCAAATTGAAACTTAATAGAAAATTTAACATATAAGAGCCAATATGAAAGATTAATTTTAAAAACTTAACATGGACAAACTGTTTAAACATGGGTAAATTATTTATGTTTTCTTATATATGTGTGTGTATATAATTATTATACTATATATTATATATATGGCATATATATAATATATATTATAAGACTGAGAAAGTGAAGGTAAAAATATCAATAATGTTATACAAATGAGGTGCAGAGGAAGAATCAACACAGAGGCATTAGAGGGGGGAGGAGGGCTCACAGTTCTGTAAACCTACTCATATCAGGAATGGGTTCAATAGGCAACACTTACATAGATATCATGAAGGGGACAGGGGTCCTTAAACTACGGCCTGCAGGCCAGATGCAGCAGCTGAGGATGTTTATCCCCTTCACCCAGGGCTATGAAGTTTCTTTATTTAAAGGCCCACAAAACAAAGTTTTTTGTTTTTGTTTTTGTTTTTTTTTACTATAGTCTAGCCCTCCAACAGTCTGAAAGACAGTGAACTGGCCCCCTATTTAAAGAGTTTGAGGACTCCTGGATAGCACCTTCCAAAATTATAAAGAAATAAGGAGGGAGGGATGTGAGGATGGGGAAGCAAAGGGTGAGGGAAGAAAAAAAGGGAGGGATCCTTGGTTTAGAGGAGGTTAAGTACTATCAAGGCAAATTATGGAGCAAAATTTAATTAAAGAGGCAGAAGGAATAGGAAAGTCATGTGTGTGTGTGTGTGTGAGAGAGAGAGGGGTGTGGGTGTGAGGGTGTGGGTGTATCTATATATCTGTATATGTATACATAAATATATTTTTTCTTAAATGTAGCTTGCTTGGGAGTGGGGGAGGATAAAAAGGGGGGAAATTAAAGTAACTAAAGTGTGCAGCAGAGAATCAAAGAACAATTTATAAGGAAGTAAAGAAAAATGGTCATTCATGAATATAATTTCTTCTATTAATATATATATACTTTGTTGATGTGGTAATTCATTGTTATATATTTTGAATCTTCCCTAATGTTCTGCTGGGCATAGGACAATGTTCTCTTTTGTTTTGCTGTATTTATTTTGTATTTTTTTTTCTGTTTTCCTTTTTTTTTTTTTACTCTAATTTTGCAAATAAAAAATAGAAAAAGGTGAAAAGAAAAGAAATCTTAAAAAAAAAAAAAGACATTTTTCTCATTGGCTTATTGTTTCTTGGAAAACCAAACATGAATTTCCATTTTGAGGGAATAGAACAAGAGAGTAAGATGTAATAGAAGATGCCACTGACAAGTAATGTCCAATTAAAATTGTTTCAAAGGATATTGTTTTTTCCCCGAATGTTTAATGGTCTTTGAGGTTAAGTATTTAGCTAATTGGAAATATATAAAATGAGGCTGTCTGTCTCAAATGGAGAACAATTTGAAAATAGAAATTTCTATTACTTACTTCAGAATCAGACACAGCAGGGAAACATGACAACTGTGAACAAATCTCTTTGATTTTTGATTGGATGACAGAAAGCATTGATTTTATTCATTAGCAATGATCTTTAAAAAAACAAACTAATATATTCATTGGAATATTTGTGTATGGGTGTGTGTGAACAAAGAGCATTGAGTAGAGAATCTCTCTCTCTCTCTCTCTCTCTTACACACACACACACACACACACACACACGTGGTAATTAATATAATGGAAGAGAACTGTGCCTTAAGAAATGATGAATAATAAAGCTGCTAAAAAACATGGCATGCAAAGTGAAGGAAAAAGGGCCTGAAAAATAATAGACCAATGACTAAAAAGTGAAGAGAAAACAAATCTGAATGTTATTTGATTAGATAAAATTCAGTCCTGCTGAGAAAATATGCCTCCTTTTTTGATTTGCAGAGGTGGAGTCTACAGATGTGGAATTACTTATTTTGTTAGGAATTGTTGTTATGTTGATTATTTTTGTTTAATTCCTTTTTTTTCTCTTTATTTTTAAATCTTTTACAGGGGAGGGAAAGGAATCAAAAACTAGGAAGTGACTTTAAAAACCCCATAGTACCTCTCACTTCCCTCTTCTTTTAGTGACTCCCTCTTTCTCACTCCTTAATTTTATTTTTTTAGATATTATCTAAGCAGTCACTTTTACCCTTACATGAGAATGCAGCCAAAAAAATCACCAATAGAGCTGAGTCATGCTGTTTTAAAAGCTGTGGATAGTTCCAGCTATAGATTAACTGAAAACTAACTAGGCATGTAACCAGTCAGCCCAAACTGACTCAGTGCCAAAACTTTTCTTTTTTCTTTTTATTTATTATAATAGCCTTTTATTTAGAGGTTTTATATATATGGGTAACTTTACAGCATTGAAAATTGCCAAATCTCTTGTTCCAATTTTTCTCCTCCTTCCCCTTACCCCCTCCCCCAGATGGCAGGATGACCAGTAGATGTTAAATATATTAAAGTATAAATTAGATACACAATAAGTATACATGACCAAACCGTTATTTTGCTGTACAAAAAGAATCGGACTCTGAAATATCGTACAATTAGCCTGTGAAGGAAATCAAAAATGCAGGTGGACAAAAATAGGGATTGGGAATTCAATGTAATGGTTCTTAGTCATCTCCCAGAGTTCTTTTGCTGAGCATAGCTGGTTCAGTTCATTACTGCTCCATTGGAACTGATTTGGTTCATCTCATTGCTGAGGATGGCCAGGTCCATCAAAATTGGTCGTCATATAGTATTGTTGTTGAAGTATATAATGATCTCCTGGCCCTGCTCGTTTCACTCAGCATCAGTTCATATAGGTCTCTCCAGGACTTTCTGAAATCATCCTGCTGGTCATTTCTTACCAAACAATAATATTCCATAATATTCATATACCACAATTTATTTAGCCATTCTCCAATTGATGGGTATCCACTCAGTTTCCAGTTTCTGGCCACTACAAAGAGGGCTGCCATAAACATTTGTGCACATACAGATCTCTTTCCCTTCTTTATGATCTCTTTGGGATATAAGCCCAGTAGTAACACTGCTGGATCAAAGAATATGCACAGTTTGGTAACTTTTTGAGCATAGTTCCAAATTAGAGCCAAAACTTTTCAATAAGAACATTTCTAGGAAGGAATTTTGAAAAACACTACATATTAGGACTTGCATTATTGTTTTGTTGATTATTTAGATTTAAGAAAGTGATGGAAAAGGTATTCATTTTGCATTCCATTTAATTTAAATGTACATCGCATATAGATATAGATAGATATCTGTAGAGACAGACATCAATGGATAGGTGATAGATTGATAGGTAGATGTAAATTTATTTTCCAGAGCTTATTGTTAAATATTTATCAGAACAGCAGTACCAACACAAAATGCCTTTGTATTCTCTCCCTAAAGTAGTTCTTTAGCATTGACCAGGCACATGACACTATTGTGGAGGTTTGAACAAGCACTTCACCAAAACTTAAGATTGTGATGGGTCTTTAAAAGCAGGTTGAGTAAAGCATCAACCCTGGAATCAGAAGACCTGAGTTTAAATTGAGTTTTAGATACTTACTGTGTAATCCTAGATAAATAACTTAATCCCAATTGCCTTCCCCCATCAAGGAAGGAAGGAAGGAAGGAAGGAAGAAAGGTAGAAAAGAAGGAAGGAAGAAAGGAAGAGAGGGAGGAAGGGAGGGAGGAATGAAGGAAGGAAGGAAGGAGGGAAGAAGGGAAGGAGGGAAGGAAATCAAGCTAAAGAATCTACAATTAATTCTCTCTGTTACCTTGTGAAGTTATAGACTTTTTTTTTTTTTTTTTTTTTTTTTTTTTTTTGAGGAAAGGCCAAGAATGGAAAAGAGGATTCTGGACATGAAATTTCACCAGTCCTTCTACTGATGACCTATTATACTATTAGTTACCTAGAAGTCATTGTAGATTAAATATCTTGTGGATAATCATCATACAACTACTATGTGTTAGAAACAAGACTTAAATTCAAATTATCTTGAATCCAGGAAAGATCTTTTACCCATCATCCATCTCCTCAACCTTCCAGAGTCCATATTTGATAGAGGAAAGTAGATATAGAGATGTAAAGCAAATTCTCAAACTGCTGACTCTGAGAATTCTTGGAAAAGCTCATAAGGATCTCAGAGGAATAATAGAATTCATGTTGTCCAGTTTCTACCTGCATTCTCCTCTAGAATGACCCTTCTGAAAGGCTACCACTAAGTGAGAGAACTACGATTTAAATTGAGATATTCTGAGATCCCAAGTCCAGTATCCTTAATCTCATCCCATACAATGATCACAGATTTTAGTCAGTGTTAATTACAAAAAAAAAAGAAAAAAAAAAAAGGTCAAGCTTCTAATATAGAAAGAAATATAGGTAATGAAGGAAAGCCAGAAATGGATAAACAATAGTGAAGAAAATTTTAGAGAACATCATTTTAAAATGCAAAGAAAGCACAAAAGTAGCAAGTCTTTTCCCCTCTACTACTAAGTGTTAAGGAGCACTGCTCTAATTTTGCATTACGAGGTTACTGGGGACAAATGTGAACCTCACAGCATTCCACAGAACTGTCTTTATAAAGAAAAAAAAGAAAAGAAAGAAAGAAAATCTATTATTTCTCTGAGCAGTTGCCATGACAACAGTAGTTCCCATGAATACCTGCTGAAATAAGACTTTCCCTTCCCTTCCCTCTGTTTCCTTCCGTGTGACACTTTTTTTTTTTTTCTGGATGACTATATGCCTTGTATGCCTTGGTCATATTTATCTCACATCTATCATCTCAGGAACAATTTTCCCTCCTTATTTGGATCTATTATATCAGCAATCTCTCTCTCTCTCTCTCTCTCTCTCTCTCTCTCTCTCTCTCTCTCTCTCCATTCACTCCTTCTCTCTAGTCACTTTATTTTTAAATGAATTTTTCTGTGTTTAATTGGGCCGAGATTTTCACATACATATTTGTACTATGTGAGGCTGTCAGTCAAATATATATACATTACATATGTACACATAAACATATATAGACATATGAAAATATAATATAATACATTAAAATTTAAATGTTATAGTTTTAAAATCATAACTATATAACTTCAAATGATTATGCATGTGTTAATCAAGGTTCTCCGTATTTTAAAAAAATGTTATCAAAAATCCACTTGATTTTATTTATTTTACTCCAGAACTAAAGAAATTGTGATTAATTTTAGTCCATTATTCAGACTGGACCATGTCCTCTGGAGTTCCAATTAAGATAAGTTGTCTTAAGAGGGGCTAAAAATTCACCTTCTACCCAAATGCTTTATTTTCAAACTTTAAATATCACTTTAAAATTAAAGATAAAGTGTGCTCTTTAAGATAATCAATACACATTATTTCAAAGAATCATTAATTTAGAGCTAGAAGGGATCTTAAAGTCAATCTACATGTTTTTATTGTTTTTAGGCAGTTGGAGTAAAGTGATTTGCCCAGGATTACACATCTAGTAAGTGTTAAGTGTCTATGGCCAGATTTGAGCTCAGGTGCTTCTGATTCAGTGCTCTAGACACTGACTGACACAAAGATAACCAAGGATTTTAAGTGATTTTTCTAAGATAAATACTACAGGAAGTATTCAAATCCTGATCCTCAGATTACAAAATTAGTGAGAGAGATAAATATATAGATATGTATATATAGATATGTATTATAAATAGATAAAAGATAGATGATAATTATAAAACACATATAATATATAAATATATTGGTATATATAGATATCTATATATAGGTATAGATACATCTTTTTATTTTCTATTTATTAAGCTATTCATGTCAGTAACTTTTTTTGTCTTTATAATGTTTTTGTTTTTCAATCATTTCAGTGAGATCCAACTCTTTGTGATATTATTTGAGATTTTCCAGGCAAAGAAACTAGGAGTGGTTTGCCATTTCCTTCTATAATTTGTTTATAGATGAAGAAACTAAAGCAAACAAGATTAAATTATTGCCCAGGATCACATTGCTGGTAAATGTCTGAGATCACATTTAAATTCAGATCTTCTTGATTCCAACACTAGAGCTCTTTGTACTGTGCCACATTGCTGCCCTTAAAATATCAAAAGCAATACCTACTATATACATTTAGTAAATACTTGTTTGTTGAATAATTCATTATTGTGGCAATGGGTATTTTTATTAATCTCTCTCTTCCTAATCCTACCTCTTATTATCAATTCTCAGTAAAATCAACAATCATTTATTAAGTGATTATTATATGTCAGATACTGTGCTAAGTTCCAAGGGTACAAAGAAAAGTGAAAATATCATCACTAGTCTCAAAGAGATCAGAAGAAAATAGAGGATACAACAGACAACAAATATGTATGTGAAAGGAGTGTGTGTGTGTGTGCGTGTGTGTGTTTATGTATGTGCCTCGTGGAATTTCTCTGTATTAGTTCTTCCTTTCATAATTCATTTTTATAATTCCTCTTTTTAATCTTTTCTTACTCAATTTTCATTTTTTGAATGACCTACCTCTTCATAACAATTCATTATCAACGATACTAACAAAATTGTAATATGAAATAAGTAAATAGTAGGACCTTAATTAGAGTTTTATAAATTGATTTTAATGATTTCCTTATTCTTCTGGATCTTTAATATCGAATTTTCCATTGAGTTCTGTTTTGATGTTAGAGATCTCCTAAAGTCCTTCAATTCACCAAATATCCATTTTTTTTTAAAGTTCAAGGTTAAACTTTATTTGCTGGATAAATTATTTTTGGATCTTACCACAACTCCTTTGCTCTTTGAAATATAATGTTCCAAAATGTATGATCTTTTTGTGTAGAAGCTGCTAGATAACCTGAAATCCTATTTTCCCACTATATTTAAATCTTTTCCCCCAGTGCTTGCAATATTTCTAATCAACCTGGAAATTTTGAAATTTGGCTAGATATTCCTGAAAGTTTTCTTCCTAGGATCTCTTTCAAAAGGTAATCAGTGAATTCTTTCTATTTCTATTTTACTTTCTTGTTTTAGAAGTTAGGGCAATTTTCCTTAATAATTTCTTGTAATATTGTTTGGTGATTCTTTTTTTTTTTTAAATTATAACTTTCAACTAGCCCAGCAATTCTTTTATTGTCTTTTCTAGATCCGTTCAACAGATCAGTTGTTTTTCTAATGAGATGTTTCAGATTTCTTCTAGTTTTATTTATCTTGATGTCTTAAATTGTCATTTGATTCCATTTGCCCAATTCTGGTTTTCCAAGAACCATTTTCTTTTTTAACATTTTGTATCTCCTTTTCTAACTATATTTTCATAATTTTCCTGAATTGCTTTTTTTTTCTAATTTTGTCTCATTCTCTCTTCTTTGAGTTTTAAATTGCTTTTTAATTTCTTCCAAGGTTTCTTTTGGGGCTTTCAGCCATTTGACATTACTCTTTAGGATGAGTGACTTTTTTCTGTCTTTCTCTGAATATGAACCAAAACTTCTTTTATACCAAACTATCTTTCAATGGTTGTGTTCTTTTTCCTTTGCTTACTTATTGTTATTTTTAATTTGTCTTATATTAATTTTAGCAGCTTAATATTATTATTATTATCAAGTTTTACTTCCAAATTGTGGTTAATAAGCTTCAGGTTCTTCTTGCTGTTGTTCTGAATTATACTTTGGGGCAAACCTCAGGGACTCTTTTTTTCCCCTCCCAAACAAGAATAATGTTCTTGTTCCCTGTGGTATGGCAATCATTAGGCACATTCCTCCACAGATTCAGCTAGCAGCCACAGCCTGAGGTCAAGTCTGATTAGCACCCCTAGGTCAGGCTTTGGGAAAATAGAAAGAATTCCTTCAGTCTTACCTCACTAGCTATCTGCTATTCTTTATTTTTTTAATTAAAGTTTTCTATTTTCAAAATAAATGCACAGATAATTTTCAACATTCACTCTTTGAAAACCTTGTATTTCAAAATTTTTCCCTTTCTTGCCCCATCACTTCCCCTAGACAGTAATTCAATATATATTAAACATGTGCAGTTCTACACATATTTCCACAATTATACTGCACAAGAAAAATTAAATCAAAAAGGAAAAAAATGAGAAAGAAAATGCAAGCAAACAACAACAAAAAATTTGAAAATGCTTTATTGTGATCCACACTCAGTTCTCATAATCCTCTCTCTGGGTTCAGATGGTTCTCTTCATCATAAGACCATTGGAACTGGCCTGAATCACCTCACAGTTGAAAAGACATCTGCCATTCTTTTATTTATTTATTTGCTTGTTTTTGCTGAGGAAATTGGAGTTAAGTGACTTGCCCAGGGTCACACAGCTAGGAAGTGTTAAGTGTCTGAGATCAGATTTGAACTCAGATCCTTCTGACTTCAGGGCTGGTCGTCTAACCATTGTACCATCTAGCTGCCCACTCTGCTATTCTTTAGAAGGAAATTTGCATGATAAAAGGTCATGAGATAAAATTTTTGAGGCCATGAATGATATGAAAATTGAGGTAAAATTTCTTGAGGCTTCATCTTTGTTGACTAGTAGTGCTTAGCCTGGAGGTTTTTACATTCAGATCAAACAGTACCCCTGTAGTCTTCTCTAAGGTCCCTGTAAAATGTCTTAGGACAACTGCTTTACCCCTTCATTTTTTCTACTCTATGTTCATTTCATAGCAATTACTTTCCAGAATACGGTCTTATAACAATCACAATAAATTTCTTGGATCAGTCATTAAATAATAATAATATAAACAGGAGTGGAAAAAAAAACCCATCAGTATATGAGGACTGAATATCTGCTATGGAACTTTTGGAGGCCACACACAGAAGTCCAAGATGTCATTTGCATTGATAGAGCCAGAAATCAAGAACAAATCCACATGATGTACACAGCCACTAAGATTGAAAGGGAGACTGATGTTTGTAAGGTCTTTATGATCCTTCTGGCAACCAAAGGAAGGGCTCTGATTTATGTCTTGGCTTGGGACAGACCTTTCCAAGGTTCACATAGTACTTTACCTATGATGACCTGCTTTGATTTGACATTTTAAGTTTTATTATGCCTTTTGCAGATGAAAAAGCTAAGATTCAAGGTATATGACCCACTCCTACTAATGGAGCTAACAAGTAGTAGTGGGATTTGAACTTGGGTTTTTTTTTTACTCCTAACAAACTATTCTTATAATTGCACAGCTTCCCTCTTTAAATCCTAAAGAATTGTGTACTATTTGAAGAAGCAGAGTGAAAGAAAAGGAAAAAGTGTAGATACTTTTTCTCCTTTATTAGAATGAGGTTAACTGATGTAGAGATTGTTTCATTCTTTATACTTGTAACTCCTGTGCCTAAAAGGCTTGTTACTTAGTAGATACCCATTAAACATTTATTAATTGATTATTTAAATTGCATCAATAAGCACATAAGAAGTGCCTTCTAGCTGTCCAAGAACTGTGTAAAGTGACATGAATGCCAGAAAGACACTTCCTGACTCCAAAGCAACTTATACTCTTATGAGGTTAGGGGTTACGACACCTAAAAAGAAACTGATAAGCAAGAGGGGAAAATAGAAGAAAAAGAATGTATCTAACTCAAGGGCATTTCAGAGAAAATAAAAGATAGCCAGGCCAAATCTTAGAGAAGAAGACATTTGAGGATAACCCTGGTATTTTCCCTGAATAAAAGTTCTGGAAGAAACAAGGCAATAAGAGGGAGAGGCTTCTGCAAGAAGGATAGAACCAATGTATGAAGTTCAGAAGTACCATAGTTTCCCAGGATAAAGAGGTTTCTGGTGTATTGTTAATAAAATGCAGGAGAATCAGAAATATACTCATGAGAGGAATGAAGGAGTCTTGATTTCTTTTTTTCCTAAAAGAATTCCATGAAGCCAGGAAACCAGGAGAAAAGAAAGAGTGATAGCCATGAGAAACCAGGAAGGAGAATCAGCTTTAGATGTTGCTAATAGAAAAGAAAAATAATAGCAACCTAACAGGCCCAGATTGCCCCCCAAATCCTATAGATCTTCCATTGTTTTAAAAGCTATATTGACACAGGATGTCTTAAAGATATCAATGAAGTTTACAAGCAAGTATCCCCTTCTCACAAGGAATAGCCATAGCTTGTTGGATGGAACCTTTATAAAAGATTTAAGAAACGCTTACTCAGAAGTTGCATAAGACAATGAAATAAAAAGTCCAATCTTTATCTGGAAAGGATATAAAAAGTTATTTACAATTAGAAGGTATGAGTAAATTATAATATGCATAGTTTGAGGAAGTACTCACAACAAAAGATCATAGCTGTGTATCAGTCCAAGAAACAGCTCTTTTTGTGGTAGCAACGAAATGGAAAATGAGTGGATGCTCATTAATTTAGAATCGGCTGAATAAGTTCTGGTATATGAATGATATGCCTTGGTATATGAAGGTAATGGAATAATCTATCAAAAAATGATGAGCGAGTTGATTTTAGAAAGGCCTGAAAAGATTTAAATAAATTGATATTGAGTGAAACAGGCAGAACCAGAAATACATTGCACACAGTAACAGCAAGATTGTGCGATGATCAACCATGAAAGACTTGGTTCTTCTCAGTGATCCAAGACAATCTCAATAAACTTTGTATAGAAAATGCCATCTGCATCCAGAAAAAGTACTATGGAGATTGAATGAAAATCAACATATGCAATGTTCACTTTTTTTCAAAGAAATTAACATTTAAACTGAGATGTTCTATTTTTCTTGATCAGCCTATGGTTCCTTCGGTATGAAAAGCTTGAAAATCATGACATCACTTCCCCACAGTCATGGTCCTCTTCCAGAAGGAAGAACAAACAATAATAGCAAAGGACTCTGATTTATCTAACAAGAGAGTCAGTTTAGAAGACAGGAAGATCCCGATAATCCAGGGCAAGTAACTTACCACTTTGCCACTTCAAACAACTTTCTAAAACTTAAAGTTCAGAGAAGGTATTTCTCTGTATTTCTAGGGAAAGTCTTTATCCAGGAGTTCCCTAGGACAATTAAAACAAAAGTCCAATCAGTCCTATACTAACTGCTGGATATACAAAAAGAATCAAAATATCATCCCTGCCCTTAAGGATATTACAATATAATGGGTGAAACAACAAGCAAAAAAAAGAAGTATATGCAAGCAAGTGAAATGAAGGATAAATAAGCAAGACTCTAAGATTAAGAGATTTGAAAAAGGCTTTTTGTAAAAGGTGAAATTTTACTTAAAGGGCAACAAGAAAGTAAATAGTGAGATAAAAATGGGCAACATTTCAGGCAAGAAGAATAGCCAGGAAAAATGCTATGAAAAATGTCTGGTTGGTGGAACAGTTCAGAAGCCAATATCACTGGATCAAAGAGAACATATGGGGAATAAGGTATAAGAAGATGGGAAAGAAGGCGGAGCCAAGATGGCGGAGAAGACACACGCGACTTTCTAAGCTCTTCTCTTACCCTCGTTACCAATATTATATTGAGCCTCAAAAATAGTCTTGACTGCTACAATTCGGAAAGATAAGAAGAGAACAACTCACCTGCCAAAGAAAATCTGCAGTCTCGCCAAAAAAGGTTGGTTACGGGGCCAGGGGGGAGATCGGCGCAGACGGGGAGAGAAATTAGGTTCCGAGGAGAGTCTCAAACCGAGGGTGAAAGCACAGATCTCAGCACAAGCGCGCAGCCCCAACCCGCAGCAAGGGCTTTTCCTGGGCAGTGTGATCCTGCACGGCAGGAGGACGCAGCCCGGGTTAGCCCAATCTGCACAGTGGGGAGCTCGGTTGGGCCATAGAGCTTTTCCAGGGCCGATTTGCATTGGGCAGAGACACTGGGGCAGAGTTCCGGCGGTCTGCGGTCCGCGCCAGCCGCTAATACCACAGTCCCACAAGAGGCTCCGGCCTGGGGCATGACACTTTCACCACTTAGTCTCTAGCCTAGGCAACGATAATCCACCCAGCCCTACTAGCAGTTTGATAACTCGGCCAGTGCTGAATCCACTCCTGTTGGAAAATCCCCACCCAGAGCACCCCATACCTGAGCTGAAATCAGCTTGAAATCTTCCCTGCCTGCAGAGGAAGCTGGTAACCCCTTGCCTAGAGACCACCCCTAAAGGCTTTAAACATGAATAAAAAGATGAAAAGAACAATCGACAGCTTCTATGCGAGAAAAGAGCAGGATGCAAACCTGAAGAGACCTCAAACAGCAAAATGCATCAGATTGTCCTCCTTACATAATGCTTCACAGAAGAGACCATAAAAGTCCAAAAGAGAGTTAGAAGATAAATGGGAAAGGAAAGAGAAGCCTATAAGAGAGCAACAACTTCCTGAAATACGAATTGAAAAGTTAAAAATCTCTAGAAGTCAAATTGGTGAATTGAAAAATAAAAAATCACAGGAAAGTAAGAATTGTGAATTGAAAAATAAAGAATCTACTAGAAAGTAGGATCCGTGAATTGAAAAGACAAAGAACACGCAAGAAAGTAGGATCGGTGAATTGAAAAAGAAAATAATTCACTAAAAAAAAATTAGTGAAATGGAAAAAATCCACTAGACCAAAACAATACATCAAAAACTCAATTGACATATACAGAAAGAAGCAAAAGCTAATGAAGAAAATAATTCTTTAAAAATTAGAACTGAACAAATTGAAACTAATGATGCATTGAGACAGCAAGAATCAGTCAAGCAAAACCAAAAATGACAAACTGAAAACCATGAATTATCTACTTGCTAAATGACAGACTTGGAAAATAGATCTAGGAGAGATAATCTGAGGATTATTGACTTCCTGAAAACTATGATGAAAAAAGAGCCTAGATACTATTTTACAAGAAATCATCAAAGAGAACTGCCTAGATGTAATAGGAATCAGAAGGTAAAATAGGATTGAAAGAATTCATCGAACACCTTCTGAAAGAAACCCTAAAATAAAAACACAAGGAATATTGTAGCAAATTTAGAACTATCAGATAAAGGAAAAAATTTTACACAGCCAAAACCATTTAAATACTGAGGTGCCACAATAAGGATCACCCAGGATCCATGCCCTCTACATTAAAGGAAAGAAGGCCTGAATATGACATCCTGAAAGGCACAAGAACTTGGGATGCAGCCAAGAATAAACTACCCAGCTAAGTTGAGCATTTTCTTCCAGGGAAGAAGATGGACATTAATGAAACAAATGAATTCCATTTGTTTCTGAAGAAAACCAGAATTAAACAAAAAATTTGATTCCAAGAATAGAACTCAAGAGATGCAGAAAAGGTAAAATAACTTTGAGAATTGTATTTCTGTTGTGATATACAAAAAATACATGTAAAATTTGATAGCAATTGATATAACATAAAAAGGGAAGTAGATATGGAAAAGGGATGATGGCAGAATAAGGGAAGGAGGATAAAAGAGGGAAACCACATCCCACAAAGAGGCTAAGGAAACTATCATATCTGAGGGAATTCTAGAGAGGGGAGGAACATTGTGTGAATCTTACTCCATCAGAGTTGGCTCAAAGGAAAAATAATCTGACATTTGTTTTAGAGAAAATCTCTCCTCGCCCATTAAAACGGGGAGAGGAAAAGGAAAAGAAAAGAGTAATAAGGAAGGAAGGGGAAAGACTCAAAGGGGGAGGAGGGATTATAAGAGGATAAGTATCGTGATACAAGAGGGGCAATAAGTTTAAAAGGGGAAAGAGGGTTGGGGGAGGCAAGAATAAGAAAGCACAATCTGGGGTTATTAGGATGGCAGGAAATACAGATTTAGTAATTCTAACGTAAATGTGAATGGGATGAACTCCCATAAAGAGGAGGCAGATAGCAGACTGGATCAAAAGTCAGAACCCTACATATGTTGTTTACAAGAAACACATTTAAAGCAGGGGATACATATAGAGTAAAGGTAAAAGGCTGGAGCAAAATCATTATGCTCAGGTGAAGTCAAAAAGAGGGGTAGCCATCCTTATCCAGATCAAGCAAAAGTAAAATTGATCTAATTAAAAGAGATAAGGAAGGAAACTACATCCTGCAAAGGGTAGCATAAACAACGAAGCAATATCAATATTAAACATATATGCACCAAGTGGTATGGCACTAGCTTCCTAAAGGAGAAGTTAAGAGAGTTGCAAGAAGAAATAGACAACAAAACTGTAATAGTAGGAGATCCAACCTTGCACCTCAGAATTAGACAAATCAAACCACAAAACAAATAAGAAAGAAATTAAAGAAGTAAACAGAATATTAGAAAAATTAGGTATGTTGGATCTTGGAGAAAATTGAATGAGATAGAAGGAATATACTTTTCTTCTCAGCAGTTCATGGAACCTATCTCAAAATTGACCATATATTAGGACATAAAGACTTAAATTAAATGCAAGAAAGCAGAAATAGTAAATGCTTTCTTTTCAGATCATGATGCAATAAAAACTACATTCAACAAAAAATTAGGGGAAATAGACCAAAAGTAATTGAAACTAAACAACTTCATCTTAAAGAATGATTGGGTGAAGCAGCAAATTATAGATACAATTAATAATTTCACCTAAGATAATGACAATGATGAGACATCATACCAAAATTTGTGGATGCAGCCAAAGCGTAATAAGAGGGAATTTTATATCCTTAGAGGCTTACTTGAATAAAACAGAGAAAGAAAAGATTAATGAATTGGGCTTGCAACTAAAAAACTAAAAAAGACCAAATTAAAACCCCAATCAAATACTAAATTGAAATTCTAAAATTAAAAGGAGAAATTAAAATATTGAAAGTAAAAATCTATTGAACTAATTAATAAAACAAGAGTTGTTCTATGAAAAGCCAATAAAATAGATAAGCCTTTGCAAATCTGATTAGAAAAAGGAGGAGGAAAATGAAATTAGTAGTCTTAAAATGAAAAGGAGAACTTTCCACCAAGGAAGAGGAAATTAGAGAAATAATAAGGAGTTATTTTGCTCAACTTTATGCCAATAAATTTGATAACCAAGTGAAATGGATGACTATCCAAAAATATAGACTTCCCAGACTAACAGAGGAGGAAGCAATGTTTGAATAGTCCCATTTCAGAAAAAGAAATAGAACAGGCAATTAAACAACTCCCTAAGAAAATCCCCAGGACCAGATGGATTTACATGTGAATTTTACCAAACATTTAAAGAACAATTGGTCCTAATGCTATATAAATTATTTGATAAAATAGGGAATGAAGGAGTCCTACCAAATTCTCTTCTATGACACAGACATGGTAATTGATACCTAAACCAGGTAGGCTGAAAACAGAGAAAGAAAATTATAGACCAATCTCCTATGAATATTGATGCTAAAATCTTAAATAAGATATTACAAAAAGACTACAGAAAATCATTCCAAGATAATACACTATGATCAAGTAGGATTTATACCAGGAATGAGGGCTGGTTCAATATTAGAAAACTATCAATATAATTGGCCATGTTAATAACCAAATTAACAAAACCATATGATCATCTCAATAGATGCAGAAAAGCATTTGATAAAATCCAACATCCATTCCTATTAAAAACACTTGAGAGTATAGGAATAAATGGACTTTTCCTTAAAATAATCAGCAGCATCTATTTAAAACCATCAGTAAGCATCATATGTAATGGAGACAAACTGCAACCATTCCAATAAGATCTGGAGTGAAACAAGGCTGCTCACTATCACTGTTACTATTTAATATTGTATTAGAAACGCTAGCTATAGCAATAAGAGCTGAGAAAGAGATTAAAGGAATAAGAATAGGCAAATGAGGAAGCCAAATTATCACCTTGCCGATGACATGATGGTATACTTAGAGAACCCCAGAGATTCTGCTAAAAGTTATTAGAAATAATCCACAACTTTAGCAAAGTTGCTGGTTATAAAATAAACCACATAAGTCATCAGCAATTCTTATATATCACTAACAAAATCCAACAGTCAGAGTTACAAAGAGAAATTCCATTTAAAGTAACTACTGATAATATAAAATATTTAGAATCATCTGCCAAGGGAAAATCAGAAACTTATGAGCAAATTACAGACCACTTTTCACACAAATTAAGTCTGATCTAACCAATTGAAAATATTAAATGCTCTTGGATAGGGCGAGCAAATATAATAAAGATGACAATATACCTAAACTAATCTATTTATTTAACATACCAATCAGACTCCAAAAACTATTTTAATGACCTAGAAAAATAACAACAAAGTTCATATGGAAAACAAAGGTCAAGAATTTCAAGGAATTAATGAAAAAAATCAAATGATGGTGGCTTAGCTGTACCAGATCTAAAATTATATTATAGAGCAGCAGTTACCAAAACTATTTGGTATTGGCTAAGGAATAGATTAGTTGATCAGTGGAATAGAGTAGGTTCAAGGGATAAAACAGTCAACAAATATAGCAAACTAGTTCTTTGACAAACCCAAAGATCCCAGCTTTTGGGATAAGAACTTACTGTTTGATAAAAATTGCTGGGAAAATTGGAAACTAATATGGCAGAAACTAGGCATTGATCCATACTTAACGCCGACACCAAGATAAGGTCAAAATGGGTTCATGACCTAGGATAAAGAATGAAATCATTAATAAATTAGAGGAACATAGGATAGTTTACATCTCAGACCTGTGGAAGGGGAAGGTCTTTATGACCAAAGCAGAACTAGAGATCATTACTGACCACAAAATAGAAAATTTTGATTATACCAAACTGAAAAGTTTTTGTACAAACAAATCTAATGCAGACAAGATTAGAAGGGAAGCAATAAACTGGAAAATATTTTACAGTCAAAGGTTCTGATAAAGGCCTCATTTCCAAAATATATAGAGAATTAACTCTAATTTATAAAAAATCAAGCCATTCTCCAATTGAAAATGGTCAAAGGATATGAACAGACAATTTCAGATGAAGAAATTGAAACTATTTCTAGTCATATGAAAAGATGTCCAAGTCATTATTAATCAGAGAAATGCAAATTAAGACAACTCTAAGATACCGACACACACCTGTCAGATTGGCTAAAATGACAGGAAAAATAATGATGATTGTTGAGGGGATGTGGGAAAACTGGGACATTGATTCATTGTTGGTGGAGTTGTGAACGAATCCAACCATTTTGGAGAGTAGTTTGAACTATGCTCAAAAAGTTATCAAACTGTCATACCCTTTGATCCAGCAGTGTTACTACTGGATTATATCCCAAAGAGATTATAAAGAAGGGAAAGGGACCTGTATGTGCACGAATGTTTGTGGCAGCCCTTTGTAGTGGCTAGAAACTGAAACTGAATGGATGTCCACTCAGTTGGAGAATGGCTGAATAAATTGTGGTATATGAAAATTATGGAATATTACTGTTCTGTAAGAAATGACCAACAGGATGATTTCAGAAAGGCCTGGAGAGACTTATACGAACTGATGCTGAGTGAAATGAGCAGGACCAGGAGATCATTATATACTTAACAACAATACTAGATGATGACCAGTTCTGATGGATCAGGCCATCCTCAGCAACAAGATCAACCAAATCATTTCTAATGGAGCAGTAATGAACTGAACCAGCTATACCAGAAAAGAACTCTGGGGATGACTAAAACCATTACATTGAATTCTAATCCCTATATTTATGCACACCTGCATTTTTGATTTCTCACAAGCTAATTGTACAATAATTCAGAGTCTGATTCTTTTTGTACAGCAAAATAATGTTTTGGTCATGTATACTTATTATGTATCTAAGTTATATTTTAATATATTTAACATCTACTGGTCATCCTGCCATTTAGGAGGTGGGGGGTAAGAGGTGAAAAATTGGAACAAGAGGTTTGGCAATTGTTAATGCTGTAAAGTTACCCATGTATATATCCTGTAAATAAAAGGCTATTAAATTAAAAAAAAATAAAAAATAAAAAAAACACAAAATAAAAAAAAAAAAAAAAAAAAAAGAAGATGGGAAAGGCAGAAGGCTAGATTATAAAGGTCTTTGAACAGTTTTGGTTTTGTTTATTTTTTGTTTTATTTTTTGATCCTGGAGGTAATAGAGACAAGAGTTTATGGATCACAAAAGTGATGGGATTAGACTGCACTTTAGGAAAATCACTTGAGTAGCTGGAGTGGTCAATTGGTTAGATTGGGAAGAGAATTGAGAAGGTAGACCAATCAGCAGACTATTACAGCAGTCCAAGCATGAGGTAATGAGAACCTGCACCTGAGTAATAGCAATGTCAGAGGAGAGAAGAGGACCATTTACCAAAAAAAAAAAAATTGTTGCAGAGGTAAAATTGATAGACTTTGTCAACAGATTCAAGAGATGTTTTGGACCTGGGTTTAAGACATCAGTTTGACCTGTTTAAGATGTCTGAGAGATGTCTGGAAGTCAGCAGAGAATTTGGAGAAGGACAGATAGAGCTGAGACTCATCAGCATGGAACAGATAATTAAATCCATGGGAACAGATAGGATCACAAAGTAGTGTAGGTAAGAGAGAGAAGTGAAAAGGCCCAGGGTAGAAAACTGGGACACTTACAATTAGAGGGCATGATCTTTAGGAGGATGCAACAAAGAAGGAAGAAATGGTCAGGATTATTAACATTCCAGGCTTTTTACAAGGATTTTATCAGATAATATTTATTTTTAAAAGATACTAGCATAATGCCAGACACATAGTAGACACTCTATAACTGTTTATTCCATTCTTTTCCTTCCCCCATCTTTATCTCTAGCTCTATTCCTCTCTCTTAACAAAACTAAATGGATCAAACAGTAGTGTTAAATAGACATAGCCACCATTGTTTTCTTCTGTTTTTAAAAGCAAACACAACTGAATTGTTGAGCATTCATTTCAGTGACTTGATCAATAGAGACTATTTCTGCAATAAAGATTAGTTAAAAAAAATTATAGCCAAATTAAAAATAACTACCCAGAACAGACAGTATGAATGAATGTGTTGGGTTCTGAATTAAACAGAAGGTCTAGAGATCAAGCTGGATTGGTTTTAAGAAACTGAAAATCTTGTTTAATGATCCAAATTTTCTCCCAGAACTAAAGATCTATTCTTTTTTAATACTTATAATATATTAGCATTGCTGTATAACTGTTAAGACATGGAACACAATGTTCCTTGGAGTTTCAAAAACAGACACCACACAAAGATTAATGAAGAGCATGTGATGGATTTGAACAGCCTGCCACATTTAATAATCAGGAAGTTTGAAGAACAAAATTAAAATATATCATCAGAAAATGGGTTGCTTACATGAAGTATTGTAAGTAGATACTTCAAGTACTTCACCAATATCTGTATAATACTAAAAGAAAGGGATGAACAGGTTAGAGAAGTAGGGCAATGATATGAACAATTTTTACTTTAAGAAAATCACTCCAGTGGCTGAATGGAGAATGGATTGGACTAGGGAGAGACTTGAGATAGGCTGACCAATCAACAGACTATTACAATAGTCTTGTATAGTACTTTATCTTAGTTTTTTTTTTTGCTCCCCCCCCTCCTTTTTTTTTTAATAGAGAGAATCATAGAATTGTGAGAGTTTTAAGGGCTCTGGTCTTCTAGTATCTCCTGAAGATGAGGAAAATAAGGTTCAAAAAAGAGAAGTGTCTGGCCCAAATAGAAGGAGGACCTGGAACTAAGTTTTATTTTTCAATTTTCACTCCTATGTTCCACTACACATACCTAAAAAGGGAGTCTGAGAAATAAAGAAAATGTGTCATTAGTCTAGGCAATTTCTTTTCATTAAAATCATAATGAACTATACTTAATAATTTCATATATAATATTATTTTTTCAGTTCTGCTTTGTATATAGAAATAAACATTTTTATCTGTATTAAGTTCAGTATTTAAAAAAAATAAAAAGAACTAAGGGAATAACACTTTGAAATGGATGTCCTCATAGAGTATAGAAAACATATATAAAAATGTCCATAGAAGTTACAACATAAATACATTAAGTGCATAGAAATAAATACACTAACTGTATTCTGCATAAGCAAGATTTTTGAACATTCAGTAATTTCTTCAATACAATAAATTATACCTTAGTGTGCATAAAAGCCTAATGGGCTTTTTGCTAAGTGGTTCTTCTCTTACCCAGGAGAAATTTAGGCAGTAGAATATGAGGTTCAGGACATTTTTCTCTTGGCTTAATTCAGATTGTTTGCTGCCATATGGGGTCTCTTTTTTTTTTTCTTTTGGTACAGGCTGTCCACCCACTCCCACCCTCTCCATCCAAACTTTCATCTGTCATAAGAATTGGATTTATTATGTTGACTCCAAAATACAGAACTGGGATTAATGAATGGGTACAATTTGACAAAAACAGATCTTCAATTAACATTTGAAAAAAAAAAAAAGCCTTTATAACAATTAAAGCCTCATCAAAGTATATTGGACTGCCTCATGAGATAATGGGACATCTTCCAATGGAAAATAAATAACCTTTTGTAGAAGGGATATTTCATGATGGGGAGAGTTCCTTTTAAGATACAGGTGGTTCTAGATATTCTACTGAGTCCCTTCCACTGCTCTGTGCTGTCCCTAGAGTCAAAAGGACCTGAGTTCAAATATGACTCTAGATACTTACTAGTTGTGTGACCCTTGGTATACAATTCCTAGCACACAGATTTTGTTTAGCCACTCAACATTGATTATCTTTTATAAATATATATTTGCTCTAAATAGATAACAAGAACAAACAAACAAAAATCCCACCCCAGATCTCAATGGTACAATTTCCCTGTGCCTCTTGTGGAGGAAACTGGCACTGATCATTTTGTACTTGAATTTAGTAAGACAAATACTATGTAGGAACTAGATCATACCATTAGACTCATTAAATTCAAGTCCAAAATCAGTAGTGCTAGTTTCTGCTGAGCTGGAGACTTTTATTGGAATCCTGGACCCATATTTTTTATGTCTTTGCAACTGAAGTTTCTATAACATCTGCCTTGGATTTCTGGACTCCAAAATCCCCATTAGCTCATACTCCTGGGCTAAATCAAAACTTAGATTGGAAAAGAACAGTCAAAAAGACCAAAGAGCTAGTCCTTTTTCTTTAGTCCATGTGGCCTGGGAGTGAATCAGGGGAGGTAACATAATACTTAGGTCCCTTCTCTCATACCACATGATCTTACCAGCTGACAGTGAAGAAGTGACTTTAACCCCTAGACACAAATGCAGCAAAAACAAACTAACAAAAAACATTACAAATGCTGAATTAGGTAATTAAAATATTGACAGTTCCAGTTACACCTCTAGTAGAGAAAAGGCTTTACATTAGATTAATGCATCATGCACATGCTTGTTCTAGTCCTCCAGTCTCTAAAAAGTAGTCCTTTACTATGTAATATAATTTTAGATGGTCAAAACCCCATTAATGTGGAAAATGGTTCATTTGGGCTCATACTTCATTACAATCAATAATAATCAGTTCAGTGTGTTTCTATAATTGGTCATGATTATTAGAATAATATTCACTTAATCAGTCATCTAGTAGTACAAGAACAACCACTTATTCACTGGAGATAACCCTTTTCTTGCCCATTTTGTGACCACCCATACTAATGCATCAATTTTGGCTTTCCTCAAGAGCTGAAATTAAGGTCTGCCAACCAATAAGATTTTATAATTTACCATGCCCCTTTTGCATGGTTGGGTATCAAATCCTATAAAAATAATACAATATGGAAAAGAGATATCTCAGATCATGAGGAAACTTTGACGTCCACTTCATTAGAGAGAGCCCTAGACCTTTTGACAAAATTTCATTGGAATTTGGAGATTTCCCCCAGTCCTTTTTTGTTTGTTTGTTTGTTTGTTTGTTTGTTTTGTTCCAGAATGGACAGTTTTGGGTCCCACATTATATAGGCATGAAAAATGACTTGCACTGAAAGTATTGAGTTAAGAGAGAGAATGTCAAATCCAGAGAAAAGCTAATAGTCCAGTTTGTCTACAATGAAGAAAATATAAAGAACAGAGGAGTAAAATATGATTGTAGGATAATTTAGAAAGAGAATTATAAGATTCTTAAAAGCCAAACTATTTTATCTTAAAGGCAAGAAGTAACTATTAAGATTTTCAAGTAGAATAACATGAACATAGGTAGATCTGTGTTTTAGGAAAAGAATATTGACAATTCTAAAGAATAAATTGGAAAGGAAAGGGAAAAGGTGAAAGAGAGGGAAAGAGAAAGAGGTAGAGAGAGAATAAGAGAGAGAGAGATTCAATTTTGTGTGTATATTCATATGCAAATTTTAAGCATTATATAAATGAAACTATTCCTGCTTCTACCATTACTACTACTGCTTCTGCGGCTGCTGCTACTACTACTTCTCACTAATATTTCAAGAGCTGGAATTTCTTTGGCTTAATATAAGCAATCATCTCTCAATTATTCAGATAACAGAATATCCATGTTTTAACAGATGGTTCATGAATTTATGAAAAAAAAAAAGCATCACCTGTTAGCCAAACTTAAAAACTAGCTTTTCAGAACTTTTATTGGTAGAACATTAGATATTCAGACAATCACTGAACCCACCTTTCCAGTTTATTATAACCATCAATTTACACTCAATTTGATTCAGCTTTGGGGATCCAGGTTCACCTTCATACCGTGATGTGACTTTGAAAGGGAAGTTTAGTTCTCTTTACTTCACTTAAGAAAGATGGATTAAGTTATTCTTAAAAACAATCCATCAAAGCATACTAGTCTTCCTCAAATAATTAAAGATATATTTTTATTTTGTTTCATTTTCTTCTACTGAGTTAGGAAGATAAATAACTGTAGGGTATTAAAAGTAATGAGTACTGTTACTCATACATCTAATTAAGCTACTGTCAGTTTGGATATATATTTTAGAAAGATTTCACATTTTAAAAGAGAAAAAAAAGGTTATATAATGCTTCTCAAATATTGGTACACATCTCATTTAATTGGCACAGCAAACATATTCTTTCAATTTTAATGTAGACATTCTTATTCATATTTTGAAGATGAAGAAAATGAGGTTCAAAGAGGGGGGAAATTTACCTTAACTACATAATTAATAAATGGTGGAACTTAGGGTTCTAAAGAAGTTTTTTTTTAAATTTCATGTTCATTTTTTAAAAAAGAAGTCCATGTCAGATGTCATAGACCAAATTTTCTACTTTAATCACTGTTTTTTATTATACAACCAAATGTAACCATTTGGTAGCAGTAAAAATAAGCTGCCTAAGATTTCACTCTTTTGAAAAAAAAATGTACTTCTCTTTTTAAGAATTTCAAATAGAGTATAGGGATAATAACAATATGAGCTGGAAGGGGCTTAAGAACAGAACATGTCAGAGCTATAAGGGCCATTAATACACACACTATAAGAACAAGAAGGAAACAGAACACACAATGCAATAACCAGGTGAAATCTAAGAGGTAATCTAAGTGATTTCCTTCTCTCTATTTCTATACCATCCTCCCTCAAAACACAAACACACACACACACACACACACACACACGCATTTTATAAATCAAAAAGAGGCAAAGGGAGAGTCAAGATCATAAATCAAGTTAGTGACAGAGTACGATAATCCTATCTCTGCCCTTTATGTTAACTGTTCAGATAAATCTTTTAATCTAAAGGTATTTTGTGTAGGTTATCTGTAGCAGATTAGAAGAATACAACATTCAGCAGTCCTTATGTAATGCAACAGAAGAAGGACCTCTGCTCCGTAACCCTGGAAACCATGATCGAGGGAGGACTCCAAGAATTCCCACTTCAGCTGATGTAGAATCTTGCCTAAGCCTAGCTCAATATGAAGCCGGTTCCATGGATCGAGCTGCTAATTTCAGCTTTAGAAACACACTGGAAGGTAATTCATTTCTGTTCATGTGTATAGTTACACTTTAGATTCTGAAGTTCACCGGATCAACTAAGTACCAGGACCAGCAGATTGGGCTCCCAGAAAGCAACTGGCTACATTTGTCTCCAGAGTTTTTAGAAGTAACCCAAAAAGTTTGGGGATAATTTCTAGTACTATAGCTTACAATTTTTCACCATTGTATATTCCTTATTCATTAACAATTAATATCAGTCAATTTTATAACATTTTAGTTACAAATATTTGCTAAGATAATATAGAATCAGAAACCTTGTTTCACCCCTTATCTTACTGGGAATGATTTTAGTTTATCTCCATTACATAGAATACTTGTTGATGATTTTAAATGAATGCTACTGATCATTTTAAGGAAAACTCCATTTAGTCCTATACTTTCTGGTGTTTTTAATAAGAATGAATGTTGAATTTTGCCAAACACTTTTTCTGCATCTATTGAAATAATCATATGATTTTTGTTAGTTTGGTTATTGATATAGTCAAATCAGAGGTACTCTTCCAGAAGCACAAACAGAGCTCAGAGCAAAGTAGACTTGAGTTTGGTGAACTAATAAGGAAGGTGATTGGCAACTCCAGGAAATTATTTCACTAGAAGTACACCCCCATCCAGCCTCCTTCTTGGAACACTCATGAAGTTCCCATAGATATTATACTACATTTCCACAAGGTACCTTGTAGAATTAGAGTTGCCTTTTCTCATTGTATCTAATCTTTCTTTGGTTTCTCATGAAAGCACTGCCACTACTTAGATGTCCTTGTGATAACTAGAAAAAATGGTAAGATTTAAAGAAAAATTAATTCCAATACTATGCAAACTATTTGGAAAAATAGGGAAAGAAGGAATCTTAACAAATTATTTTTATGACACACATATGGTGCTGATACCTAAACAGGTGGGGTTAATATAAAAAAAGAAAATTATAGACCAGTTATCCTAATGAGTATTGAGCAAAAATCTTAAATAGAATATTAGCAAAGAGATTACAGGTGTTATCACCAGGAAAATACATCATGACCAGGTAGGATTTATACCAAGAATGCAGAGCTTGGTTCAATATTAGGAAAACTATTAGCATACTTGACTATATCAATAACCAAACTAACAAAAAATCATATGATTATCTCAATAGATGCAGAAAAAGTGTTTGACAAAATTCAACATTCATTCTTATTAAAAAACACCAGAGAGTATAGGACTAAATGGAGTTTTCCTTAAAATGATCAGTAGCATTCATTTAAAATCATCAACAAGTATTCTATGTAATGGAGATAAACTAAAATCATTCCCAGTAAGATAAGGGGTGAAACAAGGTTGCTATCTATCACCATTACTATGTTTTAAAAATATTAGCTTAAGTAATGAGAAGAAAAAAATTAAAGGAATTAGAGTAGGTAATGAGGAAGCCAAATCATCACTTAGAGAATCCTAGAGAATTGGCTGAAAACAAAAAGAAACAATTCACAACTTTAGCAAATTTACAGGATTCAAAATAAATCCACATAAATCATCAGCATTTCTATATGCTACCAACAAATCAGTAGCAAGAGATACAAAGAGAAATTCCATTTTAAAATACTGTAGATTGTTATGGGCCAGAACTCTGAAACAAGGATTCTTACAAAGTTTTAAGTCAGTGGAATTAATGAGACAATGGTTATCTGTAAAGTCCAGGTTAGCCCCCTACAGGCCTCAGAATCAGCCAGAGCCAGGATAAGCAAAAATCCTTGGTCTTTAGGGGGAGAAGTGAAGAGGATCGACAACACTACTACAAACTCTCCACAACCTCCCTTCTCTTTGTCCACCTCCAAAGTGACTGTGGTTTGACTCATTCCACCCCCTAATCCCTCCTTACAATTCTCTCAATCCCAAGCATTGAGCTAGCATTAACTGTGAGAAGAGAAATTTCAAACATGTTAATAGAGTTATTGTCCAATAGATAATTAGCCTTAAGTGCTTGGTTGTCTGATTTAAGTGCCCCTATTCAGAGTTTCAGCCTTTTACAGTTATCTAGTTTAGCATGGTGCTTAATAGTTTTCTAGTTCAATATATGTACTTAATTCTTAATATAGTTCCACAAGATTCACACTTATGATAATGGAATATATAACAGCTACTAAGGACTGGAGGAGATTCATTCCATCTTCACTCAGGTTTCTGGTGGCTCTCCTGGGGGACAAAGAGGCCAGGAAAGAGAGGCAGAGACATATTCATTCAATCCTCCACCTTTGTGGGGGCTGGAGGTTGAAGCATAAACCCTTGGACTCAGGCTCACTTCATCTCATGTCACCATGGTGGCCTATCCTCCTGCATTCTCTCCACTGAAACCAAGTGCCCTCTGAAGGCCATGAGAGAAAACTAGCTGAGCTCCAGGTGAAGGAGACAATAAAGACTTTTGGACTTTAACACCTTGCTATTCTTGTAGTGATTAATCTACTAAAAGGAAGGCTGCCCAAGACCTCCAGAAAACTCAAATAAGATCATTACAGCAGATGATGTAAAATATTTGGGAGTCTACCTGCCAAGACAAAAATCAGGAATTATATCAACACAATTGCAAAGCACTTCCCACACAAATAAAGTCAGATCCAATTGATTACAATTGGAAGAATATCAAGTACTCATGAGTTGGTCATGCTAATACAATAAAAATGACAATACTATTTATATTAATCTACTTATTCAGTACCATACCAAACTCCCAAGAAATTATTTTAGAGAGCTAGAAAAAATAATAACAAAGTTCCTCTAGAAGAACAAAAACTCAATAATTTCAAAGTAATTAATGAAAAAATACAAATAAATGTGGCCTAGCTGTATAAGACTTGAAACCATATTATAAATCAGCAGTCATCAAACCCATTTGGAACTATCTAAGAAATAGAGTACTCCATCAGCAGAATAGGTTAAGTTCACAAAACACAACAGTCAATGACTATAGTAATCTAGTGTCTGACAAGCCCAAAGACCCAAACTTCTGGGATAAGAATTCACTATTTGATAAAAACTGCCAGAAAAATTAGAAATTACTATGGCAGAAACTAGGCATTGACTCACACCTAACACCATATACCAAAATAAGGTCAAGATGGGTTCATGATTTAGACATAACTAGTGATATTATAAGCAAAGTAGAAGAATAAAAGATAATCTACCTCTTAGATCTGTGGAGAAGGAATGGATTTGTGGCCAAAGATGTACTAGAGTACAATAGGAAATGCAAAATAGATAATTTTTATTATATTAAGTTAAAAAGGTTTTGTACAAACAAAATGAATGTAGACAAGATTAGAAGGGAACCAATAAACTGGGAAAACAATTTTCACATCCAAAGGTTCTGATAAAAGCCTCATTTCTAAAATGCATAGAGAGTTGACTCAAATTTATAAGAATACAAGCCATCTTCCAACTGTTAAATGGTCAAAGTATATGAATAGACAATTTTCAGATGATGAAATTTAAATTATCTATACTTATATGAAAAAAATGCTCTAAATAATGATTGATTAGAGAAATACACATTAACACAACTCTGAGGTACCATCTCACAACTCTCAGATTGACTAAGATGACAGGAAAAGATAAAGATGAATGTTGGAGGGAGTGTGAAGAAATTGGGACACTAATACACTATTGGAAGAATTGTGAATCAATACAAACATTCTGAGAGCAATCTGGAACTATGCCCAAGGAGCTATCAAACTGTGCATACCCTTTGATCCAGCAGTGTCTTTACTGGGCCTGTATCCCAAAGAGATCTTAAAGGAGGGGAAGGGACCCACATGTGCACAAATGGTTGTAGCAGCTCTTTTTGTAGTGGCAAATAACTGAAAACTGAGTAGATACCCATCAGTTGGAGATTGGCTAAACAAAGTTATGATATATGAATGTTATGGAATATTATTGTTCTATAAGAAATGATCGGAGGATGATTTCAGAAAGACCTAGAAAAATTTACATGAACTGATGCTAAGTGAAGTGAATAGAACCAAGAGAAAATTGTACACAGCAACAAGATTATGTGATGATCAATTCTGATGGATGAGACTCTTTTTAATACTGAAATTATTCATGCCACTTCCAATAGTCTTGTGATGGAGAGAGCCATCTGCAAGCAAAGAGAGGACTGTGAGAACCGAGTATGGATCATAATATAGTATTTTCACTTTCTGTTATTATTTGCTTGCATTTAGTTTTGTTTCTTTTTAATATGATTCTTCTAGTATAGCATGATATGTATAGAAGAATTGCACATGTATTGGATTACTTGCTATCTAGATAAGTGGGTAGGGGGAAGAGAAGGAGAAAAAAAATTGGAACACAAGATTTTGTAAGGGTGAATGTGGAAAACTATCTTTGCACATGTTTTGAAAATAAAAAAAAGCTTCAAAAATAATTAGAAAGCTAACTCCTGTAATTGCTTAAGATTGACAAAGTTATCCTCTGTTGAAGAGGACAGGATTTACATGGGGTCAGGTTTTGGTAGACAGAAGATTTTGTCTCTCCAAAAGTAATTCCCTCCCAAGGGCTGGCCTGGAATGGCTAGTATGATACCCAAATGCTGGGTTCTAATTGCTTCGCTATTTTATATAATACAATAGCATTGTATGTGTGTATACATACACATATACATAATACACACATGCATACATATATGAATATGTATATACACATTTGTTCATGCATACACACATATATCCTAAGTCTCTTTAATTAGTCTCAATACATTTATCGTATAGGTCACTCCTTCCAAATTGATCAACAAATTTTCTCACTTAGTTTAATGTTCTTGAAAGAATGTGTAATTCCACTTAATAAATAACATAGATTCTTATTTGGTCAATTGGAATGAGGGTGATTAATTGACTGAGTTATTACCTCGGTTTGTCTTAAATGTTTTACACATTTCTTCTTTACAAATTATTTTTTGCAGTTTTGTATTTTTAAGTTAATTCTCCTTTCCAGTGGGCCTTGGGAATATATTAGGCATGTTTTTTTGTTTTTTTTTTTTATCAAAAAAAACTTTTATCAAGGACCTAAACAATAATTAAAGTACATAAGTATTTGGGAAACAATGGAAAAATGGTCAAGTCATCCCTCTTGGGGAATCCATAGAGTAGTGAGGATATATGGCATGAACATTGATAAGCATGATAAAAGGTAAAATGACATAAAAGAAACAAGTTACTCTAAGAAAACTTTGAAGTAGGGGCAAATACTCTCTATTGAAGGCGTAAGCAAAAGCTTCAAGAAGGTTATGTTTGTGTTGAACCTTGAAGAAAATGAGTATTGTGCTTAATGAATGGAGAAAAGAGGAATCTGACTATATAGGAAATAGTTATTATACTAGTTTCCCTTGCCAAGGGCACACATCTGCACAGTGTAGTAGAATGGGAAAATTGTGTTCTTACCCTTATTGTAATTATTTATTTAACCTTAGTTATTAATGAGAATGTCAATATATACATAAAGAACAAGGGCATTTGTTTTTATAAACTGCAAAAAAAAGACTGGAGCTTCTAAACTTTCTTATACAGAAAAAAATATCAAAATTGGCCTTGTAAGAAGATTGATCAGCAAACCTTTTCATTAAAATAATAATAATAAACCCCTTCTACCTTCATCCTTCCCTACTCTTCATTATTAGAGAGTAACTCCTTTAGTGTTTAAATAATTCCTTCATCAAAATGAAAACAAACCTGGTAAAAAATAGTATATTTAGTGATAGATTGCTAGTTGCTTTGAAATGGCTTAATTTTTATTTCATTTGATAAATATTAATCAGATACCTGTTATGTTCTAGCCATTAATGCCAGATATAAAGGCTAGAGAAAAATGAGGTTTAGTTTTTGCTTTCCATATTCCTAGGCCCTTTTCCCCTTTTATTACTAAACTTCTCAAATTAATAATAAATACTTCTTAATAGCATATCTACTTCTCTCCTGAATACCTCTCCTAGATATTTTCAATCACCTCAAAACCACCATGTTTAAAACTAAATTTAGTTTTCCTTCTAAATCTTCTGATTTCCTTACTGATGTCAATTAAAGAACTATTCCATTATCACTCTGGTCTAAGAATTCAAAATCGCTTTCAATACTTTTCTTTTGGTTACAAACATTTAAGCAATTACTAAAAGCTTTCAGCTCTCTTTACATTTCTATCTATTTCCATACTACTTTCTTTTTCAAGGCCTAGTTCAAACGTACCTCCTCTTTGAAGTTTTCCTAAATCTTTCCATTTGGAAGTAATTCTTTCATCATCTAATATCATAGCATTTTTATACTCTTTTATACCCTTATTATAATGTGACATTCATTGTGAGACATGAGTCTGTTATGTGTCTAAAATTTGTACTGTGAGGGATCTGTAACACCTGAGAGAGAACAAATACTTGTGTGAATATATGCCAGATATCATAGAATCTTGGAGTTGAAAGAAATCTTGTTAGTTTGTTTTCATTTTTCTCAGAAATAATTTTATATATTTATAATTTTAGCATCTAGGTAGCTCAATAGATTTAATGTCAGACCTAGAAATATAAAGACCTCAATTTGAATCCAGTTTTAAACACCTACAAAGTCTGTGACTCTTTGAAAGACATTTAATTTTTGTGAAACTCCCAGGAGGTTTTTGTGAGAATCAAATGAGATAATATTTGAGGAAATACTTTGCTGTCATTATCTTCATCACCATCATCATTATTTTAATATATTTATCAATAGTTTGTAGTCATTTATCTGAATACTTGTCATCCTTCTTCTCCTTTGAAATATAAATTCCTTGCATCCTGGAGCTATTTTCATTTTTGCTTTTCTGCCCCAAATGACCTAGCAAAGAAGGGCCAACATATTTTGATTTATTAAAAAATGTGGATTGAATTGAATAATAGCTAATTAAGGACTTGGGGAAGTTGAATGATTCAGTGGATAGAGTGCTAGGCCAGGAGTCAGAAAGATTCATCTTCCTGAATTCAATTCTGGCTTGAGTTGTGTGTTGTTTTTTGTTAGTTTTGTTAGTTGTTAGTGTGACTTTGGGCAAATCACTTCATCCTCTTTACTTTGGTTTCCTCATCTACAAAATGAGCTGGAGAAATGGTCAACCACTGTAGCATCTTTGCCAAGAAAATCCCAGAAAGAGTCACAAAGAGTTAGATCTGACCAAAAACAACTAAATAACCATCTGCATTTATCTAAAGCAGGAAGTCTCTGCATCTACATTTCTAATAATAAAAATGATACAATCTTACTGGACAGTAATTCTGTTGCTTACTTTATACATGAGAAATGTGGGAAGGAATCTATTAAGAAATCTAGGAGTGTGGGAATGATACTCAGCGTCTAGTGTTTATAGTTACCAATAGTCAACTATGCCCCAGAACATCTTTTGATATCAGCTTTCCAATGACAGACAGAATCTTTCAAAAGGCTCACGTCACCCCAAACAATTACAATAAAGTATGAACAATGTGCTCTTGCTAGGATTATAAAATCTTATTTGGTCTCATTACAGTGGAACTGTTTTTATGCTGAGTTTCTTAACAGGTCCAGAACAAACTAGGCTTGTAATAGTTTTACCAAATATTGAGAATATATGGAATATATTGATTCAAGGCTTAGAAGGTTGATATATCTAAATATCTAAATATCACACCAGGTGGCTGCTATACTGATTATTAAACAATGGAAAACATTGACTCTTGAGTTCTTGAACCCATCAAGAAAGTATGCAATCTTGAAAATGGCTCTGAAGTTCTAATCCTTCGAAACCCAAAATAATGATCTAAAAAAATAGTGAACTTCAAAGTGACCCACCCTGTACAGTGTCCTACTTTTTGCATTATGTTGTTTGCATTTCTTAAAACAACAACAACAAAAAAAAGTTTTGTTTTGTTTTGTTTTCTGAATGCAACTGTAAAATGACTCCTTACAACTTTCAGAGGGAGATGTGGTAAAATGGAAATAAATCTGTGTTATGAGCCAGTCTGGGAGATACACAAGTTACACCTTCCATAATCCCACTTTCGGAGAAGGAGTCAACCTTTGAGTTTACACCTCTAAAAGAGAATAAAAGGAACTGAGTTAGTGGAGTCAGAGAGTTGAAGATATTGAAAGCCACAAGTCAGTCAGTTGAGGAGATTGACAAGCTAGAGACTGCAGTCGGGGAGGACTGGGGATTCGCAAGAGGCAAGGCTGAGGCTGGCAGAGGCAGAAGCTGGAAGAGCTAAAAGACAAGCTGCAATAACTCTTGGAATCAAGGAAGGAGATAGGCCGCTAAGAAAATTAACTGGGCTATTTTGGAAGAGACAATAAAAGACTGTATTTTAATCCCTGGCTGCATTTGAGGTGATTATTACTCTGAACCGAAACTAAGGCTGCCTCCAGACAACCTCCCCAAGAAATCTGCTCCCAGAGAACGAGTATATCTTAGACAAGAACACCACAATTCTGGATTTGGATTTAAAAGTAAAATTTTGGCTCTTCATTTACTAGGAAATATCATTCTTTCTTAATAAGAATAGGTCTCTCAATACCTTCAAATTGTGTCATATACAGCACAGATCTCCTTTGTGAATATTTGGTCTCTCACAATTTCCCTTGTCTTCTTTGTTTTCCACAGAGGCATTTTTGCTTTTTTATACATCTTATCACACATAACAGTTGTATCAGAGTCTAAATGCAGTAATGACATTCTACTTGGTAATAGTTATAAAAATCATGAGATTTTTGGAGACTTTTTTTGCTATTTCTCATGTCTTGCTCTATGTCTAGTTTTATCCTTCAAGCTTTGTGTTTAGATAAATCTCTTATCCATTTTTCTGGAAACTTGTGTTTCCCTCCAATGTTTCTCATTACTTTATGAAGTGATATTGCCCATAGTTTTCCATTTAAAATTTAATGAAAAAAAAGTTTATGCTCAAAACTAAAATTTTCCTTATCATTCACATCTCTCTCTGCTTCACTAGGAAATCAATTATTTCCTGGCTGAGGCAATTTCAAGATTCATTTGCAAAAGTAACCATCTTATAGTAATTAATTTACATTAGTTAAACTTTAAAGAATGGCAATAGACTGTGTCAATGTCTTGTATTTAGTTCTCTCCATCTCCCCCTTCTCTCTCTGCCTCTCTGTGTCTGTCTCTGTCTATCTCTTTCTCTCTCCATCTCTCTCTTTCGCTTTTGTCTCCTTCTGACTCTGTCTTTCTCAGTCTTTGTTCTGTCTCTCTTTATCTCTCTTTCTGCGTCTGTCTCTTTTTCTCTCTTTCTCTTTGTGTACCTCTATCTGTCCCTGTCTCTGTTTGTCTCTTCCTCTCCCTCTCAACTCTCTCCTTCTCTCTCTCTGTCTTTCTCCCTCTCTCTCTCCTTCCCTCTCTCCCTGTCTCTTTCCCTCTACCTTCCTCCTTCTCTCTCTCATCTCTCTCTCTCTCTTTCTCATCTCTTTTTCTCATCTTTCTCACTCATCTCTCTGTCTGTCTCTCTCTGTCTCTGTCTCTGTCTCTCCATCATCATCTTCATCGTCATCATCATCATCATCATTTGTAGCTTGTTTAAATATTCAAGGTTAAAATTGCTCAAACTAGGTTCATTAATCATTGAGCAAAAATCACAAATTTATAGTGCCAACTTCTAAGTTAATGTTTGTAGGTGAACTAAAAATTACAATTTCTAGAATTATTCTTTTCTCCCTTTCTACCATTCTGGCACTTACATTAAAGAAGTGGAATAAGACTCCTTAGACTGAAGTCCACTTTGTATTTGTCTTTTTTTAAGTAGATATTTACAGACAGACTATCTTATAATGTCTCACCTATCTTGTACTTTTGAATCCGACGCTTGAAGCCAAATGTACTCTTACATTTATCCACATATAAATTTCATTCTGTTCAATTTTACACTGTCCTAATCAAATTGGATTCTGAATCATTAATAAATCAGTTATTCAATCAATAAACATTCATTAATCACTTATTATGTGACGGACACTGTACAAAGTGTTGGGATAGAAATAAAAACTAATAAAAAATATCTAATTGTAGTGAGTTTGCATTATAGTTGAAGAGATGATACATATGTCAGTATATATAGAATTAAAATCAAGAGAATAAATCTAAAGTACTTAGATACAAGATAATTTGGGAGGGTATTAAAAGTTAGGAAGCATTAGCAAATGTTTTATTCAGAAATATGTGTTTGAGCTGCTTCTTGAAAAAGAGAGGGTTTTTATGAAACAGATGAGAAAGGAATGAATTTTAGACATGGAAGGAGCTGGGAACACAATTTCTGTGAAGGCACAAAGATGTAAGATATATTTTATGTGAAAAACAAGGAGGAAAATAGTTTGCATTATATAATTTGGGACTGGGAATGATATATAATGAGCATGGAAATATAAGTTGGGGAAAGAGCTAAACAAGGAAATTTATATTTTATCCTATAGATAATAGGAAGAAAAGGTAATAACTGAATAGGAAAGCCATATTAAATGCCTAATAAATATCATTTTGGCAGAAGTACCTAGGAGGGGAAGAGAGAGAGAGAGAGAGAGAGAGAGAGAGAGAGAGAGAGAGAGAGAAAGAGAGAGAGAGAGAAGAACAAGAACAAGAAGAAGAACAACAACAAGAACAACAACAAGAAGAAGAACAAGAAGAACAAGAAGAAGAAGAACAAGAAGAAGAAGGAAGAGGAAGAGGAGGAGGAGAAGGAGGAGGAGGAGGAAGAGGGGGGAAGGGGAGAGAGAGGGGGAAGAAAAGAAGGAGGAGGAGGGGGAGGAGGAGGAGACGGGAAGGAGGGAGAGAAGAGGAAGGGGAGGGAGGAAGAAGGGAGGGAGGGGGAGAGAGAGAGTTTCAAACCCTACCCAGTTCTATAACATCCTTGGATGGATGATTATATACTTTTATTTTAAACAGTTCCATTGAAAAGGAACTTACTACTTCATAAGACACTCTATTCCACTACTGGATAACTATTGAAAATCCTTCCTTTTTTAAAGAGGAAATCTGTTTCTAATCTCTAAATTTCCACCCATTGCTTTTCTACTCACAACCAAAAGAAGAATGCATGTGTGTATGTATTTGTCTTCCTTGTTACTGAAATATTTAAAGGCAGTTAACTTGTCATGTCTGTTTTCTTTTTTTTTTCCTATGCTAAATCATCCTCAATTCTTTCAATGAATCATCATGCTCCATGATCTTCAGATACAGCATTCGCTTCCTTAGGAGAGTATGCTAGCCAGTACTCTGACAATGATTTGATTCTTTGATATCTTCTGATGAAAGCAATAGGACTAGTGCTTCACAAAATGTTCAAAATGGTATTTGATTAGAAAGTTCATATACAACTAAGAGGTGAGATAGGTAGACAGACAGACAGACAGACAGATAGATAGATAGATAGATAGATAAAGGTTTAGGTTTAGATTTTAATTCAACATAACCTGCCACAAAAATCCAGATTGTGATTTTGTGGATCAGGAAGAGGGCATGTAAAACAATTTAAACAAAAATTGTACTCAAGAAAGTACTGAAGGTAAAGGTTATATAACACTAAAAAAATCAAACCACAACTAATTCTGATGACTATATGGACAAATATGGCCAATATTTTTTCTAAACCTTAGTGTCACATGCAGGCCATTTTAATATATTACATGGCTACTGAGAGATTTCCAGTTAAGATCTGATAATTACCTGCTGAAGAAGGGACATGTTTTACCATTATATAGGGCATTTTAATTTGCATAATCACAATTTTTTTTAATTTTTTTTATTTTTTTTATTATTTTTTAAATAGCCTTTTATTTACAGGATATATGCATGGGTAACTTTACAGCATTAACAATTGCCAAACCTCTTGTTCCAATTTTTCACCTCTTACCCCCCCACCCCCTCCCCTAGATGGCAGGATGACCAGTAGATGTTAAATATATTAAAATATAAATTAGATACACAATAAGTATACATGACCAAAACGTTATTTTGCTGTACAAAAAGAATCAGACTCTCCATTGTTTTCTTTTGTTTCACATTCCTCAAAGAAAAAGCTTGTAACTGGATTATTCTAGAATTTTCAAATTTAATTAATTATTCTCAGACCATTCAGTGAGACATATTAATATTGAGATATATAGGAAAAAATCTACACATGTACAAACACACACATACACAGATACACACAAACACACAGGAACACAGGATACACTTTCTTTTCGTGATATACCCATTCATTCTATTTTATTTGTTATATTACTTGACATTTTCAAACATTTTTTCTTAATTATGACTGCTTCTGTATAAAGGGGCTAGGAAAGGTGAGAGGAAGAAGTCTAAATTAATGATTTATTTCCCTTTTCCTCACAAGGGACAGAAGAGATATAGAATAAGGTTTTTTTCCCTTGCTTTGGGGTTTTTGCTTGTTTGTTTTCGTTCTGGTCAAGACAGAAGAGACATAGGTATATTTTAAGCATTGAGAAAGGAACAAATAGATAGGAATTGAAAATAAGTGAGAGAATAATGATGACAGAAGGGACAATCTGTCCAAGGAGATTGAATGCAATACAGTTGCTTATGCACAAAAAAGGTTTATCCTTGAAAAGGAGAAAGACCATTTTTTTTTTTACATTATACAGGGATGAAGAAAGAAATAGTGACAGAAAGCATCTAAATAACATGTCATGAGAAAAAGGGAAGAAAAGAAAACTCAAGTAAATGTCCACAGTTATTTCTGTATGTATATGTCATATATTCTATATGTCTATATTTCCATATAAAAAGTTCTTTGCTTAAAGGATGAGGAAAGAGAAATATGGAAGCTTTTAAGAGGAATTAGAGTCACTGTGGAAAGTGGGATAGTGAGTTGATAAGGGATGCATAGGAAAATTACCTAACAGCAGTGGGTTGAACAACAATCTGAGGTTGTATAGCATAAATTTGTAGTAGAATATTTGTGTGCTTTTCTATACCTTTATCCATCATTATGTATATAGGGGTAACAATAACAGATGATAGAAATAATGTGAGACTGAAGCTTGACAGAGTGCAATTGGTGATGTAAGAAGAGGGCCAGGGACTAAAAGAGGACAATGCTTAGTTGAACTATTTCACCAAGAGGTTAAGATGATGAAAGAGAATGACTAGTGCAAAGGTTATGGCCTAAGAGAAAATGGATGAGGTTAATGGAATGGAGATGGTGAAATGAATAAAAAGTAAGGTTTGGTAAGGACAGGTAAAAGGTGAAGTAGAAAATTAACTGACTATGGTCAAATAAGGGAATTTTAGAATTCTTGAATGTAGAGATAGTGTACTTGTTGATGATGGCAAGATCAAGGGAGTAATCATCTTTGTGTGTGACTGAAGTGAGGTAGAATAATAAATCCTGGAAACTGAGTAGGCTGAGGAATTGAATTATTAGGATACTTAGACAAGAGTCAAGATATATGTTCAAGTTTTCTCATACAAGGGGCAAGAATTGGGCAGAAGGTAAAAAAAATATATATGTTAATTACTGATCCCTTTGTGATCCAAAAGCCTCTAAACTATAGTTGCAAGTATTTTAATTGAGTGATTTTCATGAGACAGGGAGACATAAAATACTATACAAGGAAAATAAATTGCCAATAAAGGAATAAAGCAAGGTTTCATGGAGGATATTTAAATTGAATTTTAAAGTTTGATTCGGCTATCTTTAATTAGTTGATATTTCTGTAGAGAGTGTAAAGTCTTTCAAAGTGTCCTACAAACATTATCACATTTGAGCATCACAGCTGTGATATAATTTCTACTGGTATTGTTATCTTTGTTTCTTGTGATACAATTTTACTGGTATTGTTATCTTTGTTTCCTGTGATGTAGTTTCTGTTGGTATTGTTATCTTTGTTTCACACACAAGAAATCTGCAATTCAAAAAGTTTATATGGTCTACATCATAGTAGTATGAATTAGAAGTAAAATTTAAACCCAGTACTTCCTGTCTAATTAAAAGGAAAACATTGCAGTCATGATTCCACATGGCATCACATATGAATAATTTGTGATTATGATTTATCCAATACCATAATCTCAGGAAATTACAATTGATAATAATGCAAAAAAGTATGAGGAAATGTATATTGGGTACAATTAGGCTTTGATATATTACCAAAGATGACTCATGCACTAAAAGTGATATAAAGTGCCAGACATTATTCTAGGTTTTGGGAACACAGCTATAAAAATAAAATAGTTCCTCATTATAAAAGTTTATATTGTAATGGAGAAAACAAGCATCAATATAAGTAAATTCAGAGTAAATATAAAGAAAATATAAAAGTAGTTAAATACAAGATGGCTTTGGAGGAAGATCAATAGCATTTAGGGAAATAGAAAATACTTCACATACAAGCAGAGCATTCTTAGCTCATACTGGTCTGATCAGGCACAATCAAACACTTAATTCTAACAATGATGCTATTTTGGTCCTCTTTGAGAATGAAGATCACCAACCATGTTAATCTGAAAGTGAAACAGAAAAAAAAAAATTGTACTTTCCAAGTAGCAGTAGAAATCCAATAGAATTGATTGAGATATTGTTGAATATATTGATGAATTTTAAAAGGAGGTGCCTTAGTTCTTTATTAAGGATGAGAGATATTTGACACTATACTAAGTGCTACAAGGCCCCCCTAAGACATAAAAAGACAGAGAAGAAGCAGTGCTATAGGTTAGGTGGGTGACACCCTAGCGAGGATATATAGAAATATATGAATAAAAATAGCACAGATTCAGCAGACATGGGAAAAAAATGTTATATAGGTATTCGCACCAATAAGATTTTGGAAGCATTGAAACATGAAAATATTTAAATAATGAGTGAGATTTCAGAAGAATGAGGCAGAAAAAGATATTGTAGTCACAAGGAATATTGTAGGTAAAAGTGCTCAATGACAAATTGGAAAGCAAAACACTCTAAGAACATGAGGTTGTTTTCTCTGTGATTCTGTATTAAAGAAAAGGAAAGGTGAGAGTTGAGGGAAGTTTTCTACATTAGGGTTCTGAATTTGACAAGAGAAAACCAGCATTTTTACTTTATTTTTCATGTTTTTTCCTCTTTTGAACTGTTTCTTCTTTCTTAACTGTGTCTAATACAGAAAAGTGTTTTACATAATTGCACATGTATAACTTATATCAAATTGCCTGCCATTTTAAGAGAAGGGGACAGAGGGAGAGAGAGAAAAATTGGAACTCAAAATCTTATAAAAAATGATTGCTAATATTTAACATATATTGGACTACCTGCCATCTAGGGGAGAGGGTGGGGGGAAGGAGGGGGAAAATTGGAACAGAAAGTTTTTTCAAGGGTCAATGTTGAAAAATTACTCATGCATATGTTTTATAAATAAAAAGCTATAATAAAAAAAGAAAAAATGAATGCTAAAAATTTTCTTGACATATACTTGGGAAAAATATTATTTTTTAAAAATTTTTGAAAAGAGAGAAAATCAGCTTTTGCATGACCCATTTAAACATGCTGGACCATATGCATATTTTATATGACCTACTTTGTCTATAAGGTGGGAAATGTAATTTGTGTGAGACTAACCTTTTTAGGGGCATTTGTTCATGACTTCCTCCCATCTCCTCAGAGTGGCAAAACATATGCCTTTTTTTGTCATCTTATAGAGCTGACCACTGTCTTTGAAATACCCTGAGGAGAGGACAAAAATTTATCTTTCTTATATTAAGTCTTGTACCCTTTTATTCAGCCAGGCAGCAAATGATTTTATTATCTCCATTTAATAGACAGATCTCCATTTAATAGACAAATAACTGAAAGATCTGAGTCTCTCAGGAAGTGACAATCCCAAAGAAAAATAAAGCTAGATCTCCTATTTTCTAATATCACTTACCTTTCTGTATCTTACTTCCTTCTCTCCCCACCACTACACTATGCAGAATAATATGAAAATAATGCTTGTGGAAAATTTGACTTTGAGATTTGATCAACAGGATAGCCATTAAAAAGCCACATAGTGGAACAAAAAAATGGGGGCAAAGAAAAGAACAATAGACTTAAAATTTGAAAAAAAAAAGAGGTTTTTTTTTTTGTTTTTTATTGTCTTAAGTTTATTTATTTTTAGTACATATAACTTTATATAGTCATGTTGGGAGAGAAAAATCAGAACAAAAGGATGGGAGAGATAAAAAAAAAATACAGAAAAAAGAAGTGAACATAGCATGTTTTGATTTACATTCATTATCCTTAGTTTTGGGTTTTTTTTTCCTGGATGCAGATGATATTTCTGTCCAAAGTCTGTTGGGATTGCTGTGGATTACTAAACTATTAAGAACCAAGACTTTCACAGTTAATTATCACATATCCTTGTTGTTACTGTATAGAATGTACTGCTGGTTGCTCAGCCACAGTTCATGTAAATCTTTCCAGGCCTTTCTATAATAAACTTATTCATCACTTTTTACAGAAGAGTAATATTCCATTACTTTAGTACCACATTTCATTACATTAGTACCACAACTTGTTCAGCCATTCCCCAATTGATGAACATCCTCACCTTTTCTCACAAAAAGAGCTGCTATGAATATTTTTTTCACATGTGAGTCCTTTCCCCTCCTTTATGATTTCCTTGGGATACAGACCCAGTAATGACCCCACTGGGTCAAAAGGTATACACAGTTTTACAGCCCTTTGAGCATAGTTCCAGTTTGCTCTCCAGAATGGTTGGATTGTTTCACAGCTCCACCAATAATGCTCTAGTGTCCCAGTTTTCCCATACCCCTTCCCACATTTATCACTATCTTTTACTGTCATTTTAGCCAATTAGAGAAGTATGAGGTGATACCTCAGAGTTGTTTTAATTTACATTTCTCTAATCAATAGTGATTTAGAGCACTTTTTCTTATAACTATAGATGACTTTAATTTCATCATCTGAAAATTTTTTGTTCATATCTTTTGATCATTTATCAATTGGGGAATGACTTTTTTCTTATAAATTTGACACAATTGCTTGTATATTTTAGAAATTAAACCTTTATCACAAATACTGGCTATAAAGATTTTCCCCAGTTTTGTACTTCCCTTTTAATGTTTCTGTTTTGTTTTTGCAAATTTTTTTTAATTTAATGTAATCAAAGTTATCCACTTCGCCTTTCATAGTGTTCTCTAGTTCTTCATTAGTCATAAATTCCTCATTTCTCCAAAGATCTAATAGTTAAATTATCCCTTGTTCTAATTTATTTATGGTATCATTTTTACACCCAAATCATGTATCCATTTTGACCTTATTTTTGTATGGGATGTGAGATATAAACCTACATTGAGTTTCAGACGTATTATTTTCCAGTTTTCTCAGCAATTTTTGTCAAAAACAGTTCTTATTTCAGAAACTAGAGTTTAAGGGTTTGTCCAGTACTAGATTGCCATAGGCCCTGATTATCATGTTGTGTGTATTGAATCTATTCTATTGATTTACCACTCTATTTCCTAGTCAGTGCCAAATGATTTTGATTACTTCTAATTTGTAATATAGTTTTAGGTTTAGTACTGCAAAGCCACTATTCTTTGTATTTTTTTCATTAATTACCTTAATACTCTTTTTTGTCTTTTGTTCTTCCAGCTGAGTTTTGTTATTATTTTTTCTACTTCTACAAAATAATGTTTGGCAATTTATTGATATGACATCAAACAAGTAGACCAATTTAGGCATAATTATTATTTTTATTATATTAGCTTGGCCTCGCCATGAACAATTGATATTTTTTTCAGTTGTGTAGATCTGATTTTATTTGTATGAAAAGTGTTTTGCAATTGTGTTCTTATATTTCTTGGGTTTGTTTTAGCAGGTAGACTCCCATGTAGTTTATTTTACCTATAGTAATCTTAAATGAAATTTCTCTTTCTATCACTTGCAGATGGGCTTTATCGGTAATATATAGAAATGTTGATGATTTATGTGAATTTATTTTCTACCCTGCAGATTTGCTAAAGCTGTTAATTGTTTCCAGTAGATTTTTGGATGGTTTTCTAGGCTTCTTAAGTATATCATCATATCATCTGTAAAGAGTGATAGTTTTATTTCCTCATAGACTATCCTAATTCCTTTTTCTTATTGCTACAGTCAGTATTTCTACTACAATGTTGAATGATAGTAGTGATAAATGGCATCCTTGTTTCATCCCTGATCTTTTTGCAAATGCATCTAGCTTCTCTCCATTACAAATAATTCTTGCTATAGGTTTTAATTAGATGCTGCTTACTATTTTAAGGAAAACTCCCTTTATCTTTATGCTCTTTAGTGTTTTTAATAGGAATTGATAATGTATTTTGTCAAAAGCTTTTTCTGCATCTATTGAAGTTATCATATGATTTCTGTTGGTTTTGTTATTAATATAGTTGATTATGGTAATAGTTTTGCTAATATTGAACCAGCCCTGTATTCCTGGTATAAATCCCACTTGCTCATTGTGTATGTCCTGTTGACAAATTGCAGTAATCTCTTTGACAATATTTTTTTGTAAAATTTTTGCATCAGTATTCTATAGGGAGAATAGTCTGTAATTTCCTTTCTATGTTTTGGTCCTTCCTGGTTTAGGTATCAATGCAATACTTGAGTCATTGAAGGAATTTAGTAGTACTCCTTCTTTATCTATTTTTCCAAACAGTTTACATAGTATTAGAATTAATTGTTCTTTAAATGTTTGGTAGAATTCACTTGTCAATACACCTGGCCCTGAAGATTTTTTCTTAGGGAGTTCATTAATGATTTGTTCAATTTCTTTTTCTAAAATGGGACTATTTTTAAATACTTTATTTCCTCTTCTGTTAACCTGGGCAATTTATATTTTTATAAATATTCATCTATTTCATAGAGATTGTCAGACTTGCTGCCATAGAGTTGGGCAAAATAACTCCTAATCATTGTTTTAATTTATTTTTATTGGTGTTTTTTTCCTTTCCTTTTTCTGATCAACCTAACCAAATGTTTATCTTAGTTTTGTTTATTAGTTCAATAGTTTTCTTAGACTCCATTTTATTTTTCTCTACTTTCAGTTTCAAAATTTCTAATTTGGAATTTCATTGGGGGTTTTAATGTGTTCTTCTAGCTTTTGTAGTCGCACACCTAATCCACTGATGTATTCTTTTTCTATTTTGTTTTTGTAGCTATTTAGAGATATAAAATTTTCCTTAAGAACTATTTTGCTGCAACCCATAGGTTTTGATATGTTGTCTCATTATTGTCATTTTGGTGGATGAAATTAAGGTTTCTCTGATTTGTTGTATGACCCACTCATTCTTTAGAATGAGATTATTTAATTTTCCATTTGCTTTTAGTTTATCTTTCCCTGGCCCTTTATTGAATATAATTTTCATTGCATCAAGGGCTAGATAGATAGCATTTACTATTTCTGAATTTTTGAATTTGTGAGGATTTTATGCCCTCATACACAGTCAATTTTTGTGTAGATGCCATGTATTGCCAAGAAAAAGGTGTATTCCTTTATGTCCCTATTCAATTTTCTCCAGAGAGATGTAATACTTAGGTTTCTTAACCTCCCTAATTACTTGTGTTTATTTTGTGGTTAGATTTGTCTGAAAGGGGAAGGTTGAGGTCCCCACTAGAATAGTTTTGCTGTCTATTTCTTTCTGTAACTGGTTTAAAATCTGTAGGAATTTGCCTGCTCTACCACTTGGTGCCTACAAATTTAGTATCATTACACTTCACTATTTATGGTACTCTTTGTCAAGATGTACTTTCCCTCCTTGTTTCTTTAATAAAATTTATTTTTACTTTTGCTTTATCTGAGATCAGAATTGTCATACCTCCTTTTTTTGCTTCAGCTGAAGCATTCTGTTCCAGCCTTTTACCTTTGCTCTATATGTTTCTCTCTGTGTCAAATATGTCTCTTGTAAACAACATACTGTAGGATTCTGCTTTTTAATCCACTGATATTTGCTTCTGTTTTATGTGAGAGTTTGTCCCATTCACATTAACAGTTATGATTACCAGCTCTGTACTTTCTTTTTCAGACAGTTTTTCCCCTGTATAAACATACTTTGTTCTCTCTTTCCACCTTGTCCTCAGTAATGTGTTTTTTTTTTTTTACCCACCTTACCCACTATCTTATCTCCTACCCACCTTCCTTCTCTTAGTAGTGTTTTGTTTTTTGTTTTTTAACACACTCCACACACTACTTTCTGTTCTGTCATCCCTTCTTCTTTCTCTTATCTTTTCTCCTAATGTTTCTGTCCTCTCTTTTATCTTCTTTTATTTGCCTTTTGAAATCATCAGTATTTCTAAAAAGCCTCTTTGGGCTTGAGACAAATTTACATCACTCTTTGAAATTTCATCTGTGCATATTCTGTCCTCATCTGAGATTGTGTTTTAGTCTGCCCTGTCACCATGGTAGCTTTCTATGGTCAAGGTTCTTTTCTGTTTCTTGCTCATTTTCTTTCCTTTTGGTATTTCTTTTTTTTTTTTTTTTTTTTTTTTTAACTTTTAAGGTGCAGCTCTGTTCCTGGGGTAAAGGTGGCACATTCTCAAACTTCTTGTGCAACTCTGAGCCTTGGCTTTGAGTACTGGGACACCTTATGTTTATAGGGAGTAACTTTGCCTGCTCTGTTCAGGAAATAACCTGGTTTCTCAGAGTTAGCCTTCTGAGGTAGGACTGAAAGCTGTCCCTCTTATCTGCTCTTTTATTGAGCCAGAACTGAGAGTCTTAGTTGCTGATTTGCTGTGATTAAGACTTTATCCCTGGCTTTCCCAGAGTCTATCTGAGCTAGGCTGAACACCCTTTTCACCTTGGTGAGACTGACTTTTCTTGAAGTTTTTTCAGTCTATTTTACATTTACGAGTAGTTTCATTACATCAGATTTGCTCAAAAGCTTGGTTTCATGTGGTTTTCGATGGAAGCTAGAAGAGCTCGAGTAGCTTCCTGACTTTACTCCTTTATCTTGACTCTACCCCCAGAACTAGTTAAAAAAATCAGGATTTAAAGAATAAACAGAATGAGATAATTCAATATTGTGAATCTCATTTGAATCCAACAAGCACTAACTATATGATATCAATATCTCAATAACCAACAAAAGATCCAATTTGTGTTGTCAACTAAGATGATATCACCCTTACTGACTAACAAATTCAGGCTTAAGGTCTATCTCATTGTATAGATTTTATCTTAAACATGGAAATTCAATGAGTCTTATATTTTCTTTCTTACCTATATGAAGTGATTGAAAAACATTATGCATACTAATCATTTCTTTCAAGGTGAGCTTAAAAAATAATAAAATTTGTCAATAGCAAGAAGACAGTTTCTCCCACACCTACTAAAGGGTGAAAAAGAATTTTTTTGAATTCACAAAACAATATTGCTTTCCATTTTTATCATACTGGAAATCTCTCCTATCACAAATCTTTCACTTTTCACAAAATAACTTTCATTAAACCATTTTTACTCTGTTTCAGGTTCCATTTTAGTAAGTTCCTGGACAAGATGGCTCAATGTTGTTTTTAGCTCCAATATTCTGTAATTTTATGAATATGGAAATAAAATTTCTCTTCTTTTGCTTTTGTCCCAAAAAAATTTATCATAGTGAATCTATTATCATTATTTTTTCTTGAAATTTTTGTTTTATACAAAAATTATTTATCATTATGTCTTTATGTAATTATACTTCATTTGTAACAACAAAAAAGAAAATTCAAGTAAAATCAACTCCCATTGCCTATATCCAACACTATATTATGCAATATTCTATAATCATAGAGCCTTATCTCTTTACAGAAATGAGGAAGGTGAATTGTCTTATGCATCTCTTGGCCTAAGATTAGTCATTACAGACATAAGAGGTTTAGTTCTATTTTAGTGTTCTTTTCATTTACTTTCTTTTGTCACGATGTACATTATTTTCGAGGTTCTCATTTCCTCACTCTGTATCAATATATACAAATCTCTATCTCTATCTCTAATCACATATCTCTAAATTTCTTATACTCATCAATTTTTAACAGTATAGTAACCTTCTTTTAAGTTCAGAGAACACAATTTATTCAACCATTTTCCAATTTTGAGCACTCACTTTGCTTTCAATTTTTGCTACCACAATAGATAATAAAAACCATAAAGTTTCTACTATGAAAATTTTTGTATACATGGAGCCATTGCTTTTGGTTTTGATCTTAAGGTATTGAAATTACTATATTAAAGCAATTACTTTACTTGGAATTAGTAGATTAAATCTGGAACAGACTACTTTTTCCCCCCCAAGATGTTCTGATCAATTTTATCAATATCACACTATTACCTGCATGATTGATTCCATGTTTCCACAACATTTTAGTGTTAGATCATCTTTGTCAATGTCTTTTATATAAAGTACAATGTCAGAGTTTTTTAAATTTATTGTTTTTAAATTGAAGCACTCTTTTATTTATTTGTTGATAGTTTTCAATTCTTCTTTTGAAAACTGTCAATGACCTCTGAGCTCTTATCTGTGAATTTAAGGCTTTATATTTTATTTTATGCATATATATTTACATATATGTATATATATGCATATACATAAATTAACATACGTACTCAGACATTTGTTCAGAGATCTTTACTATAAAGGTCTTTACTATATTTCCTCTCTCAATTTATTTTGGCTGTCTAATCTTTTTTAGAGCTAATTAGACACTCAACAAAGGAGAATAAAGTAAAGAGTATATTTTCTTTGACTTTCAATCAAACTTCAGTAGAACTTATAGGAAAGTAAAAACAAGGAAGGCTCACTTCATGTTAGTACATTGTAGGAATAGATCCACAATCCCAAAAACATACAAACCTAAAGTAGATAGATAAATTTAAGCTATTAATAAAAAAAAAATAAAGCATGAAAATGTGATTGAATGGAAGTTCTGAAAATGTACAGGTAGCCCAATACACAACAACTAGAAAGAGAAATAATTTTGAGCAAAAGCTTTTGGACAAAATTATCTCATCCAAAATGTTAGGGTAGAGAAGTCAAGAGAGTCACATTGGGAATCAGGAAGCTGGTTAAATGAGAGGTTATAATAATATTGTTCTTTGATTTTGTGTTCAGTGGTTCTATTAGTTACTTTATTCCATATTTTCTTCCTCAAAGAAAAGCTGATCAACCTGTTTCTTGTTTAGTCACCTTACAATTTGATATATATTTACACACATGAGAAAACTACAATATACTTGGACCAAGAAAACACAAGATAGACCACATGGGCTATACATAAACATTGACAGAATGATGTGGTTTTGTTTTATGGTATTAGAAAAACCATTTCCTTTCTTTAGTCATCAGTTTTCTTCTCTGTGATATAAAGTAGTAGAATATTCATCTCAGAATTAGAAATGAGAAATAAAGAATTTCCAAGAATAATTATTATATTAAAGAAATATAATCATATAATAAGCACACAATAAAAAATTGTAGTTGGAATTTCCAAATTTATCTATAAGAATATTTAGAGATGGGTTTATTATTTTCATATATTTAGGGGAAATATATTTAATATTTTATTTCAAATGTAATTTTATATCACCTTCATTTCTGAATATATCCCTCCTCCTTTCCTACCCAGAGAACCATCTTTTGTGACAAAGATTTAAAAAAAAAGATAAGAGCTTAGCAAAACCAATGACTTTATCTCCTGTATGTAATATTTCACAACTATAGTTCCCCAACTTTTTAATGAAAGAAAAAGATACATGTATTTAACTATGTTCTGTAGCCAATTTTGGCCATTATAATGACATTGTTTATTGGGTTTTTTTTCCTTTTCTTTTTGTTATTTTTATTTTTATATAATCTTTGCATATAATGCTTTTCTGATTTCATTTACTTAGTTGTGCTTCACTTCATACAAAATTTTCTCATGCTTCTTTGAGTTTTCCTTCTTTTATTTTATGTTATTTTTTGGGTTTTCATAAATCCATGTGATTTTTGTCTATGATTTTCTATCTCTTCCCCATATAGTTTCAATTCAATATATTGAGAGTTCTCACCACTTTTTTTCCTGAAATCAAATGGTTACCAATACAGTACATGGGTTGCTCATTTACTGATATTCTACAAGTTTTGCTCTATGTGGATTGAAGAAACTTATTGTCCCTGAAAAAGTAAAAATAAGTATCACTCAGAAGTCAATGAAAAGGCACATAGCAAGTGCTAGTTGAATTAAACACATAAAAGTTACAAAAAGGATCCAAAGTAAAAGATGTCATTCAAAAGCATGTAAGTTTCAAAGAGAGGATAGACTGTTCATATTTGTATCAGACTTTATAGCTCATAAGGAGTTTTTTCATGGCAGCTCTTTGAGGCAAATAATGCAAGCATGATTCTTCATATTTCATAGATAAGGAAATTGAAGGCCAGAAATATGAAGGGATTTACTTAAATGTTAAATAACAACTTCATTCAAATATCAAGGGATTTAGGCAAAGCTAGAACTTGACCCTAGTCTACTTGATATTCTTGTGTTTCTAAGTCATTCTCACTTTTGTTGCTGTTATACATTTGTGCTGGTAGAATTGATTAGAGATGTTAGAAACAAAAACAAAGATAAAAACTGTGACAGAAACAGAGAAAAATAATTTGCCTGAGAAAAATCTGAGACTTCCAAGATCTTGTCTAAATAGGAAAAGAGAAGTAAGAAAATGAGAAGTGGATGATAACACTATTTTCATAATTTTGAAATAAATTTAGTCAATTATAACTATTAATTATAAAATTGGCTTTAACATATTGATTAGTATATCAGAATGAGACTTTCTATAATATTTAACTACTCATATATAAGTATTTCTTTTTACAATAAACCCACACAGTTGAATCATACTTATTCTGGTCAAGGTACTTATTGATACAGCCTAGACTTAGAAGCCTACAAGTTCTTGGACTTACCCATTACATTGTTGACTCACTTTAAGCTTACAAACCACTGAAACTTTTAACTATTATTTGGCCCCCATGTAAACACTAGCCTAGTTATACTTGTTCACATTATAGCTAAACACTTGATTGTTTTTACCCATGTTTAAGACCTCACATTCCTCTATATTAAAAGTTATTATATTTACTTCATTGTGAGAGAGAGAGACATAGAGACAGAGACAAAGAGACAAAGACAGAGACAGAGAGGAACTTGACTTTAAAGTTAGAGAAGACAACACATAAAGGGGCAGTGGTATTTAGATGGCAGGAAAGTAGTACAGAGCTGGAAAGTAATTACAGGGGCAAAGTATGAGGTTCCTATAAGAATGGCCAGAGTAAAAGTATGGGGAGTTAGAAAAAGGCCATAAAGTATACTACAAACCTATTTCTAGATAAGATATGGCAAAAGTACACGTTCAGATCTTTAGATAACTTCCAGGGCAATACCCATGCTATGGATATGCATTGAATGCATGAAAATGCATTGGTTGGTTGGCTTCAGCTTATGTCCATGTAAATATATGTATCTGTCTGTATATACACATATAAAAATACATATGTGTACATATGGGTGTACATGTATATAATGTATACTATTGGTTGAGTATAGTTTAATATAATATATTCTAAAAGATGAACATATGCTACCTCAAGGAACTCTTACGCTTGAATTATAGGCATGAAAGAATTAATCTATACTAGATCCTGCCTGTTTCCTGCCAAAGGTGTGTATTTTAAATACACTATCATTCACTTATTTGTAGTAATGTTTAATCAAAGGATAATATCATATTTAAATGATTAGGCTTTTAAAAATTCAGTTAGGATATTAATTCTATTAATGTTCTTACATGTTTCAAAAATTAAATAAATCTAGTGTTTTGAGGCAATATATCATCTGAATAATTATTTTTTGCACTATTTTTACAGAGAAAGAAAGGGAGAGAGAGACAGAGAGGCAGAGACAGACAGAGAGAGAGAGAGAGAGAAGCATGGGACTCCTTCTAGCTCCACTTAAAGGAACAGTATGATTTAGTTACAGTAGAAGAGATTTCATTGTGATTACAAGGTATTAAACCGATTGTAAAGTTAGGGCCATGCCTAGTAATCTCTTTTTAGCATATTAGCATGTCTCTCATTAACTCAGCTGGTCAGCACTCTGATCCACTCAGGTGGTACAATGGATAGTTTAAGGGACCTGGAATCAGGAAGACAATTTTTATTGAGTTCAAATCTGACTACTGACTCTAACTGTGTGACCCTAGGAAAATTACTTCATCCTGTTTTCTTCATTTTCCTCATGTGCAAAATGAACTGGAGAAAGAATGGCAAACCATTCCAATATTTTTTTTTCCAAGAAAACCCTAAATGGAGTCACAAAGCATTGGGTATGACTGAATAACAGAGATTGAGTCATTAGATAACAAAGCTCTCCACTAAACAAATAAATTAACTACATCCTTTAGTCAGTCTATCAATACATATTTAATAAGTGCCTACTATGGCATCAGCACTGTGCTAAGAACTGGGGATAAGGAAAAAAAAAAGGACAAAAGACAATCTCTGATCTCAAGGAGCTCATAATAGTAGAGACAACATAAACGTTTATGTACAAACAAGCTATGCACAGAATAAATTCAAAATAATTAGCAAAGGACATTGGGAATTGAGAAAAGTTTCCTATAGAAAGAGGGATATTTACTAGAACATCAGGGAATCTGGGAGGCAGAGATAAGGAGGAAAAGCATTCCAAGCACAGTGTTCACACAATGAAAACAGCAAACAGGCCAGTATTACTTAGATGGGACAAGTGAGATAGATTTTAATAATGAATTGTAAAGAGTGAAAGAGTAGGGGGAATGAACGTTATGTAGGATTCTAAATACCTAATAGATGGTTTCTTTTATATTTGATTCTGGATAAAATGGGAAATTATTGATTTTTTTTTTGAGGGAGTAGGGTGAATTGTGAAGAATGGGTCAGACCCATACTTTAGGGAGATCACCTTGATAGCTAAGCTGGGAATGGACTAGAGTTAGTGACAGTTATAGAAGGGAGACTAAGCAGTAGGATACTGCAGTTTTCTGGGTGTAAAATGATGAAGACTATACTAATGTGGTAGCAGTTCCAAGGTAGAGAAGAGGGAGTATACCAAAAACATCTCAAAACCAAATCAATAAGCCTTGAGAACAGAGTAATAGTAATATATATCTGTGTATGTATATATATATATATATATGTATATGTGTGTATATATATAGATATGTAAATAGATTGATAGATTATATATATTTATAGATACTATGTATGTTGGTATAGATACATATCTTCCATATATATATATATATATGAGAGAGAGAGAATGGGGGGGAAGTGAGGAGTGGTGAATGACATTGAGATTGTAAGCCTGGTTTATGGGGAGAATAGTGGTTCCCTCATTAGAAAAAAATAAGTTAGGAATAGGAAGGGTTTTTTTCAGGGAGGTAGATAATGAACTCAGCTTTGGATCTATTGAGATATATACAAGACATTGAATTTAAGAGATATAATAGACTATTTGAACTATAAACCTGAAGGTCAGCACAGATACTGGGAATGGATAAGATATTTGAGAATCATCAGATAGTGAGGATAATTGAACCCATGATAGATGATTAGGCCACCAAGTGAAAAAGCACATAGGGAGAAGAAAACTGAATGGCACGGCTGTGCTTGTGAAGAGACATAACTAGCATGTAGACCCAGCAAAGGAGACTGAGTAATAGTCAACTATGTAAGAGGCAAACCAGAAGAGAATAGTATAACACAGCCTAGAGAGAAAAGAATATCAAGAAGAGAGTGATCAATAATGTCAAAGACTAGCCAGAAGTCAAGAAGGTTGAAGATTGAGAAAAAACCACTATATCTGCAATTAAGAAATCATGAGCAGTTTTGGAGAGAACAATTTAAATTGATAGACAAGACTGTAAGCCAGGTGGTAGAGAGTGAAGAAGAGAATAACTGGAAAAGAAGTTATACCACCTATTATACTTGCTTTTCAAAGGAATTTACAAATTCCTTTTTGTAAGGAAGATATATGGGAAGGATGGTTCAAGTAAGAACTTTTTGAAGATGTAGGAGGCATTGGCATGTTTGTAGGTAGTACAGAAGCAGCTAGCACGGAGATAAGCAAGAGTGGGAATGACAGAGAGGGCAATTTGTTGGAAGAGATGGAATGGAATGTGATCACTTATGCATATAGAGGATTTATCTTTGAAAAGAAGATGGACTACTTCTTCATGTTAGACCTCTGTCTAAAAGAAGTATGTAAAGAGTAGGGTCACAGAAGGTTTCTTGAGGATGTGAAATGAGGAAAAGGAAAAAAAGAGGGAGCTTTTGGTGAATGGCCTTACTTCCCCCCAAAAAAAATATAAAGCAATAAAACATTTCATTATTCAGGAAAATAAGAAGAATCTGAAGCTGAATTACTTCCAAGAAGTAATGATAATTTTTTTAAAAGCACATTCTTATATGTGGCTAAGTTGAAATGAAAAAGTAAGTCATATGAAATTATTAAGGTGAAAAATTGTGAGTGTTTGAAGGAGTATCAATATGTATATTGAAATCCCCTGAGAAAAGAGCATGAATTCAGGAACAAAGTAACACTGTGAACCAGCCAATGTACTTATTGAGGAAAGAAGGGAAATGTCCTAGGGGTTGTTATATAAGAGCTCCCAGAATTTTGATTGGGTGGTAGATGTGAATTGACTGAAACTCAAAGGAGGTGGGGTTACTGAATGATGATGGTAAAGGGAGAACCTAGAAGTGAGTATAAGGAATAGGAGCATTCTAGTTCTCCCAACTTTGATGGATGAGTCAAGGGAAACTAGTGAAAGTAAAGCTGATATTGAAGGAGCCTATGTCTTCATAAGAAAACTAAATGTCATTGAGATTTAGAAGATAAAAGAAATTGGAAAGGAAAAGAATAAAAATGAAGACAACTTTTTTACCTATAGGGCAGACATTATAGAGAGCACAGTAGAAGGGATAGGTAATTTTAGAATAGGACATTAGGTGGTTGAGTTAAATAGAATCAGAATAAAAAATCCCCAGAGAGTTCAGAGAGAAAAAAAACCTTTAGACTGCCCTTTGAATATGAGGGGACTATGTGTCTTTCTCCCTTCCTTCATTGTAAACAGTATCTAACAACTTATCCACAAAGAACCTTGCTACACAGCAATGGTATCAAACTCAAATAGAAATGGGGGCCACAACCATAATCAAGGATCCCTGCAAACTGCATGTTGCTTTAGAAAACCATATATTAATATTTTTTTTATTTTGTATTTTATTTTCATTTAATTTCTTAAGTATTTCCCAATTACATTTTAATTTGGTTTGAATATGAGACATTTGGCACTTTTGCAATAAAACATTTTGAGAATTTATGTTCAAGGTAATTCAGGGCACAATTGATGGAGCAGAGACATGTCGAGGTAGGCACAGATATAGAAAGTCAGTCACTATAGAGAAGAAATAGTTTCAAAGAATTAAACTGATGGAAGAAGAAAAAAAGATTTGTACTCAAGAGAAAAAGTTAGCTCTGATAATTGCTGATCAGTCATGTGCATCACTGTGTAACCCCATTTGGGGTTTTCTTGGTATAAATCCTGGAGTGGTTTGTATTTCCTTCTCCAGTTCATTTTAAAGATGAAGAAACTGAAGTAACCAGGGGTAAGTGACTTGCACAAAGTCATGCACTGATATTTGAGGCCAGATTTAAACTCAGATTGTCTTGATTCCAGGTCCAGTGTTCTATTCACTATACTACCTAGCTGTCCATCTCAATAGCATTGCAATATGGATCATCATCAGTCATCTTAACCTTTTTCTTGCCATTGCACTTTAGAAAAGTCTCAGACTGGTAATTTTGCCTAGCTTTACTCCACCATGTTCAATTTACTTAGAAGTCAAGATGCTACCCCTATAAAGTCACTGATCCACTTTTGAGAATGAAGCATAAACAACTGCCTTAATAATAGCAAATCAAGCTAAGTAGAATTCTGCACAAAAAAAGCAAATATTACTACCCTCTGCATTCCCTTGTTAGTCTCACTATCCTTTTACTTTAATTTTGTACCTATTCTTCCCCTAGACACAATTTGTACAAGACTGGACTACTATTTTAGAGGATAATAGATATTTTTAACTACTCTTTTTTATTATATAAATCTGATAAATACTTCATTTAGCTCATTGTGTCTACCAGGTTTTTTTTTTCCCAAAGAGATGAATACCCATGTAAACTTCTAAATAGCAGCCACAAACTACCTTGCAGAACCCAAAATATGAGCCACCATCTAATTACCCATCTTGCAAGTGTAAGCACCAAGTATAAATTAAGGAATTGCTACAGAGAGGATACTATCGCATGTGCATTTGTATTTATGTATGAATATGCATTCCATATAAATATATATGTTTATATCTATCTATATATCTATCTATATGTATGTATGTATGTATACAGCTAGTATTTGCCTTAGTCAAACTGAGAAATTGAAAACCTTAGCTTAAAAAGTTCAAGATTTCCCACTGCATCCAGGACCATCTCCAGTTGTCCTGATCTATATTTGGCCACTAGATCCAGATGGCTCTGGAGGGGAAAGTGAAGCAAATGACCTAGCACAACTCTCTGTCACTTAAATTCAATTTGAATTGCATGTCATAGCATCACTTCTCTGATGTCATGGTCTTCTTTGAGAATGAAAGACAAAGAACAACAATATAATTCTAAGATTGCAAGGCATTTTGCATATTATTGTCCAGCAAATCCATGAAGTAGGTGCTATTATTTCCATTTTATGTATGTTATATAATATGCACACATACATAGATCTAAATATATATATATATATATATACATATGTCTATATGTTTATGTAGAAAGTTGTTTTGCACTAATTTTGAAACTACAACTAAATGACTTTATGCAATTAAAAAGTGAAAAAGTAGTTTTATATAAGAAATTGGAATTATTCAAAATACTTAATGATCTTAAATAACACAAAAAAAAATGTAATAATGAAGAAAAACAATCCAAAGCAGTCATGATTTCTAGAACACTAGGTTTAACATTGATATTTAATGTTGATGTACTAGCAAAAATTTAGTATACCAGATGCAAGATACTGAATGTTCTAAGTGCTGTCAATTCAACCATAAATGAAAATAAGAGTAAAATGCTGCCCAAAGAAGCTTTTAACTTTTAAAACTTTGTACTTGATTTATTGTTTGCAGGTTATTGAGCTCTCTGTTTCACAGAGTAATTCCCTAGTTCTGTCAGTTGACAGTTCATTGTTACCATGTCTTCCCAAAGCCATATATCTAATCTGAATGTAGTTGGTTTTTATCAAGCCTAAACATCCATAAAACTTTATTGATGTTTTTTTTTTTAATAAAAGCTTAAGACTGAGAGAAAGTGTGCAATAGAAGACTTCTTTAAGAGAACTTTAAGGATTGATCTGTACATTACAGAAAAATAACAATCAAGGTGTTTTTGAAAACCAATGGATGTTGGGAAAATAAAGATTTTTGTGAGTTCCTTCTGCTCTACGCTCATTGAGGAAGAAATCTCACAATATGGATGTCACAAGATTTCCTGAGCACCCTAGAGTTAAGTGCATCTGAATGGGGCATTTATCCCAGTTGATTTACCAGGACCTCCTTCTTTGGCCTCCCCTGGTCTAAGAGGACAAGCAAAACTATTTCTTATTGTAGCCAGGGGGTGGCAGAAATGCCTTAATCTTTTGACACTTCAAATTATAAAATACAAGAAAAAAAGCTGTGTTGAATTCCTTTCGGGAGTCTATGGTGGTAATGAATAGAACTGACTCTCGGAGATTGTCAAACAAACAAGGAAATCAATTACAATATTCATGACACAAGCAATCTTCCAATAATTACACAGACCAAGAAACATCCACCCAGCACCGGATTTGCTTTAATGTTTTGTTCCCTTGAACTGGGGAATGAGTGGAAGCAAATGAAAGAAACTTTGAAATAAATATAAATGCTAATGAGTCACATTCATGGCTTTAGGGTAAATTTGTTATCTGAAAAAAAAAAGTAAGAATCAAGCTGAAAGTTACAGTTACCATTGTCTCTGGGGATTTGGCTAGCTCCCAGATAGTTCAGATATGCAGTTTTTGAATTTCTGCTCTAAGTAGCTAAAATCAGTCTCTTAGGGCTTACTAGTACTAGTAGCCTCCTAAAATCCTCAAAAGTGACCTTGTGATGTGCACTTCCTATTTCCTAAATTAAGCCACATTTTACATAAATAAATATGAGAGAGTTCTTTTATACCACCAGAGTTTTCCTGCCTTTCTTTTTGTTTTCTATCCTCAGTGTTTCTTTGAAGTAATATGCATCATTACATTAGGTTAGTGATTTATTTAGAATCAAGCAATTTTTTTTTCTCTATTTGATGTCTTATCCGAGGACTTTTACATTTTAGGATACAATTTGGTATTTAAACAGCTTAATAAATAGGGTGGGAACCTCTAGATGTTTTTGGCAGGAAGAGGGGTAAATATCTTTGTTCCAGACCCAGTCTAGAGATTGTAGTCTTGGTGTCTCAGGCCTTAGGAAAGAGGAAAGGAATGAGTTTCCTGAACTCAAGAAAAAAGGGTTGGACTACCTCCATTTCAGGTATTATTCCAGTGACATGCCCTATGTATGTGGTTTAAAAAAGAAAGTGACCATGAAAGGAATTTGAAAGAGCAGGGAGGGACACTGGTGAGAAAGGCTAGGGGAGATGGAGAGTTGATCAGATAGTGGCACTAAAGCTCCTTGAAAGAAGGGACACTGGCTTTAACTTTTGAAGGGAAGTGAAAAGATTTCTTCAAACTAAGCAGTTGCCTAAATCAAGGAGCAATACAGCTTCTGGGTCACTGAGGATAAGAGATCAGAAAGTCAATCTGTAGAGGAGGATCACAATTCAGTTTGAAGCTGATATGTTCTAAATGTTAGGGAAAGTTTGAGATAGGGGTAAAGTTATAATGTAAATCAGTGGCTGAACTTTAAAAAGGAAAGAATATTACCTTTTGTAGATTGTAGATAATAGCTACTTTGATCAAGTACTATATAACTTGAATTAAAAATCATTTTTCAAAGAGTTATTGAGTTATTAAGAGTTATTAGTCCAAGTGCTGGACTAAGCATTGGATAATCAAAATGAAAATATAAGACACCATTATTAAGGAACATGCATTCTTTTTTTTTTTTAATAGCCTTTTATTTACAGGATATATGCATGGGTAACTTTACAGCATTAACAATTGCCAAACCTCTTGTTCCAATTTTTCACCTCTTACCCCCCACCCCCTCCCCCAGATGGCAGGCTGACCAGTAGATGTTAAGTACATTAAAATATAAATTAGATACACAATAAGTATACATGACCAAAATGTTATTTTGCTGTACAAAAAGAATCAGACTCGGAAATATTGTACAATTAGCTTGTGAAGGAAATCAAAAATGCAGGTGGGCATAAATATAGGAATTGGGAATTCAATGTAATGGTTTTTAGTCATCTCCCAGAGTTCTTTCTCTGGGTATAGCTAGTTCAGTTCATTACTGCTCCATTGGAAATGATTTGGTTGATCTCGTTGCTGAGGATGGCCAGGTCCATCAGAAGTGGTCATCATCTAGTATTGTTGTTGAAGTATATAATGATCTCCTGGTCCTGCTCATTTCACTCAGCATCAGTTCGTGTAAGTCTCTCCAGGCCTTTCTGAAATCATCCTGTTGGTCATTTCTTACACAACAATAATATTCCATAATATTCATATACCACAATTTATTCAGCCATTCTCCAACTAATTTCCAGTTTCTAGCCACTACAAAAAGGGCTGCCACAAACATTCGTGCACATACAGGTCCCTTTCCCTTCTTTAGTATCTCTTTGGGATATAAGCCCAGTAGTAACACTGCTGGATCAAAGGGTATGCACACCTTGATAACTTTTTGAGCATAGTTCCAAACTACTCTCCAAAATGGTTGGATTTGTTCACAACTCCACCAACAATGCATCAATGTCCCAGTTTTCCCGCATCCCCTCCAACAATCATCATTATTTTTTCCTGTCATCTTACCCAATCTGACAGGTGTGTAGTGGTATCTTAGAGTTGTCTTAATTTGCATTTCTCTGATTAATAATGACTTAGAGCATCTTTTCATATAACTAGAAATAGTTTCAATTTCTTCATCTGAGAATTGTCTGTTCATATCCTTTGACCATTTTTCAATTGGAGAATGGCTCGATTTTTTATAAATTAGAGTTGATTCTCTATATATTTTGGAAATGAGGCCTTTATCAGAACCTTTGACTGTAAAAATATTTTCCCAGTTTATTGCTTCCCTTCTAATCTTGTCTGCATTAGTTTTGTTTGCACAAAAACTTTTCAGTTTGGTATAAACGAAATTTTCTATTTTGTGATCAGTAATGATCTCTGGTTCTACTTTGGTCATAAAGACCTTCCCCTTCCACAGGTCTGAGAGGTAAACTATCCTGTGTTCCTCTAATTTATTAATAATTTCATTCTTTATGCCTAGGTCATGAACCCATTTTGACCTTATCTTGGTGTACGGTGTTAAGTGTGGATCAATGCCTAGTTTCTGCCATATTAGTTTCCAATTTTCCCAGCAATTTTTATCAAACAGTAAGTTCTTATCCCAAAAGCTGGGGTCTTTGGGTTTGTCAAAGACTAGGTTGCTATGTTTGTTGACTGTTTTATCCCTTGAACCTAACCTATTCCACTGATCAACTAATCTATTCCTTAGCCCATACCAAATAGTTTTGGTAACTGCTGCTCTATAATATAATTTTAGATCTGGTACAGCTAAGCCACCTTCATTTGATTTTTTTTTTCATTAATTCCCTTGAAATTCTTGACCTTTTGTTTTTCCATATGAATTTTGTTGTTATTTTTTCTAGGTCATTAAAATAGTTTTTTGGGAGTCTGATTGGTATAGCGCTAAATAAATAGATTAGTTTAGGTAATATTGTCATCTTTATTATATTTGCTCGCCCTATCCAAGAGCATTTAATATTTTTCCAATTGGTTAGATCAGACTTAATTTGTGTGAAAAGTGGTCTGTAATTTTGCTCATAAAGTTTCTGATTTTCCCTTGGCAGATAGATTCCTAAATATTTTATATTATCAGTAGTTACTTTAAATGGAATTTCTCTTTGTAACTCTGACTGTTGGATTTTGTTAGTGATATATAGGAATGCTGATGACTTATGTGGGTTTATTTTATAGCCAGCAACTTTGCCAAAGTTGTGGATTATTTCTAATAACTTTTTAGTAGAATCTCTGGGGTTCTCTAAGTATACCATCATGTCATCGGCAAAGAGTGGTAATTTGGTTTCCTCATTGTCTATTCTTATTCCTTTAATAGGAACATGCATTCTAATAAGGATATATATTTTTAGGTGTGGTGGCCAGAAAAATTATTTTTACCAACAAAGTCAAAGGAAATGAAATTATAGTGGAGATATTAAGTAACTGATTGCTTTCTTTTGTCCAGGAATGGTAGGCTTTTTTTTTTTTTTTAATGTTTTTATTTGTTTATTTTTATAAAGTTTTTCACTTTCAAAACATATGCATAGATAATTTTCAACATTCACACTTGTAAAACATTGTATTCCAAATTTTTTCTTCCCTCTCTTCTCTCTACCCAATCCCCAAGCAGCAAGTAATCCAATATATGTTAAACATGTACAATTCTTCTATGCGTATTTCCACAGTTATCATGCTGGACAAAAAAAATCAGATCAAAAAGGTAAAAAAAAAGAGAAAGAAAACAATCCAAGTAAACAGCAACAAAAAAGTGAAAATATTATGTTGTGAACCACACATATGTTGTGAATCCTTTAGCAGATAGCTCTCTTCATCATAAAATCATTTGAACTGGCCTGAATCACGTCATTATTGAAAAGAGTAACGTCTATTCGAATTGATCGTCACATAATCTTGCTGTTGTTGTGTACAATGTTTTCTGGTTCTATTCACTTCACTTAGTATCAGTACATTTAAGTCTCTCCAGGCCTCTCTGAAATCATCCTGTTGATCATTTCTTATAGAATAATAATATTTCATAGCATTCATATAACATAGTTTATTCAGCCATTCTCCAACTGATGGGCATACATCAGTTTCTAGTTCCTTACCACTACAAAAAGTGCTGCCACAAACATTTTTGTACTATGACTTCTTTTTCCTTTTTTATGATCTCTTTGGGATATAGGACCCATAGAGACACTATTGGATCAAAGGATATGTACAGTTTGATAGCCCTTTGGGAATAGTTTTCTCCAAAATGGTTGGATCAGTTCACAACTATATCAACAATGTATTGTCCTAGTTTTAGAGGACAATTTAGAAATGGTAATTTTAATTTTTGTTCTCAGAGGTAGAGGTGAAAAGTAGAAATAAGAGGGAAATGGCATGAATATGGTCAAGAAACAACAGCTTGAGGGTCTGGTCTGAAATAAAAATGGTGAAGCCTAAAGGATATCTCAAAGACCTAGGGCACTGGTTCCAAGAGAGAGTCTGGAGAACAAGAATGTGATAGGAAGATATCCAGGAACAATTCATAATCTAGCTCCAGACTATTTTTTCATATTTATTAAATATTCATTACCTCTATGTATTGTATACTCAGTCAAATTGGCCTACTTACCATCCCCCAAGGTGGCATTCCATGTCCCCACTGTGTTTTTTCCCAGCTTGTTTCCCATGCATGGAATGCAGTGTCTCCTCACCTCTAACTATTAGAATTCTTAGCATAAACTCATCTCAGCTCAAGTATTATTTCAAATGCAAAACTTTTCCTGATTCCCCCTAATAATTAAGATTGTTTTGCTCCTCGAATTATCATATATTTAAATAAAGTTGATATTGTCACCTCTATCCCAGTTAATGTAATCACAGAAGGTTTAAATAGTTTTACTTAAAACAATCCATCCATCAAGCAAGTGAAATATCATGTGTTCACTCCATGAAAATTTGAAAGGAATAAAATGCTTTGATTATTGAATAAAGACAGATTGATACACCTAGGAGACATAATATGACTGACATATGTGTGGTCTTGTGTAAAACACACAAAAAAGTTTTGAATCATGAAGTCTAGTAGTGGGCCAGTCTAGAAATAAAGGAGATGTAGTCAAATTATTTAGAGGAGATTGCTTCTCTCTCTCTTCCTCTTCTCCACCCCCTCTCTTCTTCCTTCTCTTTTTCTCTCCATCTGTCTGTGTCTGTGTCTCTGTCTGTCTGTCTGTCTGTCTCTCTCTCTCTCTCTCCCCACCCTCAGCCAAAAGTTCTCATTTTAAAAAAAATAATTGGCAAAGAAAAAAGAACCCGACCTTAGAAACGTACTAGAGAGACAGAAAAAATTGATTCATTTTCAGAGAAGGATGATTAAAAAAAAAGCCTCTCCTATCCCAAAAATAGTTTTTTTTATTTTAAATTTTAAATGTATACTTGAAGAAGAATTCAAAAAAGATGTTAAAAATCAAATAAGATGAGAGAAATTGAGGAAAAATATTAGAAAAGAACCAAGAAAAACAAGAACAGTATGAAAAAAAAATAGCCAACTAGAAAAGGAGATATAGTATTAAAAAAATAAAATAATTCTTTGAAAATTAGAATTGGACAAGGAAAAGCCAGTGAAACTAGAAGACACCATGAAATAAAAAAAAATAAAGAATGAAAAATTAGAATAATGAGTGAAACATCTTATAAGAAAAACAAAAGAAGAGATCAAGAAGAAAAAAACATAAGAATAATTGGACAACCTGAAAGCTTTGCCAAAAAAATAAAATAAAAAGAACTTTGCCATGGAGAGACACAACACATGGGAAAGTAGAAATAGGAAAAAATCCACCAATCACCAATCAAAATTTAGCAATAATATTTTCATTATTTCATTTTCACCTCAAAGAAAAGGAAATAATGAAAATATTATTGCTAAATTTTGAAACCCACAGACCAAAGAGAAAATTATAAAACAAAAAAAAATTCAAATATGCTAGAATTACAATTAGAATTATACAGGATTTATAAACAGCTACATTAAAAGACTGTAAGTCTTAAAATAATATATGCTGACAATCAAAATAACTAGACCTGTGGCCAAAATAGCATATCCAACAGAATTAACCATAATATTGAATGGAAAAAAAATGGATATTCAATGGATTCAGAGACTTTTAGGATTTTGTCTCACCCAAACCTAAACTCAATAAAACTTTTAACAAATAATAGATAAGATCAAAGATTAATATCAAGGGTGTCAATAAGGATAATTTAAAAAAATTTTTTTATATTGAAATGTAAACCATATGTTTAAGATTGACATCAGTAATTGGGTAGTTCAAATGAAAGACTGAGAAAGAGCTGAGTATGATATAACTCTAAAAAGCAAAACTGGCTAGAAAAAGGTAAAAATTAGTAATTATGTTATACAAATGAGATTTAGAGGAAAAACCAGTTCAGAGACACTAGAGGGAAGAGCAGGGCTTATAATTCTAAAAACATATATGTAAATTTATGGCAGTGTCACAAGCTGTGTAAATTAATGGGAAAGGGATAAACAGGAGGGAAAGGGAGGCATAAAATGGGGTACAGAAGGATATTTAGATTAACAGGAGTCGGGTAAGATGTGTAGATTAATGGGAATGAATAAAAAAGGAAGAAAAGGGTTGGGAGAGAAGATAAGGGACGGATCCATGAGTGGAGAAAAGATTAATTAATAGCAAGGCAAATGAAGGAGTAGATTAATATAGAAGAATTAGCAGAGAAAAGAAAAAAAAGAGATGTATGTAAACACTATAACAAGGATTAGGAGTAGCATTTATTTTTTAAAAAAGTAAGACTAATAATCACTGATCTCAGACAAAGTCAAACAAAGATTCAATCAAAACAGAAATACCTATTATATGTCAGCCATATTGATATTGTTTAGATCCATGTCAACATATGTGTAAATGCATATCTATTTATGAGTGTAGTATGTATATTATAGATATATGTAGTTGGGTATGGGTGTGAATATGTATGTGTATAGGCATACAGGTATATAGATATATAAATATATATATATATATATATATATATATATATATTCCTGTGCTTAACAGAAAACAAAACAATAATGTACAAGGAAGCAAAAAAAAAATTGATGTTTAATTAAATTGGGTGCATTTCATTTGTTCTAACTCTGAGCATTGGCTAAATGTGGTGTGCTTTATGTGATAATTTTCTTATTAACCAGAATGTTAGATTAACAACCAATTAATTCTATAACCACAAACAATAGTATTTCTGGGACTCAATTGTTCTATGTTTTTTTTTTTATTTTTTCCTTCTTTTTGAGAAATTAATAGCTTTCAGTGTGTTCTTATATATTTGGTACTTTTGTAATTTATATACCAAATGACTGCAGATTTAAATGTAATACAATTCCCTAAGGGTAGGATTTAGATTTCTTTTTTCTAATTCTTTTATTTACCTGCCAGTCACTACATGTGAATAAAGGTTATCTTTGACATAGGTTCAATTATAACCTACCCTTTAAATCAGTGATAATTCCTGTGAACGTCATAAAATTTGGTAGAATACAACATATTTCTAATGAATCTTACATCACTTTGTTATTTCAAGCAAACATTCAGAATATCTCAACTGTTTCATCAGGTTTTGAATACAGGTTGGGGGCTAAGTGGTAGGGGAGAGCAAGGATACCAAAGCTGTTGATCATTCTGAATCTTTTGAACACTAATATTCTATATTTTCCAGAAATTTCTCTCCTTATACTAGCTCCAAAAGGTAACATAAACTCAGCACTGAAAGCTACTGAAATTAAATCAGAGGCATGGCTTCTATGAGTAAAAAGTGAGCCATGAAATTATAAAACAAGTTACTCATCAATGAGATGCTTAATCTTAATACTTGATATGCACAAGTTATATTTGATTTATATTTAGATATCAGAAACTGAAGTTATTGTATGTATATATGTATATATACATATATAAATTATATGTGTGTATATATACATATAAATATATATACACACACACATATATATATATGCATGTGTGTATACACATACACATATATACTATGGTAGAGTTGAGTCCTTGGGAATGTGGATTCTTGAAAATTTGTCCCTTTCTAATTATCTCCCTTTCTAATCTGATTAGGAAAGTCAAATTAATCAATTAATTGAAAAGTCATTGAATGTGCAAAATGAAATAATTGTGTCAAATACCGGGTGAGCTAAATAGTGTAAGATTTAGCCCCTGGTTTTCAATAGCTTTAAAATCAAAATCCTTAATTCTGAGGAATACAATTTTTTTTTAAGATATAGTCTAGTTTTCCCTATTAGATGCTTTTCTGTGTTCCTGAGTAGTGAGCTGACCCATAGAAATATTTTGAGAATTGTGGGTAGGGCAAATGATCTCTGTCTCCCTCTTATTCCATAATACCTTACATGTTATATGCTAAAGTTATGTTTATTATTACTCTATTTCCAAAATTATTTTAAGCTCTTTGAAGGTTAACACTATTATATCTTTGTTTTTCCCTTTTATTTAGGAGAGTGCCTTATATATTCTTTTTTTCCTCAAATTTGACCTGTGATTACATTTGTTTGGGTATTTCTCTCTTTAGAAATTTATTTTAACCCCATATCTATATTAGCACCTTCTTTGTGATTTATATTCTTAGAAAATAATCTAAGGTCCTGGGAGTTTCAACACTTTGTTCATGATCATATATGTCAGATGTAAAGCATAAATCCAGCTTTCTTTCCTCCTAGGTAGACTCTCATCAATATCCTGGCTGCCCTCCATGGTATAGGAATTTAATAAATATTTGCTAACATGAATTAGTATAGGGAATCACTTTCCAAAAGAGTGAGTCTGTGATCTTTCAGCTATAGTTCAGGATGCACACCTGCTCCTCAGATGATCTAAGACTATACTATATCTCTCTAGGAGTTGTTAAGAGTCCTTATTATATAACACAGTTACTGCCTTCCAATTCTTCATTACTCCAAAGAGCTTAAAATAGAACTCAATAATCAAGATACTTTACCTTTACCTATGAAAAGTCAAATAATAATAACAAGTTTAAATAACTGTTAAAGACAACAGTAAAAAAAGATGTTGGATGAATAATGCCTAATAAGTGATACAGAATATAAATGACCTTATATGTCAGAGAAGAGAGAATCTGTTTCAGGCTCAGATCCAGCAATAGTACAAGAAAATACTGGCATCTTCCAAGAATATTGAATAAATCCCTATGAGTAAATTGGAGAATTAGGGAAGTTTTGAGGGGCATATCTTGAAGTATATAGAGAGTGACAAGATATCAGAGTGGAGAATGATGCAGTTTAAAAATTCATTTGTGAAGCCAGAGTTCATAACATACATGTGCTATCTGAGGAAAATTCAAAGTGTACCCCAGGACCTGAAAACAATATCACTAATGACCAGAGAAAAGGAGATATCCATGTATTGGGTATGGAGGACAAGGCAAGGAGCCCCTTTTAGAATGAAAATATTTGACACTTGGAAAGAATAGTCTGGGGTATGAGATAAAAATAAAAAGTTTGATAGTACCTCTAAAACATTTTTTTCTAAATAATTTAAAGTGAATTTTGCTACAAGAAAAGTTTTATCCAATAAGATGTATTGAATACCTCTAGTTTAACACATGCCTAACACAATCTTAATCCTAATGTAATGAAACTTTCACTTACTGTATTTTCAGAACCTTGTATAGGGCCTTGAACATAGTAGGCATGGATAACTGTTGGTTGATTGATTGATTACATTTTAATTTTTTTTCACAATAGCATGACAAATCATTGCATATGTCATAGAATCATAGATTTGGAAAGAGGTGGGACCTCAAAAGTAATCAGATCCAATCTCCTTCACTTTACAGATGAGGAAAATAATCTTGAGAGAAGATAAACTACTTTTGAGGTTAAGTTTCTTATCACAAAGCTAATAAGTGTTTGAGGCATATTTTGTAACCCTGCGTCCAACATTCTAATCACTGTACCTCCAAACTGCCAATTCTTATTTTTTATCAACCCCCCAAAAGTGATCATCCAAACTCTATTTGCAGACTTTCTAATTATTCTCACAGTTTCAGCCACCACTGCTACCACCAGCTCCATGATATCCCATTCCACATTTCTATTGTTTATTTTTACTCTCAGTTCAGATTCCTTATTCTGTATTGCTTGCCCATTGATTCTTTGGACTATTAGTCAGTCAATTGGTAAGTTCTTACTAAATGGAAAGTATTGTGAAAAGTTCTGGGGATACAAAGAAATACAAAGGACAGTTCTTGCTGTAAGAGCATATCCAATCTTGTAATGAAAGATATAAAAAAACTGAAAACAAACAAATTAGATACAATCATATGTTGGAGAAAATAAATGGATTGCAATTGTATTAAAAGATAAGGAAGGATGTCAGAAAAGATTTCTTGTAAAAGGCAGGATTTCAGCTAATACTTCATGGAATTCTAGAAGCAGAAATGAGGAGAAAGAAAATTCTAAGCACAAGAAATATCTAATGCACAGATTCAGGAGAAAGAATGTGTACAAGGAGTAGCATAAAAGTCAATGTCCCTGTATCACAGAGTACATAGGGATTAAAAAGGCCTTAGAACACAGGAAAGGCAGAAGAAGGCTCACTTATAGAAGTGATAGAGATTGATATAAAATATTGTCTCAAGATCTGAAAAACTGATAAAATTTTTTCTCTGATTTTCTGTTCTGATTTTGATTACATTTGTTTTATTTATACAAAAACTTTCTAATTTGATGTAATTTGTTATCCATTTTACATATCACTTTGCTCCATCTCTTGTTTATTCATAAATTTATTAAAATGATTAAAGGAGAAAAATGACAAATGTTGGAGGGGATGTGGAAAAATTAGAACATTAATTCATCTTTGGTAGAATTAAAAACTCATCCAATCATTTCGGAGAGCAATTTGGAATTATGCCCAAAGAGTTATTAAGCTGCTTATATTCTTTAATCCAGAAATACCACTATCAGTTTTATTTCCAAAGATGATTAGGGGAAATGTGAAAAAAAAAAAGTTCTAAAATACTTAAAGCATGTCTTTTTGTGGTAGAAAAGAACTGGAAATTTCAGGGATAAAGTAGGAAATGATTGAACAAATTGTGATATGTGATTGTGATGGAATGCTCCTGTGCTATAAGGAATGATGAGCTCAATGATTTACAAAAACATGGAAAAACTTACATGAAATAATGAAGAGTCAAATGAGCAGAACCAAGAGAACATTACATACAATAACAACAATATTATTTTAAGAATGACTTTGAGCAATGTGAATTTGACTATTATAAATATTCAAATTAAGTGGAAAGGATGTATGAAGAAAAACACTATCTGCATCCAGAGAAATATAATATACCTATTTGTGTTTCATAGTAGCCATCTCTGAGGTGGGGGGGGGGAGAGAAAAAAGGGGGAATTAATTTTACATAACTGTGCTGCATATTTAAAAGAAATAGCAAATTGTACATAGTGAATTTGTGGTTTCATATGCAATCATCTTTTTTATTGTACTATATTGTGGAAATGTTTATTTCATTCCAACAATTACAAATATTTGTATCTCTAAAAAAAAGAAGTGATGGAGATTACAAAAGTAAATTTGAGCTTTTTCACTTTGAATAAAACTAAGAGTGCTTTCATTTTCATTTCATTCACAGGTTTTGCTGATCCACTTACTGGCATAGCAAATTCATCTCAGAGCAGCATGCATAATGCTTTACACATCTACATGAATGGCACAATGTCCCAAGTACAAGGATCTGCTAATGATCCCATCTTTATCCTTCACCATGCCTTTGTGGACAGGTCAGTTGACAATTACTCATAAGGGGAAACAGTATGTGAAGAATTTGTAGCAGTAATCTAAATATGGGATATAGTTTGAAATGGTATTGAGATTCATCAAGATACTGCTTTCCATTAATTGACCAAATTGTGCTGTTTTGGGGGGCAAAAGATACAAAGCTAAGAAATATGGGCTTAATCTTCCATGAAATTACCTTTTGGTCTTGGGATTTCCAAATTTTAAGATACAAATGACACTGGAATTATCACCATTTTACAATTGCACCTAACACTTTTTTAAAAGATCCACCCAGAAGAGATGATCCAAGGATTAAATTCAGGTAATGAATGAAGCTTTCCCAGCTCTTCAACTACTAATTTCTTTCCTTTCAGCCTATTTTGTGTTTAAATATTTTGTATGGAATTTTTTTATGTATGTCCTTGTTAGAACTCCACTAATAGAATGTGAGTTTCTTATAAAGAGGGAAAGTATTATTGATAGTGTTTTGTATCCTCAGCACCTGACTTAGCGTTTGGCAATATTAGTCACTTTATAAATACTTGTTGATTATTTGATTCATACAGCTAATATACTGAATCAATGAAAATATTGTACTAATCATTTCATTGCGCCAAGTAATATACCAGTAAGTATTAAGTACTACAGCATTGCTAATTCCAGCAGAGTCAAGCATAATAGATAAATTGGGCATTATAATATATGAGTTTGTTAACATAAAGACATACAAAATGAAGAAAGGACACCAATAATTCTGTGAAAAAAATTCCTATCTAAAGAGGTCCCCTTAGACTTCTTAAACGGATCAGAAAGTTAATTTGATGTATCTTAATGAGATAAATTGACAGAAAGTGAGAGTTAACACATGCATTCCTTCTGGGCAAAGATAATGAATTGTAACTTCAGAAAGACATTATGAAACAAGATTCCTCTGCACTAATCACAATCAAGCATGAACTGAGATCATAAATTGAGAAATTCAATCATCTTGATTGCTAACTGGCTTCTGAACATTTTCAGGATTGGGGAATTGGCTGGAAGCTCTACAAAGTAATGTCCTTTCCTTGATTTAATGGAAAATTTAAGAAAAAAAAAACTCTTCCTACTCCTAGCCACTTATAACCTATGATTCAATTAAACTTAACAAACTTTTATTAATACCTTCCAAGAGAAGATAACTGTACTCAAAGCTAAAGGAAGATCTAAAGTATTCTACTTTGAGGATTCAGAGAAATCTCAATTTCTTTATTTGTAAAATGGGAATAATGTCTAACTCCCAGAATAAGAGAAGATAAAATAAGGTAATATTTGCAAATTATTTTGCCAATCTTAAAACTCAATATAAATGATAGCTATTGTTTTTATTATTATATAATCCTAGATTCAGAATAAGCCTCGGAAGCCATGAATCTCATTAATTCTTTCTAAGAAAGGTTTCCTGCTACTTTCATCCTCAAAAATAACATATATTCTTTTGAGGTTTTTTCTTCTCTATGCTAACCATAACTATTTCCCTCACCAACAATCTGCATGTGGTCCTTCAACATCTCATCCCTTATTCTATAATATCTAATTTATCATTATGGTAACCAGAACTCAATCTAGTCTGTGGATATTTTCTGATGAGAGTAGGACATAGCTACATTATATCTCCCTAGTTCTGAACACAGTGCCTTTTTCAATGAAAACTAAGATTTTTTTTTTTAAATTTGGAACAAGTCTAAAAGCAGCAGTCTCACATCTGACAACCCTTCAGAGCCTAATCAGCAAGCTTATTCAGACTTGAGTTTCCTCCATTTCTAAGATGGAGACAGTTTTGTCAGCTGATTGTAAATATCCAAAACAAAACCAGAGTACCCGTGGTAATATCATTGTAGTTAAGATTGTGAAGTTGTGATGCATGTGCCATCAGTAATGTAATGAAGGACATGTTTGATGAACTTTTCCTTCTTAATGTCATAGTAGACAAATTAAAGGGAGAGGTGATGAATCTCCAACATGGTAGTCTTTTCCTCAGAACACCCAAGATTGTCTTTGGCAAAAATTACAGTGCAAAGTCAAAACTGATTGTTGTTATGACTCAGGCATCTTAGCAGCAGGGGGAAAAAATGCCTTAATTCAGTCCAGCATAATATCAAATCCTTTGGATTTATCTTTCCCAATATTCTCAAATATTGCCCTAATTGCAAGCTGCCCATTGTTTCCAATCCAGTGGGAATTTTGACAAACATGACCTGAAAGCTAAGTGGCTTTCCTCAAAACTACTGGAAGTGGTTACAATCTGGGTTCTGACCATTTCCATTATCTAATGTGGAAGAGATTTCATATTTAGTCTTCAAGTTATCATTGATGCTACTTGGGAAACATGTAGAGTCTAGCCATCCTTTCTGGAACATTTTCAGTGTCACCAGGGTCACTCTGAATAATCTTCACACAGCCTTAGGAATTGATGCTAATTCATAACATCAGAGAAATATTCAAAATTAGGTGTTTGAAAATGCTTATAAGTAATCACATTGACAGGGCCACTTCCTAGACATTGGGTCATGTGTAGCACATTTTACAAAAAGCATAATTAAGAATCTTCAAAGGATGTATACAATTTCCACCACATTTAATGTGTCATTAACGATGATATCTTCTTCATGCTCCATGTGTCATGACACAGAATGGCATTTCAGATATTATGAAAGTAAACCTAATTCTGGAGTAAGAGTCCATTTAAAAAAGAATATAGATACACTTCAGGGAATCCAGAAGAAGCACAATTTTAAACCTTGGTGCACTGCTATTTAACTCCACAAAGAACATGACAACAATTAAGGGATTATATATGATAAGCTTTTAAAACAAAAATGTGAAACCACTGAACACATTTTACTATCCTCTTAGAGTTGGAAATGGAGAATGTTTCTCAAGCCTTGTTGTTTGAATATTAATGCTGAATGTGTCTTATCTTGTACAGTAATTAAGTGGTTGATGTCAAGCAGAGATAGACACCCACATATTTGTATCACTGCCTGTCTTGTAAGTGCTACAAGTCCCCTTAGCTTCACAAAATACCATACAGTACTTTGCTGGTACCTCTGTACCCTCCTCAATTAGGGCTTCCCAGCATTGCTTCATGAATAATTTTTTTAGAGGACTTAATTTTATCTAATATATTTAGATGTAGATATGATCACATAAAAAGTCTAATATAAACCTATATTTATATGTTAATGTATATGTATGTTAATAGTTATAAATTTCCATATTATATAAAAAGATCTACATTACAATAATGCAGCAGTTCTTCAAATATCATGCTAACTCAAATGCTGAATACCAAAAATAATAAAATAAATTATTTTAAAAAATGATATGTTGGCTGCCATGTCACATTACTAATTTATATTGAGATACTAATTCAATAACCTTTCCAAGTCCTTTTTTCTTCACATGGATAGTTATGTATCTACATTTCTTCAATCCTGCACTTGTATAGCTGATTTGCTTTAGCTTAAGTATAGGACATAATATTTATCTCTATTACATTTCATCTTCTTAAATTTAGCCCATTATTGAAGCTGCAAACTTTCCCCTATTTTGCTATTTGGCTTCTTCACTATCCTTAGCTTTGTACTATATACAAGGATTGAATCATAATATCTCAGCCATCATATAAGTAATCAATAACAAGGTTATACACAACAGGGCTAACAGTGTGGCTCTGACATTACCAATAAAAATTAGTAATCAAAGAAACATGCTAACCTTACATAAACCTTATGATTTAATAAAGGGGAGCCAAACTAATTAACATATATTATTTTAAAATGTTAAGTATTTCTTCTGTATCCCTTTTCAAAGTTGTTCTTTTTTTATCTTATTCTTGTTTTGTTATTGTATATCTACTTCTTGGCCTATTTTGACTAGGATTCAGGACAATTGTAATCAAAGTTGCTATAGTTCTGATTTTTTTGGCTTTTACTTTAACATCACTTCATATAGGTCTTGCTATAATTATTTAAATTTTCATGTTTTATAGCAACATAATATTCCATTACATAATACAACATATCATAATTAAATTGGCTCTTCCTTGACATTGTTTCTAGCTAATGTCTGTCTCCTGCCTACATACTTTTGTACAAGCTACCACTCTTGACTGAAATGGATTATTTTCTCATTTCTGCATTTTATGGTCCCTGGCTTCCTTCAAGATTCAGCTAAAGTGACACATGCAAAAGATCTTCTTGGTTCCCTCAGCTTCTTAGACTTCCTCTCCAAGCTTATCTGGTATTTTCTTTGAATAAGTATTATTTATTATTATATACATACATGATAATTGCCTTCACAGAATGAAAACTTAAGGACTGAGGCTGATTTATTATTTTTCTTGTAGACCAATGTCTGGTTCATAATAGCTCCTAAATATTTTTTAAAATGTTGATTGATTAATAAGTAATCAAGGTAAATAACTAATAGTTAGGATAAAGAGCAGACTTGTAATTTTAAACACATAGAGAACCCTTGGATAAAGAAACTCTGTCTACCATAGGTCAGCACTTTATCTGCACCCAACAATCTTAAACAGTCACGAAATTACTAAGAGAAACATAAATTGCCTAAAATAATAAAGTCAATATGTGTTAAAAGTGATTCTTGAAACAATGACTTTCTAGCTCCAAGACCAACTTAACTTCTTTCTTTACTCATTTTCCTGAATTCATATGGGGCCTCAGACACTTATTAGCTATGTGAGTGACCAAATCACTTAACCCTGTTTGCTCAACTGGAGAAAGAAATGAAAACCATTCCAGATTCTTTGCCAAGAAAACCCCTACATAAAGTCACAGAGTCAGACACCCCTGAAAACAACTGAATACTAAACTCTCTGTGTGACCTCAGAAAAGGCATTTGATTTCTCGGTGCATTAATTTTATCTGAAAAAATGAAAAATTTTCTCATCTGAAAAAATACTTGTATGTCTTTCCTCAAAGGATTATTATAAAGTGTTTGTGAGCATTCGATTAAAGTCCAATATCTTCAAGTTTACTGGGTTTTTTCCCAATTACATTATCTTGTCCTCAAACAAGGGAACTGCAGCAAGTATTTTCTAAGATTATTTCTAAAATCATAATTCTCTACTTCTAAAAAGAACTCTCTTCTGATGGTAGTGACAGTGTAATACATTGGTGCAATTATGGTTATTTAGAAGTCTTTGTGATAGATTAATCATGCTTTTCATTATGATTAAGAAATGAGATAGATAGGTAAGTACAAAACATCAGATAAATTGTTTTTATCCTCTGCTAGACCTAATTCTTAGCATGGAGAATCGAGTCAGTGTGTTTCTTCACCAAAGAGCTGACATCTAAACTTGTTTTTACCCTAGATTACCCATAGTGATCTGACTTGGATAGGAGGTAAGGAATACTTCTAAAATGAACATACCAATACTGTGTGTTTAAAAATAATAATAATTTAATAAATTTACCTTTACCTCTCAAAGTTAGGCAGGAATGATTAATTTTGTTTGTTTCTTTCTTTCTTCCTATATTATCTAAGACTGATGCTAAAGCTGGGCTTAAAGTCAAGGATACTTGAATTCAAATCCTGTCTGAGATACTTAATAACTGTATGACTGGACAATTCATTTACCTTATGTTTGCCTCATTTTCCTCAAAAATAAAATAGGGATAAGAAGGCTTTTTATTTCCCAGGGTTCTTGTGAGGATTAAATTAAATGATGTTTTTAAATTGCTTAGCCCAGTGCCTGACACAGAATAAATGCTTAATAAATGCTATTGTTATTACTATGTCTAAATACCAATGTTTGAATTCTGTGCACTTTAAAGGAAGATAAGGTTGTCTACACAATTCAATCTTTCCTTTTCTTTCTTTTTTCTTTTCTTTATTTTCTTTTGTTCTTTCTTTCTTTTCTTTTCTTTTCTTTTTTTTTTTTTTTTTGAAAGACTATTGGGGTTAAGTAACCTGCCCAGGATCATATAGCTAGTAAGTATCTGAGGCCAAATTTAAACTCGGGTTTCTAGACCTGGTGCTCTAAACATTGTACCACCCAGTTGCCTCACAACTCAGTCTTGATGAAATTCTCAGTGCTAGGCCTTTTTTTCTAGATTATTGTAGAAATTTTCTTTTATTTATTTTTACTACTCGTAATTAACTTAATTTTTAAAATTTATTTATATTAATTTCTCAATAGTGTTTTATTTTTCCCTATCTATGTAAAGATAATTTTAAGCATTCATTTTTGTAAAACTTTGTGTTCTGAACTTTTTTCCCTCCTTCCCTTAGACAGAAAGCAATCTGATATATGTTAAATATGAGCAATTCTTTTAAACATATTCCATATTCACATTGTGCAAGAAAAATCAGATCAGGGAAGAGGAGAGGCCCTTGAGAAAAAAGAAACAAAAAAGATGAAATACTTTGTTTAGATCCACATTGAGTCTCCTTAATTCTTTCTCTAAATGTGCATCACATTTTCTATCCCAAGTCTGTTGGAATTGTCTTGAATCACCATATTGTTGAAAAGAGCCAAGTCCATCACAGTTGATCATTACATAATCTTCTTGTTACTGTGTACAATATTCTCTTGGTTCTGCTCACTTCACTTATCATCAGTTCATGTAAACCTTTTCAGGATTTTCTAAAATCAGCCTGCTTATCATTTTTTAGATAAATAATATTCCATTACATTCAAATACAATAACATATTTAGCCATTTCCCAACTGATGGGCATCCACTAAATTTCCAGTTCCTTGTCACTACAAAAAAGTATCCCATACCCTTCTTAAGTTACTCATTTTACATCTGCATCTATTCTGTTTTGCTATACAGCTTAAGCCTTTATTTGTCACAGGGAACTGATGTAGGGAATTTTGTACTCCCCTTGGTTCTGAAGATTTTCAAGTTCCATTCTGAGGGGATTCTCCTTGGGAAGCATAGAATACTGCGTAGAGTGCTGGACTTAAAATCAGAAGCTAAATTCAAATCCTCAGTCATTTACAAGTTATGTGAACTCAAGTGACATGACTTCTCTTTGCTTCAATTTTTTCAAGTGTAATATGAGATTTGATTCAATATCATTGAGGATTCCGTTGAGTTGTATATTTGAGATTCTCTTAAATCAACTATGAATTCACTATCAAACTCTAGAATTGAAAGAACCATGAATGGAACAGTTTACCAGCAAGTCAAATACTTATTTTGAGAGCTTAGAATTAGGGATTCAAAGAAAGCCCCAAGAGACCCAGACTTTACTAAGCCAACAATCTTTGAGGAAAGATCACATATCAACATTCATGTGCCAACAAAATAAATGTACAATTAATGATAACTTCAGAGAGAATATATTAGCATTAATATGGATATGAAAAGTTTTTTTTAAATAATGGTATTCAATTTTTCCAAATATGTGCAAAAATAGCTTTCAACATTCACCTCTGCAAAACCTTGTCTTCCAAAATTTTCTTCCTCTCTCTATCCCCTCTACCCTTCCCTAGAGAATAAGTAATCTGATTTGTTAAATATATGCAATTCTTCTAAACAAATTTTCATATTCATCATACTGTGCAAGAAAAAGAAAATCAAAAACAAAAAAAAAGAAAAAACTAAACAAACAGCAACAAAAAAGGTGAAAATACTATGCTTTGATCCACATTCAGTCTCAGTAGTTCTTGCTGGATATGTATAGCTCTGTCAATCACAAGTTTATTGGAACTGCTTTAATTGAATCATCTTATTGTTGACAAGAATCAACTTTATGACAGTTGTTCATTACATAATCTTCTTGTTACAGTATATAATGTTCTCTTGGTTCTGTTCAATTCACTTAGCATCAGTTCATATAAGTCTTTCCAGGCTTTTCTGAAATCAGCCTGCTTGTCATTTCTTATAGAACAATAATATTCCATTATGTCATATACCAGAATTTATTCAACCATTACCCAACTAATGGGCATCTACTCAATTTCCAGTTCCTTGCCACTACAAAAGGTTGCTACAAATATTTTTGCACATGGGTTTTCCCCCCCTTTTTATGAGTTCTTTGGGGAAAATGGCAGTAGACATTGCTAGATCCAAGTGGGCATAGTTTCAAATTGTTCCCCAGAATGGTTGTATTATTTCACAACTTCACCAACAATGCATTAATGGCCTAGTTTTCCTACATTCCTTCCAACATTTATCATTATCTTTTATGAAAAATTTTTTGCAGAAGGTGAGATTTTTATTCAATACTTGAAAGAAATCAAGGAAAGCCAAGAGCACAGGTGAGGAAGAACATCTCCAGTATCAGGGACAGCCAGGGGAAATACCCCAAATCATGACATGAGATGTCTAGTTCAAGGACAATAAGGATGTCAGTAGCATCACTTAGATTGCAAAATATGTAGAGGATAATGAAATGAAAGGAGACTAAAAAGATCAATAGGTTATAATGGGTCTTTTTTTTTTATTTAATAGCCTTTTATTTACAGGTTATATGCATGGGTAACTTTACAGCATTAACAATTGCCAAACCTCTTGTTCCAATTTTTCACCTCTTACCCCCTACCTCCTCCCCCAGATGGCAGGATGACCAGTAGATGTTAAATATATTAAAATATAAATTAGATACACAATAAGTATACATGACCAAAACGTTATTTTGCTGTACAAAAAGAATCAGACTCGGAAATATTGTACAATTAGCTTGTGAAGGAAATCAAAAATGCAGGTGGGCATAAATATAGGGATTGGGAGTTCAATGTAATGGTTTTTAATCGTCACCCAGAGTTCTTTCTCTGGGCGTAGCTGGTTCAGTTCATTACTGCTCCATTGGAAATGATTTGGTTAATCTCCTTGCTGAGGATGGCCAGGTCCATCAGAACTGGTCATCATCTAGTATTGTTGTTGAAGTATATAATGATCTCCTGGTCCTGCTCATTTCACTCAGCATCAGTTCGTGTAAGTCTCTCCCAGGCCTTTATGAAATCATCCTGTTGGTCATTTCTTACACAACAATAATATTCCATAATATTCATATACCACAATTTATTCAGCCATTCTCTAACTGATGGGCATCCATTCAGTTTCCAGTTTCTAGCCACTACAAAGAGGGCTGCCACAAACATTCGTGCACATACAGGTCCCTTTCCCTTCTTTAATATCTCTTTGGGATATAAGCCCAGTAGTAACACTGCTGGATCAAAGGGTATGCACAGTTTGATAACTTTTTGAGCATAGTTCCAAACTACTCTCCAGAATGGTTGGATTTGTTCACAACTCCACCAACAATGCATCAATGTCATAATGGGTCTTTAAAAGCCAAAAAGAAAGTCATCATTTTTCCTGGTCACTTTTGTGGCTTTGAGTCAATCAATTAAATAACCTAATCTCCCATTTAAAGTAACTGACAAGATTCTATACCCTGATATCTTTATTTCAGGTAAGAATATATCTCTATTAGTTAATGAACTAATAGTTAATAATAGGTTTTAGAACATGAGAGGGATCATTAACCAATTTAGATGCTCTTGAATGCCATTGAGTAAGTTGGAATGATTTTATACAAGGAAAGGTATTCAAATGTATTTAAAAAAGTTTAGTCCTGGTCTGTGAGATTTGCACAATGCCAGGAAGCTAATTTAGAAATGAAGATTGGGCAACTGCAAGAGTAGAGGAAGTTTTGAATTAAGCCATTATTAAGTAAGAAGAACTTTGATGGGAGAAGAGCTCTTGACCTCACTCTCTGGTCAGAAGAGGACCTGATAAACTTAGAAGAACCATGATTTGTACTTTTTTAATTGACATATTAGTTAGTCCCCCAAATGGCAGTGTCTACTTCAGAAGACAAGGAGAGACTGAACATGATAAGAAAAGACAAATGTAAGACTACAATGAGCTTAGTCAAAGAGCTATACCATACCAAAGGGTTATATCTTAAGGAATATCAACAACAACAAATTTTAAAAGGACTTCCAGAAGCTGTAGGTTTCCTGTTTTGATATATTCACTACCTAAGCTTGAGCCCACTTTTCCCTGGACTCTATAGATACTAGAACAGTGTGTCACAAAACATTGGAGAGAAAGCTATTTTTTTATCAACAATATCAGCAGAATAAATGTCTCTTCCTAAAAGTTAGTTGTCTGCCTGACCAATTTATATAAACTGATAATCATGGATAGAACCCACTAATGGGAGGTCATGAGTTTTAGATTAAGAAAAATAATTCCTTCCCCTCAGAATAAAACCACAAGGGAAAAATTATAAAACCACAAGGGAAAATGTGTTGCTGCTGTCAATGGATGTGAGGTGTCAGTGGAAATGGGAGTTGGGAGTTAGTTCCAGAGTACAAACCATATTAGTAACCAACAACAGCAACAACAATAATTGTATATTTGTATAACAATTTAAAGTATCTACATAATTTTATATACATTATCTCTTGAGAATAATGTTATATAATGGACACATACCAGCTCTTTGTCCTTTTGTTCTGACAAAAATTTCACAAGAAATGTAGACATAGATAGTGTAACTAGACAAATAATTGCTTATTAAAAACTTAAAACAAACCTGTTAATTAGAATTTGTGGGCATGCTTTAGTTAGCACCATTATGTCTCTTTTTTTTTTGAAATGTAAACTATTTATCTGTCTTCAGTCCTCCCTTTCCTTCCCATTTTCCAAGATCTTGCAGAGCTCATTTACATTGAGCCACTTCTTTGTATAACCTGGGGTGCAATTCTTTTGATTATTGTGACTATGGTTAGCTCAGTCCTTCTGTTATACTTCTCTCTTTACTCTGGATTTCAGTTCCTTTTTAATTATATATTGTTGTGATCTTCTTAATACAAAGGTTATTTCTGGGAGAGGGAGGAAAATTGGAAGAAATAAGAGTTTGAGATTTCTGCACACCTGCTTCTCTTTCTCTGAATTCTTACAATTGTATCATTTGTAGCCATTGAGCAATTCACCCAAATAGCAATTCCATTTACACCTTGATAAGCCCATTCTGAATATGTTTTTAAACTTTTTTTGTCTCCTTAGCATTTACTGCAAGCCTAGCCATTCAGAATATTTGTATTCATGGCAGTATCATTTGTATTCAAACTCAACTATCCATCCTTTTGTTTTCTAGGTATGTCTTTTAAAATCAACATTAATTAGTAAACTTTCTGGGCATCTATGGAATTGGCATATATTTGGTCATCAGGACCATTTAATGTCTTCAACTTGTTTTTCCCTATGTAATTATTTGAGATGTCAACATTGTGAATACTTGAATTCTGCAAGTTGTATTTACCAGTACTATAAACAAGGTAAAATTAATTTTTTGTCCTGGAGGAGAAAAATCTATTGAAAATTGGTTCCATAAAGGAAAAAAAAATTGCCCCTTAGGCTTCTACCTAGTCTTACTCTTAACTATTTTTAATTTTCCCATCCCAAATTTAGGGTACTGTAATGTTGTTGGTCAGGCTCTGTTTGGTTTCCTCCATTGATCATCCTGTCATCCTCCTTAACTAGCTACTGTCAACCATGATAAGATTATCAATTCCTTTTAAATTTCTCATTTCTGTTTCATCGACTCAGTCCCTCATTGGTCAGAATCACAAGTGGTTTTTATTGTTTCCTTTTTGAGAAATGAAACAAAGAGTCTATTTGTACCAAATGCTGTGACTGAATGCCATGAAGCTTTCTTAAGTCTGATATGAATACCAAGAGGTACATTTAGCTTGATGCAACAGAATTACCAGGCAAAAGAACTACAGAATTCAGCTTTTTGAAAGGAGAGAACTTTATAAGTAATTATTTAGTTGAGGCAACTATGTTTTTAATTGTGTTTTATTATTATAAACTTGATGATCATCAATAAAAACAATGAAATAAACCTACTAGATGTAGATTAATATCACATGCAAAAAATATAAACCTGGCACGCTAAGTATTTTTCTCCTAATATTAATTTTAAAGCTTTTTTATTTTCAAAACATATGCATAATTTTCAACATTCACTCTTCCAAAACCTTGTGTTCCAAATTTTTTCTCCCTCCTTCCCCCATACCCTCCCCTAGACAGCAAGTAATCCAACATATGTTAAAAATGTACAAATCTTCCATATAAATTTCCACAATTATCATGCTGCATGAGAAAAAAAATAGATCATAAAGGGGAAAGATGAGAAAGAAAACAAAATGCAAGCAAACAACAACAAAAAAAAGTTAAAATACTGTTGTTATCTACACTTTGTCCCCACAATACTTTTTCTGGGTGCAGATGGCTCTCTCCTTCACAAGACCATTGGAACCGGTCTGAATTACTAAGTATTTTAACAAAATAGAATTTAACAAATTAACAAATCTTACCAAATGTATTTTGTTCTATGTCCCTTTTGAAAATTGATCTGAATTTTCTTCAGATCAATCTTTATTTTTCATTGAATTTCCTTTCACATACTCTGGCCTCAGTATTTAAAATTTTTCTAATTCTGCTGACCTTCCTTTGAATCACCTCATATAGATGCTTCTATATATGTTTTTAATATACTTCTTCCTCAATCTGAAGTATTGATTTCATCAGTATAGATAACAACTGATCCAAAAATGAAGACCACTAATGCAGGCAACTCTTCTGCATTTTAGAGAATTAGAAACTGCCTTGGGGCTCTGAGAGCTTAAATAATTCTGTCCATGACTAATGGACCAGCGTTTTTAAAAACATTTATTAAGTGCCTACTATGTACCAGACATTTTGCTCAGTACTTGAGCACAGGTTTTCCTCTAAGACTGGTAATTAATATAGTCACCATGCTATTTTTTCTTTAAATTTAGCAATTTATAGCATTTTAATATTCCTTTGCAAATTAATACATCAAAGTGCATTCAAATATTCTTTATTAGAGAATACAGTTTTTTCTAGGGGTATTTTCCTCTACCTAGAAGGAAACAACTATTATTAATATCGTTGGCTAAGTTACTCACAGGAAATTTTGGAGCCCCAACTAAGTCCATGTTAAGAAGATGAATCCTTTTTTGGATCTGGAATTGAAAGCTCAATCCCAAAGGTCACTCCTTTTTTTCCTTTTTCATATTTTACTAGATTGAATTCCTATCCTGAATTTCTGTGTCTTACTCAGCTGACCTTAGAAGCTCCCAAGATTTGGCTACTATATTCCCTTCACCTAAAAGGGAAAAGATCAAATGAAAAGGTCAAGGATTAATACTTATTCTGGGGCCATATGGTTTTAGTAAGGTAGAAAACTGAGGCTTTTCCCTTAAATCATAATCTCTCACCCAGATATCGTGTCACCACATTTACCAAATAACAGAAACAGAGGCAAAGATGATTAATCTATCTGAATGCCTTCACAAACAATCAAAAAGACATAATGCACAAACTTTCTCCACCCCATTCCTTACATATCAATCTAAATTTCTCATATGCTCCACATAGAGAAATTGAATCAGTCACAGAAGCTGAAGACATCTGTGCTTTCTCACTGAGCTATTAAGTGACTTATTTATGTCAAAGGTAGTATTTTAACCCAAGCCTGTAACGGCCACGCTAGCACCCAGGACACCCCAGAATCAGCCAGAGTTAGGATAAATAAAAATCCTTAATCTTTATTCTTGGTCCCCAGATGTGGGATTGAACAGGATGGAAGCAGAATCAACTTGACCACCTTCTCCCTTGTCTACTGCTGAGAGTGTGTCTCTAGCTAGCTTTACTCCACCCCCTAGTCCCTCCTAAAATCCTCTATACACCAATCATTGAACCAGTACGGATAGTGGAAAGGACCATTTTCCAAGCATATGCTCAGAGAGTACTGTCCAATCAGAAGTTAGCCTCAAGCGCTCAGCAGTCCTGACCTCAGTGCATTGATTTCATAGTTTCAGCCCTCTATGCAAGCCTTCCTGATTCTGTGACTAATATTATCCAGTATTTTAAAAAACACTTATTAAGTGCCTAATATGTACCAGGTATTTTGCTCAGCACTTGATTGTCAAAGGCAAAGCATGACCCCAGACTCCTCATAACTATGCCTTACTGGCTCTCATATGGTTATATTACACTCCAAATATTGTAGAACTATGTACAATTGCACCAGTAGCATAATGTTGACAGATATTTTTGTGTGTGCAAGCTTAAGATATTTTTAGGTTGTGTAAAAAAAAGAAGAAAAGGAAAATAGGGATACAGTAGAATAGATTTTTTAAAAATCAGATCTGGACAAATGACAGCTGGTATCATCACTCTCTGTTTCAGTCAATGGGGAGTGGCGTAAAGATGATTGAGTTTTAAAAAGAGAAAAGTAGAAAAAGGGAATGGAGAGATGTTTGCTCTAGACTATCAACCTTTTTCTCAAGTTATGAAATTCAAGCATGTCCTCTAGCTCCACTATAGGTACTGAATAGTTGACTCTCCCAATATGTGATAATTCTATATTGAAATTTAAAGTCTATCACAATTTGACTCCAAGCCTTCTTTTCAATATGATTTTACATTAGATTCTCTAATGTACCGCACATTCTAGTCAAACTGTTCCCACAACATTCTTTCTTCCTATTTGGTTTATTTGCCAAAAGTGGTTCTGATGTTTACCATGTCCTCCTTGCTTATCTTCTCTTGAAACTCTTATCTACCTTTTAGAATCACCTTAAATTCTATCTCCTACAAGAGACTATCCCTGATACTGCCCAGTTATTAGTGCCCACTCTTATTTTATTTTGTCTACTTTGCTTTTTTTCATTCATTACATCTGTGCATGTTGTTTTTTTCCCAGAAAAAAAAAGTGAATTCTTTAAGGGTAAGGAGGAGCTATTTTAATTTTTATCTTTCTTTCCCCAATGCCTAGCACAATACTTTGCACATAATAGACTCATAAGAAATTCTTGTTGAATTCAATTGAACTTTATGAAATCAAAGCTATTTAAAATATCTTACTAATACTGATGTGCATATCATTAGCACACCCACCAAGCTCAACTATAGTGTGCCTTATGGATCTTCTGTCAGAGGAACAAGAATTTGATTTGGTAAAACAGAGATTAGCAAAAGTAGATCAGAATCTACCAAGGGAAGCTAGGTGATATGGTAGATAGAGAATTGATATGATAGATAGAGACCTTAAATCAAAAAGACCCAAGTTCAAATTCTGCCTCAGTCACTTACCCTGGACAAGTTATTTCACTTCTGTTTACTTTGGTTTCCTCATTTATAAATAAGGATAATAATCGTACCTACCTCTTAAGGTTTTTATAAGGATTAGAGATAATAACTGTAAAGAGCTTAGCATAGTGCCTAGTATATAGTAAATGCCATATACAAATTAGTTTAGATATCATTATTTTGACTGGTTGATTTTTAAACTTCTACTTTATTGCCTGGGGTGTGCTGATGAATGTTTAACAATCAGCTTATTGGGAACATATTCTGGACACTTATTTTTTAAAGTTTAATTTCTATTAACATTTTTACCATCACTTTCTAAAGTCTAGACAATCAATAAAACAATAAATCAAAAAAAAATGTTTTGCAGTATTTGCTGGTTTCTGAGGTGTAAATACTAGTCCTAAATATTCAACTATCAGCTCTGGCTCTGATTAAGCTCCCATTTATAATTCTCCTCACTCATTTCTGTAGTCATCTCTTCAACTAACTGAAGTTACTTATGGGGAAGTCAACATAACCAGAAGCACATTTTTGCTCTGGATCCCCATTGTCATCAATCATCCCCAATAAGTTCTTTCTCACAGAAGTTCACTGTTTAGTAAGGGAATCCTTAGAATCATATTTTATTAATGTTCTTCTTTACTGACAAATACTGCATCTTTTCTCCCCAGTCTTACTGTTCTGTAGCTGCATGCAAATCTTGACCAGGCACATATCCAATACAAAATATTCTAAGGATAGCTCCTTCTCTTCAGCTACAAATTAATTACATCTTCCAGTATGACTTTACTGCTGCACTAGCTTGTCAGGTTTCCTCTCCCCCTGCCCCTTCTCTCCTGATCTATACTGTGATACCCATGCTGGGAAGCATCCCTGACATGCATAATAAGTATTCATCCAGCAGTAAACTCAGCAGCACAGAAATATGTCAAGCAGTGGGATGGCAGCAAGGCAGGTCCCCAGGGGTGCTGGGAAGATTTGCAGATCGCTCAAGTCACAAAGGCAGAAAGTCCAATGAGATGGAACAAGGAAGGATCTCTTATTTCAGAAGCAAAGCAATGCCATGAGATCTGCTTGAAATATGAGATGGGTCGTCTGTTTTTGTGTATCTGAAAGAATATTTCCCCAAGAGGTTGTTCTTACTCCTCCCCCCACCAAAGTCTGATACTTGGAATGTGCATGGCACATAATAAGTATTTAATATCATTTATTGATCGACTAAAAATGTTTATTTATTAAACAGAGGGATGTGAAACTCGGCACAGGGAATCATATATGTCACATTATGTGATGTAGAATCCTAAAGCACCTGTGTCTGGTTTTCTGAAACACAATTGAAAAATTCCACTTAACAATTTTAAGTGTTTTCCATGTGTAAGGCACTATGGTTTCCAGAAAACAGAAACAAAACAAACAAGCATTCCTCTCCCCCAAAAACCAACAACCTTCCCTACCTTCAAAGAGAAAATGTTCTTTTGGGAGGGGAGGGGAAATTTTTTTTCAAAATGTGGCCATAAGGAAATTTAAATTATATGATAAATGAAAAAAATATTTTTGAAGGGAAGAGTACTAATAACTGTGGTACAGGGTTTGCCTAATGTGGGAAGCACCAAATGAGCTGTGCTTAGCAGACATCTAAGGAGTCTGAGTCAGGTGAAAAAAAGAATGGTTTTTGGACATGGAGAACTACTTTAAAAAGGCACTGAGATGGGAAATTGAATGCTGGTTTCAAGGAAGGGATTGAATGTCAGCTTGATTAAGATATCGATTGTAATTATATCAGGACAATGAATATGCCTATGTAGCCTAAATAACTTAACATATGATGCTTCCTTGTAAAAATTCTGTCCTTATTCAAATGGTATTAAACATTAATTGTCATGATTCAAGTATATGGATGATTTAAAAGATTTATACTATTTTATACTGATTCCTCAGTCCAAAATTGGTGACTCAAATTTTAGCAAGTGGTAGAGAATGAGTTGGTGAGTCAATATAAGTTCATACACAGGTAACTATGTAGTAGTTCAAATATGTGATCAAATACTAGATTTGGAGACAGGAAGACTTGAATCCAAATCTTGCTTCAGACTCTTACTAGCAATCTGTCTTGGGTAAGACATTTGAACTCTGTACTTCAGTTTCCATTTCTGAAAAATGAGGGTAGTTAATAGCACTTATCTCATGTGGAGTACTGTGAGGATCAAATATCATAGTATATATGTTTTATTTTGCAAATTTCATCTTTTCCTTTAGAAACAGTAATGAAATCAATGCTACCATTTTTAATGAAGTGTCATTCAAATCTCCTCTATCAAGACTCACAATTTCCATGATTCCCCACATAAAAAGCACTCTTCCTTAATCACCACTTCTTTATACATGTTTCTTTTCCCCATTAGAATATAAGCTTCCAATCAGAGTTTTTAAGTCTTTCAAAGTTCTTCTTTAAAATGTTGATGTTACTGTATCAGATGTTCTGTCTATTCACTTCATTTTGCATCTACTTACACAAATGACTCCAGGTTTACCTAAAATCATTCCTTTTGCCATTTCTTTGATCACAATAGTATTCGATTACATTTGTGTTTCATATATGACCAGAATAGGAATTTGTTTCACTTCACTGTGCATACTTATTACAAAGATTTTCTTTTTCTATTTTCTAATAGGGTTGGGAAAATAAATGATTATTAACTGAAAAAAAAACATATGTTTTTAAAGAATGTAAGACTGTTGAGGACTGGTACAATTCTTGTTTTGCTTCTGCATTTAGTTCCTGTGCTTAACACAATAGTTAGCACATTGTAACTAATTATTTAGTGTTTTCATTTCATGCTCTCACGGAACACAAATTGTGATGCTCTCCTCCATTTCTGAGTATACTGTTTTATGATCAACCTTGACCAAAGAACAAATAAACATCAGAAGTGAATCAGACTTTTGAAGATAAGCTTCTCCAAACTTAGCTAAGGTGAGCTATGGATGACATATTTTGCTATCTTGAAGAATTTATGGTTTGGCAATACCTATCAGACCATGAACTCCCCTGCCTAGCCTTCTTCATATGGAGACTCCTCCATTCCATGAGTAGCTAAATAAGAAAATAAAAACTCTAGTGGTTGTAAGTAAAGTTTTTAAATCTAAGAGAAAATAATGTAAAAGATGTGTTAGAAAATTATGTACAAGTCAAAGAAAAGCATTACCCTTGTTGTTATCCTCATCCTTAAAAATAAACAACACCTAGTAAAATGTTTAATGAGAAGTTTAACAAATGAACACTATGCAGAAACAGATGTCAGGTCCCTGCAGGATTCAACAGCCTTGGACAAAAGCACAAACCTATTCTGTCAGAGATTATGGAATTGAGGCACAATGGGACTCTTAGAAAAATTTTATATTTGGCAAGAAAATATAGGAACTGCATCTGTAAGGTCACTAATATAGAGAGAATTCCTTGAAGTTAAAGTTCTCTCTACAAATTTGGGCTAGCAATTTGTCTATGATTTATATAGTATGGTAGTTTTTGACAGCATTGGAAATTGTGTGACTTGTTTAGAGCCCAAAACCCAAAAAGTAGAAATGTCTTTGAATCCAAATTTTCCTAAAATTGAAATCAGCTTATTATGTATTACTCTGTATCTATAATCAAATTAGTATCAATGGAAACTATAAAAGGTAGATTTTAAATTAATATAAGAAAGATTGTTAAAAGAGTTGTCCTAAGAGTTAGTGAGTTCCTCATCAGTGGTGCTATTAAAGTGACATGATGACATTTAACTATATTTAGTATTTCATTTTTTGTGCTTACATGTAAAAAAATTCTTAATGTTCATTTTTAAAACTGAGTTTTAAATTTTCTCTCTTCCTCCCTCTCTGCCCTGCACTATCGAGAAGGCAAGAAATTACATATAAGTTTTTCATGTGTACTTATACAAAACATTTCCACAATAGTCATGTTTAGAAGAAAATAAACAAAACCTCAAGAAAAACAAAGACAGTAAAAAAAATGATATGCTTCAATCTCTGGATATAGTTATCATTTTTCATCATAAATCCTTCAGAATTGTCTCAGATCATTGTACTGCTGAGAATTACCAAGATATTTACAGTTGATTATGTTACAAGATTGCCCTTACTTTGAATACAGTAAAAAAAAAATTTCTTTCTGCAACAGCATATGTGAAACTTATCAGGTTTTCTGAGGGCATCCCATTCATCATTTTTATCACAATATCATTCCATATCAAAGGATATGAACAGACAATTCTCAGACAAAGAAATTAAAACTACTTCTAGCCATATGAAAATATGCTCCAAATCATTATTAATCAGAGAAATGCAAATTAAGACAACTCTGAGATACCACTACACCCCTGTCAGATTGGCTAGAATGACAGGGAAAGATAATGCAGAATGTTGGAGGGGATGTGGGAAAACAGGGACACTGATACATTGTTGGTGGAATTGTGAACACATCCAGCCATTCTGGAGAGCAATTTGGAACTATGCCCAAAAAGTTATCAAACTGTGCATACCTTTTGATCCAGCAGTATTTCTACTGGGCTTATACCCCAAAGAGATACTAAAGAAGGAAAAGGGAGCTGTATGTGCCAAAATGTTTGTGGCAGCCCTCTTTGTAGTGGCTAGAAGCTGGAAAATGAATGTATGCTTATCAATTGCAGAATGGTTGAGTAAATTGTGATATATGAATGTTATGGAATATTATTGTTCTGCAAGAAATGACCAGCATGATGAATACAGAGGATTGGCGAGACTTACATGAACTGATGCTGAGTGAAATGAGCAGAACCAGCAGATCATTATATACCTTAACAACGATACTGTATGAGAATGTATTCTGATGGAAGTGGATTTCTTCAACAAAGAGAAGATCTAACTCAGTTTCAATTGATCAAGGATGGACAGAAGCAGCTACACCCAAAGAAAGAACACTAGGAAATGAATATAAACTGCTTGCATTTTTGTTTTTCCTCCCGGATTATTTATACCTTCTGAATCCAATTCTCCCTAAGCAACAAGAGACCTGTTCAGTTTTGCACACATATATTGTATCTAAGATATACTGTAACCTCTTTAACATGTATAGGACTGCTTGCCATCTGGGGGAGGGGGTGGAAGGAGGGAGGGGAAAAATCAGAACAGAAGTGAGTGCAAGGAATAATGTTGTAAAAAATTACCCTGGCATGGGTTCTGGCAATAAAAAGTTATTAAAAAAAATAAAAAGAAGTTCAAATGAGTAAAAGGTAATATATATATATATATATATATATATATATATATATATATATATATACATATATACATATATATATCATTAGGCAAATTTGTTCAGCCTTTCCCCAGTTAATGGGCATCCTCTCAATTTCCAATTCTTTGTCCCCCAGATAAGAACTAATATAATTGTTATTATTATTTGTTTTTGCTGAGGCAACTGGGGTTAAGTCACTTGCCTAAGGTCACATAGCTAGGAAGTGTTAAGCATCTGAGGTCAAATTTGAACTTGGGTCCTCCTGACTTCAGGGCTGGTGCTCTATCTACTGTGTCACCTAGCTGCCCCTATAATTATTTTTGTACATATAGCTCCTTTTCCTTTTGCTTAAAATCTTTTAGGATACAGACCTAGTAGTGGTATTACTAGTCAAAGCTATGCATGATTCTATAGCCCTTTCAACATAGTTCCAAATTCCTCTACAGAAGGTGAATCAGTTCACAATTCGAGCAGCAATGCATTAATTTTTCCCCATATCCTCTTTACAATGTCATTTTTCTCACATACCATCCACCATTTGTCATTATTCTTTTCTATCCTATTAGATAGTTGAATAGGTATGAGGTGGTACCTCAGAATTATTTTAGTTTAATTTCTCCAATCAATAGCAAATTAGAGCATTTTTATAAGACTATAAATAGTTTTGATTACTTCATTCAAAAAACTATTCCTATCTTTTGACAATTTTTCATTTTCTATAAATTTAATTCAGTTCTCTACATGTTTAAAAAATGATGTCTAACAATTGGAAGAATATCAATAAATTGAATTTTATCATCTGAAAAATGTTTTTTTGTATCCTTCGACCATTTATCAAATGGGAAATAACTTGTATTCTTATAAATTTGACACAGTTTTTAATATGTTTTAGAAATGAGACTTTTATCAGAAACACTGACTGTTAAAAAAAAAAAAAATCCCAGCTTTGTACTTCCCTTTTAATCTTCTTTTTGTTGGTTTCGTTTGTGCAGAAACTGTTTAAGTTAAAGTAATCAAAGTTGTCCATTTTACCTTTTCTAATGCTGTCTAATTTTAATTTGGTCATAAATTCCTCCCTTATCCAAAGATCTGATAGGTAAATTATCCCTTGCTCTCCTAATTTGCTTATGGTATCACTCTTTATGCCCAAATAATGTGCCCATTTTAACCTTATTTTGGTGGTACATTTCACAATGTAGGTCTATGCCAAGTTTCTGACATATTATTTTCCATTTTCCCATCCATTTTTGTGAAGTAGTCAGTTCTTATCCCAGAAGTTGGAAGTTGGGGGTTTATCAAATACTAGTTTACTGCTTTTTGGTGTTCTTTTTCCAAAACACAGCCAGGTGATAAAAAGTTCAGATCTTTTATTGTGTCCAGTTAGCTCAGAGACCTATCTCTCTGCTTGAGCTCTTGCAGCTTTGTCCTTGGCTTCTGCCTCTGCTTTCTTCAGCCTCCAGCCAGCACCAAGTTGGAAGATGCAATGAATCTCTTGCCTCGAACAATGGGCTTGTGGGCTTCCTCCCAGAATGCTCCTCTCTGACCCCAGTCAATATTCCCAAGAAAAACTCTCTCTGCTCAGAAAAACTCCCTCAAGCTCTAAGAGCTTCCTGTATATATACATATGATCTCCCAAAGGTTAACTCCCCCTTCTTGAGAGAGAGGGATTCTGGGTTATCTCCCAGAGTGCTCTCTGGCCCTAAGGGAGGTGTGAATTCAGATATCTCATACTAAGCCATACTAAGCCCTGAAATCTCCCAAACGTATGAACTCCATTGAGTACTTAGATGATACTTATGAGCTCTCTAAAGGTGTGAACACAAGCATCGTTTCTATCAGTTGTACTTAGTACCTTGTTTCAAGTTCTGGACCAAAATATCTCTTTCTAAAATCAAATCAATCATATTGAACCATGCCAAATTAGATAATTATTGTCTCTATCAACTCCAATGGCTTAACAATTTGTAAAGATTCCAACAACTGTTGTCATTGACTATTGTGTCATATGTATCTAACCTATTCCACTGATTCATCAGTCTATTTCTCACCACTACTAACTTATTCTAATTACATTATTTTAATGACTGTTGCTTTACAATATGGTTTTAGATCTGTTATTTGTAGGCCACAATCCTTAGTATTTTTTTCATTAATTCTCAAGAGAACTAAATTTGAAAATTCAAAAGAAGGTGGCCTACGCATACCAAACTTATATTATAATGTGGCAGTCATTAAAACCATTTGGTAGAAACTAAAAATTAGAATAATGGATCAGTAAAACAGGAGAATAAGGAATAGTCTACCTCTCAGATCTGTTGAGAATTAAGAGATTTATGGCCAAAGAACTACAGAACAGTGTACAATGTTATCTAAATGAATAATTCTGATTACATTAAATTCAAAAGGTTTTGTACAAACAAAACCAATGAAGCCAAGATTAGAAGGGAAGCAGAAAACTGGGGGAAAAATATTTAGCCAGTGTTTCTGATAAGACTTCATTTTGAAAATATATAGAGAATTAACTCAAATTTATAAGAATGTGTGTCATTCCCCAGTTGATAAATGGTCAAAGAATATGAATAGATAATTTTAGAAAGAAATTAAAGCAATTTCTAATCATATAAAATGCTCTAAATTGCTATTTGATTAGCGAAATAAAAAATTAAGACAATTCTGAGATATCACTTCACACATCTCAGATTAGCTAAGAAAATAGAAAAAGATAATGATAAATTTTGGAAGGGATGTGAGAAAACTTGGACAGTAATGCATTGTTGGTGAAGTTATCTAATGATGATGCAATCATTTTAGAGAGCAATTTGGAGCTACGTACAAAAAGGCTTTAAAACTATCCATACTCTTTCCAACAATGTCACTAGGATTCTCATGGGTAAAAACATTTGCAGCAGTCCTTGTTGTAGTGGGAAGAAAGTGGAGATTACAGGGATGCTCATCAGTTGGGGAATGGTTGAATAACTTCTGGTATATGAATTTAAAGGATTATTATTGTTCTATAAAACTGATGAATACATTGATTTCTGAAAAGCCTGGAAAGACTTACATGAACTGATGCTTAATGAAATGAGCAGAACCAAGAGAACATTTTACACAGTAACAAAAGCAAGATTATATGATGATCAGCAATGATGGACTTGACTTTTCTCAATAATGAGACGCTTCACGTCAATTCCAGTAGACTTGAGATGGAAAATGCCATCTGCATCCATAGAGAGAACTATGGAGAATGAATGTGGATGAAAGTATAGTATTTTTACTTTTTTTGTTTGTTTATTTTTTTTATGTTTTTCCCCTTTTGATCTGATTTCTCTTGTACAACATAACAGATATGGAAATTTATTTAAAATAATTAAATATATTTAATCTATATCAGATTACTTGCTGTTTGGGGGAGAGGAGATAAAGAAGGGAAGGAGAAAAATTTGGAACACAAAGTCTTAAAAATGAATGTCAAAAACTATCTTCTCGTGCATTCAGAAAAATAAGATACTATTGAAAATTTTTAGCAAAGTGACAGCTAACCAAGACAAGAAAAAATAAAGAAAAAAATGTGATTCTTTATTAGAGAGACTTGCTTCATTTTTTTCACAGTTTCTAGAATGATAACAATTTACTGGGAACATTGTAGAGGAGATTCATGTATAAGGCAAGCACATGGACCAAATGACTTTTTAAAATCTCTTCCAGTTCTAGGATTCTGTTGTATTTATTGACACAATATTCATTAATATTTGAAAACCAAATGAATTAATTCTATATTATCCTTTCCCACTCTTCTTAGTCTTCCCTCTCCCGTGATAATCTGGGACAGCATGCAGGTCCTTCAGTTAAGTAACCAGAATTCTTTTTACTTGAGAAGCTAAACAAGTTAATTTTCCAAACTCAAGCAGGTTAAAAGTAGCAGTCAGATTTGAACTCAATAATTTAGATTCCAAAGCTATTCATTTCTATATTACACCTTCACATCTCTGCCCAATATTTATCTTGTTTTGTGGAGATGGGAAACCTACAACATCATGAAGCAATCTAAGCTATTTTGGGGCAATTATAATTGTGAGGAACATCTATTTTTTTCTTTTCCCTCCTCCCCATTTGTCCTTTGTCAAAGAGGACACTCAGACACACTCTCTGATACTTCTACCTTTTGGTTCCAGTGCTACTCTATCATCAAATAAAAAGTGTAATTATAGCCCCTCATCCACAATAATGCTCTTTAATTACTTGGAGACAGCTGGCATATTTCCTTTTAGTCTTCCCTTTTGTGCTTATTCATCTAGTTCTTCAAACACTACTTGTTTGTCATGGTCTCTTATTCCCATACATTCTATTCAACTTCATTTGGATATACTTTGATTTGTAAGTGTTCTTCTTTTGAAAGTGCTACTATGGATTTAACATATATTTCTACTATGTTTAACATATATTGAACTACTTGCCATCTAGGGGAGGGAGTGGGGAAAAGGGAGGAAAAATTGGAATACAAGGTTTTGCAAGGGTAAATGTCAAAGAATTATCCATGCATATGATTTGAAAAATAAAAAACTTTAATAAAAAATGAAAAAAAAAAGAAACAATTAGGTTGATTTCAGAAAGGCCTGGAAAGACATATATAAATTTATGATAAATGAAGTGAGTAGAATGAAGACAACATTGTACACAACAGCAGCAAGATTATATAATGATCAATTCTGACAGACATGATTTTTTTCAACAGTGAGATGATTCAAGTCAGTTCCAATGGTCTTGTGATGGAGAGAGCCATCTGCACAGAGAGAGAACAGTGGGGACTTGGTGTGGATCACAACACCTTTTATATTGTTGTTGCTTTCATTTTGTTTACATTCTCATTTTTTTTTTTACCTTTTTGATCTGATGTTTCTTGTGCACCATGATAATTGTGGAAACATGTATAGAAGAATTGTACATGTTTAACATATTGGATTACTTGCCACTTAGGGGAGAGGGTGGAAGGAAAAGAAGGAAAAAAAAAATTGAACACAAGTGTAATGGGCTGAGGTTTGAGTTGATGCACTGAGGTCCCAAGTACGTGAGGCTAAATAGTAATTGGGCTATACTCTATTAATATACATGATTGGATAAAGAATGGTCCCTGCCCACTCTCCATGCAAGTCCTGATGTGTTGTATAGAAAATGACGATTTTCATTTCTAATGGAGCAGTAATGAACTGAACTAGCTATACCCAGAAAAAGAACTCTGGGAGATGACTAAAAACCATTACATTGAATTCCCAATCCCTATATTTATGCACACCTGCATCTTTGATTTCCTTCACAAGCTAATTGTACAATAATTCAGAGTCTGATTCTTTTTGTACAGCAAAATAATGTTTTGGTCATGTATACTTATTGTGTATCTAAGTTATATTTTAATATATTTAACATCTACTGGTCATCCTGCCATTTAGGGAGGGGTGGGGGATAAGAGGTGAAAAATTGGAACAAGAGGTTTGGCAATTGTTAATGCTGTAAAGTTACCCATGTATATATCCTGTAAATAAAAGGCTATTAAATAAAAAAAAAAAAAAAAAAAAAAAAGAATCAGGAAAATAAAAAAATAAAAAATAAAAAAATAAAAAAAATTAAAAAAAAACAATTCTAAAAAAAAAAAAAAAAATGACGATTTTGGGGGGTGGAAGCAGAGAGAGACAGGAAGAGAAGCTGGGAGAGATTGGGCCTGGGTTCCATATTCCTGGCTGCTGGTTGTGTGGCTGCTGGTCTAGCTAGCTTCTTGATTCAGTTGCACACATTGCTATCGCCGATTCTCTTCCACCTGCTATCCTTCTTCACTGAGAATAAAGACTGACAATTTTCCCCTAACCTGAATTCCTGACTCCTGCTGATTTAAAAATACACAATCTTCACATTTGGCGCCCAACGTGGGGCATTCCTTGCTGAACTGTGCCCATACCCTTGATATCTACAATATCACCTTTCTTGTATATTCGCATATATGTAGCCAAAGGGACAACACCATGTTTTCGAAAAGGCCTAGAAAACATATATCGTGTCCCTCTCCTTTTTCCTTTTGTATTCGTCATTTTGTCAACTCACTGGAATATGGCGGAGCCGGTGAGGGTATGTAAACAACAGTCACATATACACCTTCTTCACACAAGGTATTGCAAAGGTAAATGTTAAAATTTATCTATGCATATTTTTCTTAATACTTTTTATTTTGCAAAACATATGCATGGATAATACTTGCAAAACCTTGTGTTCTAGTTTCCCCCTTCTCCCATCCCCTCCCCTAGATGGCAAGCAGTCCAATATTTGTCAGATAGGTAGCAGTATATATTAAATCCAATATATGTATCTATGCATATTTTTAAAACAAACACAATAATACTAAATAATAAATTAAAAACTAAAACAGGGCTACTTTGTGCCAGACACTGTGCTAATTATTATCTCATTTCATCCTTATAAGAACCAAGGAATTGTTCTCATTCCCATTTTATAATTGAGAAAACTAAGAAATATAGATGTTAAATGACTTGTCTAGAGTCAGATAGCTAATAATTTTTTTTTTTAAGGTTGGATTTGAAGTCAGGTATTCTTCATTCTAAGAGTAGAACTCTGGCCATTGTGTCATCTAGCTGCTTTAGTAATAGAACTCTAGATCTCTTATCAATAACAATAAACAAACAAAGAAGTGAATGAATGGATAAAGAGAGAAGCAGACTAACAAATAGATGAAATAGAGTAATAAAGAGATAAATAAATTAATAAATCAATGGATACATAAATAAACATGCCTGACTAGAAATCAATTTTAAGATAAAACTCTATACATATTGTCATACTAGAAATATATTAAAAATGTGCTTCAAGATGATTTATTTGTTCATTTGAATTTCCAGTTCTCTAAGTCTTCATTTCTTTATCTTAACAGAATGATACCTACACAATTTCCCTAACCATGTTGTTGTTAGGCAAGAGTATAATCAATAAAATAGATTATATAAAATTGAGCTATGATTATTCTTTTAGAACACTTGTACCTGGTTTATATCCAAAAAAAGCAGTTTTGGATTTAAAATTCATGAAGACTCTTATACTTTTTTTTCCAAGTAAAGGGCTAGCTATACCAACAATTCTATATTTGGACCAAATATAGAATTTTATATCAATTAAAATTGATTTTTGTTAGATATTTCAGCAAATTAGAATCAATCAACAAATAGGCATTTATGAACCTCTTATGTTCTAAACACTGTACTAAGTCTTGTCATTACAAATACAAAATTTAAACTATGTTTTTTTTCTCAAAGAGTTTATTCATTTTATTTATCTCTCCCAATTTAGTATACTTTTCAAAACTGAGAAACATATTATTTAAGTCAATGATTAAAAAAAAAAAAAAAAGCTGACCATCAAGTCAAAGGCAAGATCTCCATAACACCCCATAAGAATGTTAATATTCACGAATTCATTGTTCTGTTTGGGAGCCAGCAATTCATATAAGAGGAATATAAATTTCATTCTGAGAAGTATCTTAGAGATAACTTCATTAAATATCTTCATTTTTTTCAATTAAGTTTAGAAGGGCAAAGAAATTAAGAGATTTGTCCCAGATCACATATCACAGTATGTGACATAGTAATACTACTAGTAAGTAAATAGTACTAAGAAATAGAAATATACAATTCAAAATCCATTTAATCATATATATAGATATATACATACATATATGTGTGTGTATATATGCATATGTCTGTATATATTTACATACATATACACATGACCTACATTTCTCAACTTTGTTCATTAGAATAGCATGACTTATCATCAAATACCTGTTGAAACTTGGATACACTATATAAATGCCCTACTAATCTAGTAATCCAGTCCAAAATGGAAATTCAGTCAGACTTATGTGACTACTAAAAGAATAATTATAGCTCAATTTTATATAATCTATTATATTGATTACACCCTTGCCTAACAACAATACTGTTAGGTAAATAGTGTAAGTATCATTCTCTAAATTTTACAGATAAGGAACATTCTTGGAGAACTGGAAACTCAAATGAACAAATAAATCATCTTAAAGCACAGTTTTAATACATTTCAATATGACAATTTGCATGGGGTTTTATCTTAAGATTAATTTCTAATTGGGCACTTTTTAAACAAAAAAATTTAAGTTAAGAGATATCAGTCTATGTATAGATATCATTATGAAATTCCATATGCTACAAGGAAGTAAGGATGGCATTTTTCTCTGGGACCCAGGATGGTAGTTATTTGGAATTCATAAGAAATTCCCCAAACTGCTTCATTTTCCACTTTCACCAGTCTTAGCAACAGATATCCAAACAGATTTATTTTAGTTTTCAGCTGTGCTCTCCTATAGGTGTTCTGTTCCTTTTCTTCAAACATGTTAATGAAGAGCGAGTTTGCCCAAAGTTAGAACATGAACATGAAAAATTAAGATATCTCATGAATAACCAAGTATTGCCTTTACTAAGAAAAATAAATTTCTCTTCATTACCTTGACCATCTCAATCCACATTCCAATAAAGTATGATCTGGAGTACTTAGGGAATGAGCCATTCTGGATAGTTAAAGTTAACTAATTAATGAATGTGCTTTGCTGTGATTTTTTTTTTACTCACAATATTTTTCAAATATATAATTACATACCTTTCAATACAAAGCATCGTGAAAATAATTCAACCTTTTCTTCATGGTTTGGGGTCATCATGGCAAACAATAGTTGTAACATACTAAAGATGTGCTTACAGATAGAAATGACCTGAGATATAAGATTGAATGGGTAATTACCATTACAATTGCCCTGATACTTATTTTTGAAAGATACTTATTTTCTTGTCCATTGCTTTTTAGACAATAGTCTTTTACATAAAGATGAAGTAAAGTATGATTTTCCAAGCAATTTAATAAAAAAATCATTAGCAAACCAATAACTGAAGTAGCCTTATCCCAACTTATTCCAGAAAATCTTGTTCATTGTTTCTATGAATGTCCTTAACTAATTACCATCAGTTAAATATTTATCAACTCTATCTCACTAACACTGGGCCATGAGTGCATCTCTATAAGATCAGAAACACTTCACTTACATTATACTTACTCAGGAAATAAAGAACAGCTTTCATTAAAAAAATAATAATTAGATATTGAATGGAATATTTATTTCTTTATCAATTAAAGCTAATACTTCTGTAAAAAGGAAATTGTTTTGTCCAAGCTTACTAGCTGCTTAATTATTAAATTTATTGATCTGTTTTCAGTCCTTCTATATCTTAATCTCTCTGAAAC